>NC_071484.1:675303-1012955 GCF_028500815.1 Rissa tridactyla | reverse complement strand
TTACCTTTCAGGGTTGGGTGCCAACTATTCCAGGTCCACTCATGTAACACCTCATTTTCATGTAGAACTACAATGGCCAAACTCAGTTCTCCCTTTCTTGTTCCTGCCATCGCATTGTGTTTAACAAAAGCTTGAGACCATGGCCACTCTGGATGTCTTTGACTACAAACAACAGGAAATAAAAAGGTAAAACTGAATAGCATCAATTCCATCTGCCAATTCATCATTTTAGAATTTGGTCCTCCAGATAGCCATACATAATAAAAATAACATTATTGCCAGGATCAATGTCAGGATTCCCTGGAGACACTCAGGGTTAGCGTAGGCCAATCCGTCTGTCCACGTACAGTTCATTCAAGATTCCTGTAAGACACAAAGGAAAAGAAAATCTGCTTGGTCTTATTTTACTGATGGGGTTAAAAAGAGGGCGAGATCCACCGGGTGCTGATCCAGTGTGTCTTCCCTGAACAGTCTTTGGCTTCCCATGCATGGGGATTTTTGGGAGTAGCTAGCACCATTGGAACCATTCCAGTTTGAGGCATTTTCACTAGCACAGGTTGCCCAGGGTGAAATCTTCCTAGGTATTTTCCCGGTTCATTGGGAACTTTTGGAGTGATGATATTGGCAGATACACAGAAAGTTTTCATTTTAGGACAGCCATCTCCACTCCATCTGTTATTTAATTGATAGATGGCATCATCCAATCACAAATGCGAACCAAGTTCATGAGTTTTTGCAAAACGCTTAACCAAGCCATTGGTGCATTCAACAATGCCATTAGCCTGAGGATAAGAGGGAGTATGAAATACCCATCGAATCCCTTCTTCTTTGGCCCAATCTTGTACCACTGTAGAGGTAAAGTGTGAACCGTTATCACTTTGGATTTCCTCAGAAAGGGGAAGTGTGCTGAACCACCCCTTTAGACCTTTTACTGTGTTGTCCCCAGTAGCTGATTTGAAGCTGATGGCCACAGTGATGCCGGAGATAATCTCCACTCCTACTAGGACGTATCTTTTCTCACCTGATGATCTCAAGGACCCAATATAATCAATCTGCCATGAATGACACAATGTTTTCTTGTCCTGAATGTGTAAGGGAGGCGCCTTACTGGAATGATCTTTACTGAGTCGTAGGCGACATTCTGAACAGGCAGTTACTACTTATTCGCACAGCTTAACTGATACAGGCAACCCTCGGGCTAGATCTTGCTTGTATAGGTCAGCACAGCCTGTGTGGCCACGCTTAACATGTAACCATTTGAGTAAGCGTTCCCATTCCCAACCATCATCTACAATATCAATTTGCTACAGCGACGTGAGGCTATCTACCTGTTGGTTGAATTAGGCCTTGATCGAGGTCGAACAATCATGGCCCTTTACCCAACCAATGTGCAGTGCTCTCTGTCCTCCTGTTTCTAACAGTTGCTTACAACTATCCGTCTCCCAAACTGCGACCCTATTCACCTGGGTCAGCACAGAGCAGTGTTGCATCTTTGGGCACCAGGTCATAGTCCTAGGCCTGCCTTCACCCAAGGGGTGTTGGGTTCACAGGGACAGGGGACTCCAGTGAGTGGCCTGCTGTAGCTGATACCAATAGGAACTTGTGAACACCTCAGCCCTACATATCTGGGCAACAGATGAAACATGCTAGATGCTAGAGGGTGATAGAATTGCATGGGGAATCTGTCCCTGCTGCTCATGCCATGGCATACTGACCATGTTCCCTAGATCAGGAGATGGAAGGAAGGGGCTGGTGGAGTAGGGAATGTGGGCCATCCCCAAGGCTATTCACCCATTCCCAGTTCCTGCCATCCTTTGGGAACATGGTCTTCTGAGCCTCCTTGCCCAGCACAGCTCCACCCAAAGCAAGAGGAGCACTCTTCCCCAAGAGCTTGTGGGACTGCAGACCTCCCAGGCCTCCCACATGCCCACAGTTCCTCTCTGGAGGACAAGAGTTGTCAGGATTCCCTTTCACATGACATGGTCCATGGCCAAGGGGCTATTTCTGAGCAGAGCTGCAGCAAGGCAAGGACTGATGGCCGTTGGCTGTGGAGTAACCAGGGATGTCTTCTTCAGCTTTAAGAGGCAGTGCCTGAAAGGGGATTCCCTGCAGTGTGTCCCACCCTCCAATGCCTCTAGGAGTGATGAAGGGTTCCCCTGTGCCCTCACCTGATTCCTACCACAAAGCAATGGCTTTCTCCCTCCACAGTCAGAGTGCAGATGGAAAGATCATGTAAAGGGCACAGGCGGGGTTGCATCAATTGTTTAATGAGTCTAAAGAGGGAAATGAGGTCATTCCAAGTGGAGGCCCCCAGCGTGGGGAGCAGAAGGAGCAGACAAGAATGTGTTCCCCATTTCCTGTGGCAGAGTTCCCACAGGGCATCTGTTGACCTGCCCAGCAGAGAAAGGCAGGCTAGCAGGTCCCTCCAGGCTGATTTCTGGGGTCTTCACAACAAAGCTTTGAGGGAAGCACCGGACATCAAAGAAAAGAGAGAAAAAGGGTGAACGGAGGACAGGAAAGGTAAATATTGACTGTGTTTTCAGAGAGCCCAGGTCAGCGTATTCATGTCTGTCCTTGCAGGGAGAGTCAGAGATGGTCAGCTGCTCTTAAAACAAATGGCATGAAGTCGGATCCTCTGTCCAGCACCATGTTCTGAGTTCCAAGGGGTCCTTACGGGGAGCCATTGTCAGCATGTTTAGCAGGGGAGGCATCTGCTGCCACAGTAGCGGCTGGAAATGCAGGAAAGGTCACAGCAGCTAGAGGTGATGGGCACTCCATCACAGCTGAGGATGCTGCCAACGGCAGCGGTGGTGGAGGATCCCACAACGGTGTTCTGTGGGAAGGAGCTGAGGATGGGGCCGGGCAGGGTCACCATCACAGCAGGAGGCTCAATGACGTCGGTGGAGTTCTGGCACTGCCTGACACAGGGCTCATTGCAGCTGTTGGCCAGTGGGGTCGGGCCACAGGGCCGGCAGGGTTGGCAGGGCTGACACTGGTCATAGCAGGACATGTCTTGGCTTCGGAGGTGCACCTGGGAGAGAAGGCAGGGAGGAAGCAAAACAAGGGGATGTGTGAGGAGCAGCCCGTCACATCACCATGAAGGAGACAAACAACATGCAGGGCTGGGATACGGAGGCTGTGCCAAGAATGTGAGGACTTCTTGACCTCGTTCTGACAGGGCCCAAAAAGAGCCACCAGCTCCTATGCAGCTACTGTCTGGCCCGTGAGTCCAGAAGCCACCTCAGCGCAGTCCCAGCCTCCCTCCATGTCTAACCTTCTCCCTGCTTCCGCCTCCCATGACAAGCAGCCCCATGAGCTGGCAGAGAACAAAGCCAGTCTCAGCTGAGAGGTCAGCTGAAGTGAGACCTCCTTTTAGAGAAAGCAGAGAAGGAGAAGGGGCTTCAAACTAACCTGACTCCCAAGGAGAAGGAGGCAAGAGAAGTGGATGAGAGAGTGAGGCGCTGGGCTGGCTTTTATCATGCACCTTAACTGCCCCAGGCTGCCAGAGGCATCCCTTGTAGAGGTGATTCTTTGCTGACAAGCTCCTTGAATGCAAAACATCCCGAGCAATGCTATGAGCTATGTTTTGGCTTCCTGGATTGCTGTCTTTCCATTTCCAGCTTTATGCCAGGCACATTCCCCAGTGGAGGCATCTTTTGCATGACAGGATGAGAGCCCCAAGCATTCTGGTGCAATACATGTTGGCGTGGTCAGAGGACTCATCTCACATGCTGGAAGAGTCCAGGAAAGGTCACTCAAGACACACTAAACAGCCTGCTTCGACAACACCCACACATACTCACACACTAATCTAGACCTCTAGGCATCTAGAGTGAAATGAGAAGACTCAAGACACCCAATGAGAGGCTGCCTACACTGTCCAGGGCACAGGACACGCACTTCACAGAATCATCTTCTGCAAATCCTGTTTGAAAGAGCTCATTGTGGCTGAGGGAAGACTGATGTGCACTCAGGGAGAGCCAGAGATGCAGCTGAGGAGAGTAACATACCCAGCTTGATTCCATTCACCCACACAAAAGCCCTTTCTCTGTTATCCATCTGTGCCTGAGTACCAGGGACATGGATTTGGGGTTTAGCCATGGGATAGAGGTGTTTGTAGGCTCTGGTGGAAGAGCCTGTGGGTTCACTTCTGACCGTATGATGAAGCAAGCCATGTGCAGGTGACCAGGTAGGCAGGCCCTGCTGTGAGCTTAGTTCAGAGATCAGAGGCTACCATTGGTCAATTGCAGGATCGGTGTCTCCAGAAAGACGACTCATTCCATTTCCTGCAGGTGTCTGCTTAGGATGGGACAAGGCCCGTGAGTGAGCTGATGTCTCTTCACTTCCCACAGTCGGAGTCTGTAGAGTCTGTTGGAGTGGGTCCAAAGAAAGGCTCCAGAAATGATCCAAGGGTTGGAACACCTCTCATGAGAGAGCTGGGGTTGTTTAGCCTGGAGAGGAGGAGGCTCTGGGGAGACCTTCTCGTGGTTTTGCAATTTTTGAAGGTGGCTTATAAGAAAGAAGGAGAAAGATGTTTTATCAGGGCCTGTGGTGAAAGAGCAAGGGTTGGTGGCTTAAAACTGAAAGAGGGTAGATTTAGATTGGACATAAGGAAGAAATCATTGTATGATGAGGGTGGTGAGACACTGTAAAATGTTACCCAGAGATGTTATGGAAGGCCCATCATTGGAAGTGTTCAAGGTGAGCTTAGATGCGGCTCTGAGCAACCTGATCTAGTGAGAGATGCTGCTGGCCATGACAAGGGGGACTGGACTAGATGGTCTTTCGAGGTGTCTTCCCATGTGTGCAAATGCATACATGAGCACAGCAAGAGGAACATGTATGTGAGCATGAACATGCACACACACCACTGAGAACTACGGCACTCAATGCCAGCTCTCAGCCTCTCGGGATGACTCTAGGCAAGTCCTTCAGGTGCCACAGTCAAGACAATGAATCAGGCACCATCAGCTTTAATGAGCTCAAGACCTTGACGCGGGTTCAGTCAATTCTTTTCTCACCAGAAAAGAGAGAGAAAGCACAGTGGAGTTGAAGCTGCCATGACCTTTCCAGATATTGAGCTTCTCCATGCCCCAGCTCTGCGGGTCAGGCATAACATAAAATCTAGAGAACATCCATATTGCTGCAACTACAAAGAATCTCCACATTACAACGGAAAAAACTCCTCCAGCCCTCAGATCATCCCAGACGTCCTAAGTGATCTCTTTAAGGGCGATGTTGGGGTGTGGGACTTGCCCCAGCACTGTAAAGGGTACAGTGCCTCAGTGGTGAGCCTCGGACAAGCCAGAGTCCCCACAGGCTGCAAAAACTGGAGCACCAGAAATGACACGGATTGATCCCACTAAGAAAGTCACTCAGCATCTTCAAAGCATTCCTTAAAATGCTATTTACTAGTGCTAAGACTAGAAAGAGAGGACAGTATAGACAACCTTAAATCCCGTCAGAGGCTGGGAACTCGGAGCTGCTTTACATCACCTGCTCTCACAGATCGAAAGAATCACAGAATGGCTGAGGTTGGAAGGGACTCCTGGAAGTCACCTTGTCCACCCTCCCCACACAAGCAGAACCACCAAGAGGCAGTTGCCCAGGACCATGTCCAGGTAGTTTTTGAATATCTCTAAAAAGGGAGACTCAGTAAACTCCCTGGGACACCTATGCCAGTGCTCAGTCACTCCCACAGCACAGGACAATGTGCTGCCCCCTCTCCAGGGCACAGGTCGCTGGACTGATCGCATCCACAGAGGATTACCCAGTTTTGGTCAGTCGAGTATTAGAGCATTGTCTTCAAAGGAAACAGTTCTATTCATCAGTTCTACTGTCAAACACCACAACCCTGCCAGCTGTTTATTGGATGTGAACAAATACGAGCAGCTTTCCCATCCCTGTTTCTTAGGGTGCAAATCAAGAGGTTGCGCAGAGGAGTAAGAATCATGTAAAGAACAGCTGCTGTTCTGTCCAGTGACCATTTGGAGGTCACTTCCCATGATGGTGAAGACACATGGGCCCTAGCAACAGACCACAGCAGTGAAATGGGAAGCACAGGTTGAGGCAGCTCTGGGCCTGCCTTCTGCACAGCAGAGTCACAGGGTGGTTCTTGCTCTGCACCTGTAGGAAGTGAGAATCAAGATGAAGCAGTGGAGGGTCTCATCATCAGTACTGAAGGTAATCACGGCCTTGTTGGCACAAGTGCCAGCACAAGCCATGTCCAGGGCAGCTTGTGAATCAGCTAAGAAGTGGAGGATGTGCTTGGGCCTGCAGGAAGCCAAATGGGAGGTGAGTAATGCATGCAGAGAAGGAACCGGGGAACCAGCCGGCCATGTGCCTGCCACCAGCCAGATGCACACAGCCTTATGCACGATGGCCTCATAGTGCAGTGGGTTGCAGAGAGTCAAGCAGTGGTTGTAGGACATGAAAGTGTAGAGAAAGCATTGAGCACTTCCCAGGAGCCAGAAGTACAGGTGGGCCATGCAGCTGTGGAAGGAGATGTGTATGTCCCCTGGCCTGAGAAGCCATACAGAACCTTTGGAAGGAAGGCACTGGAGAAGAGAGACTGCAACTTTTGGTCTTTGGTCATTCAGAGCTACAGTTCATCCACCATAATTCCATCCCAGGGAGAATGTGGGTAGGGCGATTACCGTCCTTGCACTTGTACAGTTTGTGCCAAGGCAACTGGATTTTCATGGTGGGAAATAAGATATGAGACTGTGGTGGCTGCCAAGAGGTAGTTCCACCGATCATAAGGAAACAAGGTTGCTCGGAGCCCCGTCTAACCTAACCTTGACACTTCCAATGATGGGGCTTCCATAACATCTCTGGGCAACATTTTACAGTGTCTCACCACCCCTATCATACAAAAATGTCTTCCTTATATCCAATCTTAATCTACCCACTTTCAGTTTTACGCCATCGCGCCTTGCCCTTTCACTACAGGCCCTGGTAAAAGGAATTTACATGTTAAAAAGTGCTCTCCCTCCAAGAAAGGCAGCCAATTCCTGAGTAAAAATTATTTAGGGGGACCAATGAAGCAGTCAAGAGCTCTGCACCTGCCTTCAGCATTCATGGGAAGTGCACCCAGTACCCTCATCCTTGCTGATCTTCCCGTTCTCCTGCACGGTCTCTATCACAGCAATTTGATCTCCTTCAGAAATCAACTGTCCCCACTTCTGTGCTGACCACTCTCAGCTCCACATGCTTAGCTCCAGTTTCGATCCTTGATACATTCAGCGGCATAGACGACTTTACCCTGCTGCTGCCTCCAGGCCATGGCCCCTAAATGAGGTGGTGGAGGGGAGACGTCGACCCAAAGGCTGTTCCCTGCATGACCACTCCTGCTATTCTGCCAGCAAATCATCTTCCAGAGCCCCACACCCTTCACCCCACCACCCCAGAGCAGCTCCAACCATAGTGAGAGGAACACCCTTCCTCAAGAGCTCATGGGGCTGCTGAGTCCTCAGGGCCTCCTGCCTTCTGGGCATTTGTGGGCAGAGATACCAGCAGGGCAAGGCTTGATGGTCACTGGCAGCAAAGCAGCTAGGGATGTCTTCCTCAGCTCCAAGGGATGGTTCCCAAAAGAGGAGCCAATGTAGGGTGTTTGAACCGTTCATTTGTCTGTGACTGGAGCAGGGTTTCCTTGTGCTCTCAATCCCTTCCACCCCTTCTCCTTTGGCATCTTGGGGACCATCCAGATAGGGAAGGACCACATGGAGGCCAAGCTTGAATGCAACAGAACTTTAATGAGTCAAAAGAGGGAAAGAAATCTCTGCCAGTGGAGGCCACCAATGCATGGATGCCCAGGGGCAGCTGTGAGTCTTTGGTCCTTGACTGTGGAGATGTTTCCTCATCGTGTCTGTCTGCCTGCCCCATAGAGGATGAGGAAGACAGATGGTCCCCAACAGGGTAGCCTTGTGGGAACCTTGCTGCTAAGGGGATGTGAAGCAAACAAGGAAAAGGGAGAGAAAACCAAAGTCATTCAGCTATGCTGAAAGCAACATTGAAAACATCAATCCTTTGCCCAGCACCATGTTCTGAGTTCCTCAGGGTGTCTCCCTGGGGTTTCCCCAGAGTCTTTAGCAGGGGAGGCACCTTCTGCCACTGTAGCATCTGGAAATGCCAGAGAGGTCACAGCACCCAGAGGTGATGGGCACTCCATCACAGCTGAGGATGCTGCCAATGGCAGCGGAGGTGGAGGATCCCATAACGGTGTTCTGTGGGAAGGAGCTGAGGATGGGGCCAGGCAGGGTCACCACCACAGCAGGAGGCTCAATGAAGACAGTGGAGTTCTGGCACTGCCTGATGCAGGGCTCATTGCAGCTGTTGGCCAGTGGTGTCGGGCCACAGGGCCGGCAGGGCAGGCAGTGGTTGTAGCAGGACATGTCTCAGGGCTGGAGGTGCACCTGGGAGAGAGGATACGGATAGTGAAGACCACATGGGTGAGTGAAAAGCAGCCTGATTTCCCTGTCACAAAGAACCTAAGGCCACTACTGAGTGGAGAGCTGAAAGCTCAGCTTGAAGCCAGATGGTCCCATTTTCCTACAAAGAGGAGCCTGGACCATGGAGGACATTTCCTAGCACATAAACTAAAAGATCCCTCTGCCATGTCCCAGCCTCTCGCTAAGCAGACGCTCATCCCTCTTCCCTCTATCATGACAAAAACACCCAAGCCCCCCAGCACAAGCCAGAGCCAATATCAGCTGAGATGTCCACCAGGAGAGATCTCACTTAGGAAAAGAAGGAGGATGAGCTTCAGACTCACCTGGTTCCTAAGGAGAAGGACGCCAGAGACCTTGGATCAAGGAGGACCTGAATGAAAGGAACATGAAGCCTGACTTTGCTGTGCTGTGAGTGGAAGGATAGACCCTGTGGCCTTCACAGGAAAGCCAAACAGCTGATGACCACTTTGGACCTGAGCCCACAAACAACTTCATGTGCCACATTGGAATCTCAGTCTGAGCCCAGCAGCTCTCCCTGGGAGGAAAGGGACGTTGGATTCAAGACCACATCCCCCAAAGCCAGCTACTGTCCCACAGGGCTGTCCAGTATAGACCCTCTTTTTGACAAGGGCTGTGCCCAGTGGGGAAATTTTCTAAGGCCATGTCCCCTCCTGAATATCGATCAGCCTGAGCTCACATCCAGCTTGGAGACAGTACAGCCAAGGGCTTTCCCCCTTGCCTTTGAGAGACCTCAGTGAGATCAGAGCCAGGGAGCTCTGCTGGGAGAGCTCAGCCAGGGCAGGTTCCCCTCTCTGTGGAGCTGCTGTTTCTGAGCTGAGGCTCTAGCGTAGCCACGATAGCTGACTTTTCCTTTTCTATTGCTACCTGAGAGCTTCCAGCAGAACCCCGTGCCCTTCCCTTCCACATCTGGTTTTAAATGTCCAAGTTTCCAATGAGACATATTCGAGAAAATAAGAGTACTGTTAAAATAGCAAGCACTTGACCTCCAAACCTTCCTGCCATGCCCTGCTGCTGTGCCGTTTGCCCTCCCCTTGGCTCCTTCCAGAACACCGGCGTCCCCGTGGCCGAGGTGCCCGTGCCGGGGACAGCCCGCGCCCGCCCTAACCTCACCGCCGGTGTCGCTGCGGGCAGCTCCGCTCCGGCCGGTCTCTGCTGCGGCGCCGCCTTCCTGCTCGGGGCGTAGGGCTGAGCCCCGGGCGGAACTGGCGGAGGCGGAGAGGAGAGTAGAGGAGGCGGCGGAGAGGAGGGGGCGCGGCCGGAGCGGAGAGCCGGGGCTGGCGGTGGGCAGCGAGGCGCGGGCGGCGGAGCGGCGGGATGCGGCGGTGCCGGGGCGAAGGGCTGTCGGGGCTGGCCGTGCTGCTGCTGGGTGCGTGGAGCTGTTTACTCGGCGGCGGGGGGCCGGTCTGAGGGCTGTGTGGGGCCAGGGCTGAACCTGGGGAGGCCCTGGCACGTCCCTGACTTCTTCATGTACTTCTCTAATCATCCTCCCATCCATCTCCCCCTCTGTTACATCACACATTCCATGTGAAAACTCAGTGTTCAGTTCTATGTTCAGCTCTCCCTATTTCTTTTCTTTCATCTGTGTCTTTCCATATAACTCATATAACTCATGGAGTCATTCCTTCCCCCTTGCTACTTTCTTTCCTGTATCCCCTTTTCTTCTTCAGTGACTCCACCCTTTCACCTATCATTCATGCATTCATCTCTCCATCAAATATGAATGGACACTTCCATTAATGCACATGTTGACATCCTCTGGAAACACATCTAATTATCTCTAATTGTTCCTCACTGCTTCTAGTAGATTTGTTCTAGGAAACAGTAGCAGGGCTGGGCAGAAACTTTGAGTGTTTTTTCTTCTTTATTTCCTCAGCAGTGGCTGCGGGCAGAGCCCAGGTGCAGCAGGAGCCGTCGGCAGAGACCCCCGAAAGCACCGGCATCAACATCACTTGCTCGCACCCCAACATACAGACCACGGAGTTCATCTACTGGTACCGTCAGCTCCCGGAACGAGGCCCTGCATTTCTCGTGCTCACTCGTAAAGACTCGAAAGAGCTGCGGGACCCGCCGGGGCGGCTGTGGGTGTCGGCAGACCGCCGCTCCAGCGCCCTGTGGCTCGCCCGGCCCCGGCGCGGGGACGCGGCCGTGTATTACTGCGCCCTGGGAGACACGGGGAGAGGAGCTGGGGCTGCGGCCGGGCAGGAACCGGCGCGGGCGGGGCCGGGCGTGTGTGTCGGAGCCAAGGGGACAGCCCCGGACGGGCCCGCCAGGGGGCGCTGCCGCTCCGCCCGGCGGGGGCGCCTCGCCCCAAGCGGCCACAACTGGCCCAGGCTTGCCGAGGCCTCCCAGCCCCCTCGCTCCCGGGAGACGCGCTCCCGACTCCCACGGAGTCAGTGGTTCAAGCTCCCCAGCGGCAGGAGAAGGGCATGTCGAGGTCAGAGGCACGTTCAAACGCTCCCCACAGGGGCTCAGTGGTGAGACCATGAGCTTGTTTGACAGCATTCAGCACATCTGGAGTTGAGGCCCAGGAGACAGAGCAAAATGCTTGGCCTGGGCACACTGAGCGCAGCCTCAAGGCATGCCAGGTTCCTCCTTGAGGAGTGAGTCAGAAAGGGTTTTTGCTGAGTTGCCCTCAGGGGCTGGAGGTCTGAGGGGAGTGAGAGCTGGCAGGAGGCCTCTGGCAAGAGACTGTGGGCTCCAGCCAGTCCCTGGGGAACGCTGTGTGGCTTGAGCAGCTGACAGAGGTGGTCAAACCAAACCATGGGCAGAGGCTTCTGAGGCACAGAGGGAAGGATCAGCCCTGCTCCCTGTTCCAGCTGGACTTGAGAAATGTGTTTCCAGGCAACTCTTGGCAGGTGACAAAGAAGGCAGAGTAACAGGTGTGGCCAGGCCAGCACGCGCATCAGACACATGTTCACACACTTTTAGTCCCTCTCATCCCTTTCTCCATCTGTCTTCCCACACTTGTTTTAGCCCAAACTGCTTTGATCCTTCCATTTTCCTGTGTTTGCTGCTTATTTTACGCATCCCATGTCATGTGCAATCCAGGAAAAAAACTTTTCCACTTCATCCCATAAGGGGTTTGATCCCCGTGTAGGTAGAAACACCCGGAGCTGAGAGGCAGTGCTTCTACACCGGACTATGCCTGAAATGATGCTCAAGCACCTTCTGACATGGAGGGCTGTATGGTGTATGAAGGCACGGACTCCGGCTGTGATAAGCACGAAATCATTTATTGCTTCTCAAACCTCGGCTTTTATACCCAAGCTCTAAAATTTTCCATGCACCTGCTAGACAAGTAAACACATATTTCAGATCACTAACCCAGTTGCCTTATTCAGTTCCCACTAAGATAAGTACGCAAAGCTGTTTTCTGTTCCATGTTTATATTGGACCAATTCCTCTTCATTTCGTCCATATTGACATCTGCGTTCCTTTTTCTGTGTGCTCTGTTTACTGTCTTTGGCCGTACGCAGGCCTCTGCTTGTAGATCTGCCACAGATCCCCCTTTTTTGTTTAACACCAGACCATTTATTAACAAGGTCACCATGACTCGTGTTTCTACTCGTCGTGACGCTCTTAGCAGGTTATGTATCATACTAAAAACAATTAAAAACAGAATCAAAAAGAACCCTGCTAGGCAATAAATACACAGATTTTTAAATTTAGTGCAGAAAGCAATATTTTTGATTTACCCATGAGAAATCCTTTTTTAATGTTTCAAATGCATTGCAGTTCATTAAATCTTGAATTTTTAGTATTTGAGCTTTTAGTTGATCATGTAAAGGACGAATATTTTGTTGCAAAAACATGTCAAAACCACCTTGGAGATGGTATTTAACCATTTCCAAGCCATGTAGCGACGTATTCCAGGGGACAGATGTAACACAAAGTCTTTGAGAGTTGTACCCCCAATCACAATACAGAGAAAGATGTGTTTTTAATGCATTTTGCCGATCCCCTATCCATATTACTGCTGCTTCTAAAGCTTGTAATCTGGCTAATATTTCTTCATCTATATGTTCTTGCGTATCTAATTCTTCAGTTACATTAAATAAAGTTTCTCCTACAAGCTTAGCAGTCTGGACACATTCAGTAAACACAGCAACAGCTACAGAAGCTGAAGCTAAAATAACAATTGCAGATACTATTGCAAAAATCAGCCATCCAAAAAATCGTTTAGAGCGTCTGCGTGTTTGGTTTATTTCTTCTTGCAAAATTCTGCTAAAATGTCCTAACCCTCCAGAACCTTCCCATTCTCTGGTAAGGTTGATGGGCAACCACGCTTCCACTTGTTGTCGCAATAGAAGACGACATGAAATATTATTGATTATTGGTTCTTGTGTAGATATATGTGTTTTATACCATACTCACATTAAATTTACACAATAAGATTGATTACATTCTTGTACACTTGCATTTTGAGCCAAAGCAAATACATACAGCTGAGAAGTACAAATCATTACAGAATCTTCTTGCTCACAACTACTATTTGTTGTAGTATTATCTGTGGTTAGCTTATGAAGACTTCTGTTTACAAATACAAATCCCATTCGCCAGCCCTCAGTATGTAGTCCAATAAAAAAAGAATCTACATGAGACAGAAAAGAGATAAGCGTTAAAAACTGAAAGATTAATAAGAATACACATCCCTAGGTATGCCTGATTTTACTCATTGATCAGCTCGAGTGGTTCCAGCCTTCCTTTTCCTGTACTGGGCTCAGCTGATGAGCCGGCTTAACGAATTTTGCAGGAATCCAGAAGGAATCTGAGGACAAAGACACACAAGCATACCCTTGACCCCATGTTATCAGGAGGACTGGTCCTTCCGAGCGCTTATAATACACCTTCAGTTGTTCAGGCCATTCAACAGTTCTTCTGAAATGTCGCTCTACTGTTGTGGATGGCAAAGAAGACATCTCTAGAAAATTTAAAACATAAGTTGCTTTATACAGTCACTCTTGAGGTGTCATACCTACGGGATTTCCCCTTTTTTGTTTAGCAAGTATGGCTTTTAAAGTATGATGCATATGTTCCACAATTGCTTGCCCAGCTGGGGAATGAGGAATACCGGTGACATGTTTAATACCCCATGTCTGTAAAAAGGCCTGTATTTTAGCGGACACATAAGCTGGTCCGTTATCAGTTTTTACAGTTTTTGATACTCCTGTGACTGCAATGCCTTGCAACCAATGTTCAATAACGTCACGAGCCCTCTCTCCTGTATGAGCAGTAGCTACAACAAAGTGAGAAAACAAATCAACTGAAACATGTACATAGTACAAACGTCCAAATTCCATAATGTGCGTAACTTCAGATTGCCAAAGTTTATCAGGTGTAAGCCCTCATGGGTTAACCCCCGCAAATGATGGCAGAGGAGCCAGCTGCTGACAATCGGCACAAGTTCGCACAATATCATGTGCTTGTTGTTCTGTTAAAGAAAATGGCTTCCTTAATGCCTTCGCATTTTGATGAAAAAAATCATGCGACATTTTAGCTTGCTGCATAATGTTCGGAGTTGTTACCGACAGAGTGTGATAATCTGCAACTCCGTTTCCCTCAATTAAAGGACCAGGTAAACAGCTATGAGAGCATATGTGGACAATAAACTAAGGAAACTGTCTTTTTTGTAAAAACAACATTAATTGCAGCAATAGCTTAAATAACAATTGGTTCCCTACTTGTTTTAGAAATGCTCCTTCAAGTCTTTGAACAATGCCAGTTGCAAATGATCAAACTGTGTGCCTGAGCACTTCTCTCTTACCCTAGAGTGATATTTTCTCCTTTTTGTCCCTGGGCACAGAGGTGGCTCCTCAAGCAAAACATCTCCATGAACAGCAGCTGCTGCAGAATGTCTCTGACCTGAGCCCACAGCAGGAGTCCGTGAGGTTTTAATGTTCACGTGCAATTGGGTAGGCTAGACCAGGAAAGCAAGAGCAGGAGGTAGGAATGGAGATGACCCCAGCCCAGGTCAGGCAGTGTCCACGCTAGAAGGATGCAGGTGCTCATGGATGACTTTTACCACCTCAATATCTGCTGCAGGAGGAAAATGGCTGCCACAAGGAAACCAGTTGTCTGAGGTGTATGGTAGACAAATTTCTGAAGCAGGCAATCCATGAACAGACTAGGACAGAGGCTCTCTGTGACCTGCTAACCACAAGTGAGGAAGAACTGTTGGATGATGTAAAGTTCAAGGTCAGCCTTGCCTGCGGTGACCAAGAGACTGTGGAATGTAAAATCCTCACAGAACTGACCAAGACAAACAGGACAACTACTGCAATGGACTTCAGAAGAGCACATCTTGAAGTGGCCAGGATTGAACTGCTTGGCAAGATGCCCTGGGAAACTTCCCTGGAGCACAGCAGTCCCAGGAGAGCCAGCTAACCTTCAAGGAGAGCCTCCTCAGAGCACAAGGATGGTCCTCTGCAATGTGGACAAAAGAATGCAGCTGGAGTGGAAAACTGCAAGAGATGTAAAGGGAATCAAGAAAGGTGTTTCTGGGCCTATTGGCAGCAACAGGATGGCTAACTAGATGTGGGCTTATTGCTTGGTGAAGAAGTGGATCTGGTGACATGTGCCATGCACTTGATGTCTCTCCTGAGCTTTTGCTGGTATGGCTTCTCCTCAGGCCTACCACATGCCTGCATGTCCCCACAGACTCTATGGGAATGAAGCAGCACCCACAGTAGAAGAATAAGGAATTAAGGAGCTCGTACTACCATTTGGACATACACAAGTTCATGGGATCTCTTGGGATGCATCCAAGGGCATTCAAGGAGCTGACTGGACAGTATCTACCCAGTGCCTGGAAGGAAGATGGAGCAAATAATTTAGAGAAGGCTCCTTCTCTAAATGCATGAAATGCAAGAAGGGGATTGGGAGCAGCTTGGGAAAGCAATTGGGATTGCTTTCTGGGCAGGGAGAAAGGATGAGGAATCTTGTCCACCATGTTCTGGCCATCCCTGGGTGCAAGTTTCCAATGCGGTGTTGGTGGTGTCTGGGGTGGGATGCAGTCTTCTCTTATGTCCATGTCAATGCCAAATGGACTTGTACAGCCCATTGACCTGATGCCATGTCAGGCAGGGGCTAAGACCTTGAATCAAACAGGTCCTGAATGAAAGGAACATGAAGCCTGAGGTCGCTGGTGAGTGGAAGGACAGACCCTGTGGCTTGCACAGGGAAAGCCAAAGAGCTGACAACTGCTTTGGTCTTTCAGCCTACAAGGACCTTCATGTCCCACACTGGAATCTCAGTCTGAGTGCCCAGCAACTGCCGCAGGAGGGTACAGACATTAGATTTGAGGCCACATCCACCAAAGCCTAGTGCTGTCCCACAGGGGTTTCCAAAAGGGACCCTCTTTCCGACACGGGGTGTCAAGGGTGTATGGAGTTCCTGAGCTGATCTCCCCTCCTGAATGTTTGTCTTCCTGGACTCAGGCCCAACCAGGAGACAGTGCAGCCAAGGCTTCCCCCTTCCCTTTCATGTACTTTGGTGAGCTCATTGCCAGGGAGCTCTGCTGGGACAGCTCAGCCAGGGATGACTTCCCTCTCTGTGGAGCTGCTTCTGAGCCGAGACTCTAGTGTAGTTGAGGGCAAAGCTCATTGCTTTCTCAGGAGGTGATGGGCACTGTGGACAAGAAAAGGCAGTGGAGATGAGTATCTAGAGTATAGCAGGACCTCTGACAGCCTCTCCTGTCCTTTTTATGACCTAATTGGAGGTAATTGGGCTCAATAAGAGGATGGTAAGGTAAGAGCGGAATGTCGGTCAGAAAGAGCTGTGAGCAGTGGTGCAAAGCCCAGCTGGCAGACACAACCTTGTGGGGTCCCTCAGGGATCAGCAGTAGCACCAACACTTCGCTAATGTTTTCATGAACAGTAGTGGGAAGGTCAGCAATTCCTGCAAGTTTGGGGCTGACACCCAAGTACAGGGAAGAGGCAGGACACTGATCTCTGTAAGCCAAATTGTTCCCAGCAGGTCCATGAAGTACCTGTTTCAAGGAAACCGAGAAGGTTGCCTAGACTCTGGAAGTGCTCTGCCACAGGAGTAGAGGCAATGAAGATCTGCTGGAATGAGGGGAGCTGAAGTTCAGAAGCAGGCTAAAAGAATTGAGAACAGGAATGGGGTGGTGTTGGTGGGGGGGGGTGGGTTCTGCAATTTCCAACCTGGAGGGGCCTGGTATAATGGGAACTGTTCAATGCAAGTGTTGGTCTAGATGACCTTGGGAGCTCCCTTCTGACCTGTGTTATGACACTGGGATTCCCAACCGCCCCTGCCCTCCCTGATCCCTGCCTGCCCATGGGCACATTTGTCCTCACACTCCCTCTGCCCCAACACAACTCCTAGGCATTGTGCTGGGGCTGCAGAGCAGCAGCTGAAGGGAGGCCCTCAGCCTCCTCACTCGCAGCCGCGGGAAATGAGTGGCTGCTGGTTCTAGCCCCTGGGCTCGTAGAGAGCTCTGGGAAGCTGGTCCATGTGCTGGGCCAAGGCCCCGCTGCTGTGCCAGGTTGCAGCTGGCACTGTGCAGGCTTCTTCTTGCTGGAGGACGGGGAGAGTCCATTTCCCAGTTGGGCAAAGTGGTACCCGTGCAGAGCCCCTGAGTGCTCTGAAGCCGGGCGATCCTCCGAGCTGAGCCGGCGCAGAGCTGAGCGCCGGGGCGGAGCTGACGGCGGACGGAAGGAGCGGAGGGCAGAGGAGGCGGCGGAGAGGAGGCGGCGCGGCTGGTGCAGAGAGTCGGGACAGGTGGGGAGCAGCGAGGCGCGGACGGCGGACCGGCCAGATGCGGTGGTGCCGAGGCACAGGGCTGGTGGGGCTGGCGGCGCTGCTTCTGGGTGCGTGGGGCTGGCGGCTGTGGATGGGGCCAGGATTGTGCCCGGTGGGTTCCACAGGGAGCCCAGCGACAACTCCTCCCTCTCCTTCTTCAGCCTCTCTTTCCCCCTCCTGCCTCTCTGACATCTTGACCATGAGCCAGCAACGTGCCCTTCTGGACAAAAAGGCTGATGGCATCCTGGGGTGCATCAAGAGGAGTGTGGCCAGCAGGTCGAGGGAGGTCATCCTCCCCCTCTACTCTGCCCTGGTGAGGCCGCATCTGGAGTACTGTGTCCAGTTCTGGGCTCCCTGGTTCAAGAAGGACAGGGAACTGCTGGAGAGGGTGCAGCAGAGAGCTACCAAGATGATTAGGGGACTGGAACACCTCTCTTATGAAGAAAGACTGAGGGATTTGGGTCTCTCCCGTCTGGAAAAAAGATGGCTGAGGAGGGATCTTATTAACACTTTTAAATACTTAAAGGGTGGGTGTCAGGAGGATGGGGCCAGGCTCTTTTCAGTTGTGCCCGGGGACAGGACAAGAGGTAATGGGCACAAACTTGAGCATAGGAAGTTCCACCTAAACATGAGGAGGAAATTCTTTACTTTCAGGGTGGCAGAGCACTGGAACAGGCTGCCCAGAGAGGTGGTGGAGTCTCCAACTCTGGAGACATTCAAAACCTGTCTGGACACGTTCCTGTGCAACCTGCTCTAGGTGACCCTGCTCTGGCAGGGGGGTTTGACTAGATGATGTCCAGAGGTCCCTTCCAACCGTATGTTTCTATGATTCTATGACCTTTTGTGCCCCTTCCCAACCCCCCGAGTCCCCTCTTCCTGTTCTCCCTCTTTCTTCACCACCTCTGTTGGTACGAGACTCCTTGCACGTACACCAGATTTTTCACGCATGCTCTCCTTCCCCTGTGCATTCTGCAGTTCTTATTGCCCTCAATATAGACCTCTCTCTTTCACTGTAACAAGCCCTCTCCCTGTCTGCTCTTTATTTATCCACCCATGCACTCATATTCTGACTCATCTCTCCATGCATTTACCATCTCCAAAGCCTCTTCCTACTCCTCAAGACCCCTCTCTCATCTTTCCCTCTTCTTCCTTCATATCCATAACCACAAATTGTCTTTTCTGCATCGTGCCATTATTCCATATATCCTCTGATCCCCCTGCACTTTCTGCATTTATTCTTCTTCTCAGTTCAGCCCTTCATCCTTCACTGTAACACTTCCAACTTTCCTGTCTCCTCTTCTTCTCTCCACCCATGCATCCACCCATGCATCCATCCCTCCACCTGGCTTTCATTCTAGCTCTGTATGCATCCATTAAAAAGTCCCTTGCAAACTTGCCCCCTTGCTCCACAAAGCCACTGAGGATCACTCTCGATGCCCACTTGGTCCCCATTTGCTCCAGCCCAGCTCTATCTACATGCCACTCTTTCTGACAATTTTTCTGGCAAAAGAGCCATCAGACCTGAGTGATCTTTGGTGATTTTTGGCCTTTTCTTATACTTTCTCAGCAGTGGCTGTGGGCAGAGCCCAGGTGCTGCAGGAGCTGTCTGCAGAGACCACCGAGGGCACCGGCATCAACATCACTTGCTCACACCCCAACATAAAGTCTTACGACTACATCTACTGGTACCGTCAGCTTCCGGGACGAGGCCCCGCACTGCTCCTGAGCACTCTCAAAGACTCCAAAGAGCTGCGGGACCCGCCGGGGCGGCTGTGGGTGTCGGCAGACCGCCGCTCCAGCGCCCTGTGGCTCGCCCGGCCCCGGCGCGGGGACGCGGCGGTGTATTACTGCGCCCTGGGAGACACGGGGAGAGGAGCCGGGGCTGCGGCCGGGCAGGAACCGGCGCGGGCGGGGCCGGGCGTGTGTGTCGGAGCCAAGGGGACAGCCCTGGATGGGCCCGCCAGGGGGCGCTGCCGCTCCGCCAGACGGGGCCGCCTCGCCCCAAACGGCCCCCCGCCCGGCCCCGCGCCCCGGGCCGCTTCCCCCGCCCGACCGGCCCCGGCAGCGGCAACCCCGCACGCCCAGCGGGACGCACACAGAAATCCCCCGCCACACTGCGGCCGCCGCCGGGGCAGGAATGGCGCCCGGAGCGCTGGCCGTGTCCGGCGGGGCCCGGCAAGGAGCAATGGCAGCCGCCGGCCCCGCTGGCGCCCGGCCGGGAGCAGTGCCTTTCTGCTCTGCGCAGGGCGGTGGGCGGCAGAGATCCTCCTGCCCACGGGCAGCCGCCCAGCCCTCGCTCCTGCCGCACGGACTGCCCACTGCTGACATGGAACATACAGGGCCTCTTCTCGGCCTTTTGACTTTCCCCACGAGGATGCCGAGGGAACCCTGGGCAGCTGCTTTTGTCTGCTCTGCAACTACGGGGACTCCAGGGCGCAGTTGCCAATGCCAAATGGTCCTTAGAAAAGGACAGCCAGAAAGGGTTTCTCATTTCATTACTCTGTGAAAGCTCATATATACAATGGAAAACTGAGTCCTCCAGCCCCACATTTTCGCAGAGCTTTCAAAATGTTCCTGCTAGCGTTACAAAGTCGTTGTATGGGTTCAGGAGTTGAAGCTCCCCAGCAGCAGGAGAAGGTCATGTCGAGGTCAGAGGCACCTTCAAACGCTCCCCACAGGGGCTCAGTGGTGAGACCACGAGCTTGTTTGACAGGATTCAGCACATCTGGAGTTGAGGCCCAGGAGACAGGGTAAAATGCTTGGCCTGGACACACTGAGCGCAGCCTCAAGGTATGCCAGGTTCCTCCTGGAGGAGTGAGTCAGAAAGGGTTTTTGCTGAGTTGCCCTCAGGGGCTGGAGGTCTGAGGGGAGTGAGAGCTGGCAGGAGGCCTCTGGCAAGAGACTGTGGGCTCCAGCCAGTCCCCGGGGAACCCTGTGTGACTCAAATAGCTGACAGAGGTGGTCAAACCCCATGGGCAGAGGCTTCCAAGGCACAGAGTGAAGGATCAGCCCTGCTCCTTATTTTCTTTCAACTCGATGACTTTATTTCCAGGCAACTCCTGGCAGGTGACAAACAAGGCGGAGCAACAGGTATGGCCAGGCCAGCACACACATTAGACACGTGTTCACGCACTTTATCCCCTCTCATCCCTTTCTCCATCTGTCTTCGCATGCTTGCTCCTGTCCAAATGGCCTTGATCCCTCTCTTTCCCCATCTGCTGCTTCTCCTAAACATCCCATGTCACACACAATCCCCAAATACTTTTTCACTCTATCCCGTAAGGCGTTTGATCCCCTTGTAGGCAGAAACATCCCTGAGTTTATGTGATGATCCTCTCTTCTCACACTTCTGGAGGGTGCCATCCCTAGAGAAAGTGGCTGATTGTGATACTTGAATGAAGAAGGATTTGATGTCTGTGAAGCAGAGGGCTGTGCTGGATGTCCTCCAGCCAAGAGAGGTGGTGTGACTTACTGTGGGTGGGATGTTTACAGCAGGTGCTCTTCCTAGAGACATTTCTCTTGAAAGGTCTCATCCATGGCCTTGGGAGAAAGGAGAGAGAACCCTGTAGGGACAGGGAGTCAGACACCTGGATCTAGGTGCTATTGGCCATTCCTCGTTCTGCCTCCTTTCAGACACTAGCGAGGCACAAGGACCACATCACGGGTGCAAAAGTTCCTCTCTCAAACCCCATGACAGGTGAGTGCAGACCCTTTTCCCTGGCTGGGCAGTGGATGCCAGGAGAAGTTCACTGCTCCCATGCTGGGGGCTGGTTGTGCTGGTTGTGATCTCCAGGAGGAGCAAAAAGCAGGAAAACAGCCTGCAGCCTCCTAGTGCTTGACAACAGACTGCTTGCTCTCTTCCTTCAGGCTTCCACAGTCCTTTCACGTCCTCAGGTCCCTTTGGCAGTGTGACCTGGAGCTGAGAGGCAGCGCTTCTACACCAAGCTATGTCTGCCTGAGGGGATGCTCAAGCACCTTCTGACATGGAACACTGTGAGAAGCCTGGCTGTGGCCTGACTTCCCAAAGACAAGCCTTCCCGTGCTGAACAACCTCCCCTTGGCCCTTGCAAAATTAGGGTCACAGTTTGGTTTCGTTCTTTGGGCTGAGCACTTTAACAACTTCAATTAGTCTCTCTGCAGAGCCTCCTCGTGGCAGAGATGTGGAGTCCCAAGCCAGACAGTCCCAAACTCCTGTCTGCAGCAGCAGAGAAAGAGTTTTGCTCCACCCCCTGTGCTGAGGGTTGGTGGGTGCTTTGGGCTGGCAGAGGGAGGAGAAGTGGTGAACTCTCAAGCTTCAACTCCTGCTTCCTGTGACATGCTTTGACACGGGGTGCATGGGAGAGTGTGACATGGTCCTGATTTTCCTGGCAGCTCTGGTGGGACTGGCATATTTTGGTGAGACACAAGGTTCAGGCTGGGGAGGAGCAGGGCAAGAGGTTGTTGTGCCAGTGGTGGGAGAAGAAATTTGAGTTTGACTCTGCAGGAAACTGGGATTCATTCCACAGGGAGAGCAGGGAGTACAGGTGGGAATGGAAAATCATCTGGGAGATGTCAGCTGTAATGGGTATGGAAGGAGGACGAAGACTCTGCACATGCCTTTCAGTGCTCGCAAGAACCTTTCTATGGGTTATTTTTGCACGGGTGTTTAGAGAAAGAGAGAGCTGCTTGGGTAGAGTCCTACACTGGAAATGGAAACTTCTCTCCCAGGTGTATTTGACCAAATGCTGCCAGCCTGTGTAGGGATGGTTGAAATTTTAGGGGAAGGCTGGGTCAATGCAAGGAATGTTGGAATTCCTTTACAGGTCATGCACAGAAGGACTCTGTGCTCCAATTCCCTCCAGAAAGGACCATCCAGGCAGGATACGACACAACACTGCACTGCAATTTCTCCACCAACTATTCCGGTGCCTTCATCTACAGGTACCAGCAGCTCCCAAAGCAGTCCCCTCAGATGCTGTTGTGGGTGAGCAAGTACAAAGCTCATGTGGATTCAGGGAGGTTCTCCTCCATGCTGTCTGCAGAGGACTCCCAGGTGCTTCTGCATGTGCGGGACGCCGAGCTCCAGGACAATGCTCTCTACCTCTGCGCACTGAGCCCACATCTGTGCCCTCAGTGTGCAGCACTGCACAAGAAGGGGAGGGTGTACCCTGGGGAGTGATTCCCTCCCCACCACTGCTTGCATGGAGCTCTAAGCTCATCTTGCCCAGGAACCACACCCGGGTGCTGTGGTGAGGCTGGGTCTCTGTCTGCACAGTCTGTGCAGCAGGGAGAGGATCTGAGAATTGGTTAGGTTGAAAAGCATCTTTTGAGATCATGCAGTCCCTGTTAAAGCCGGGCCAGCCAGAGCAGGTTTCCCAGGACTACGTTCATTTTGGTTTTTCTGCTGGTGGGCACTCACTCTTCTCCCGTCAGTGGGCATTACTGAGAAGAGTCTCTTCTTCATTCCCTCCCATCAGCTATTTACACACATTGCCAAGATCTCCCACAAGCCTTCTCTTCCCCAGGCTGAACACTGCCAGCCCTCTCAGCCCATCCTCAGAGGAAACATGCTCCAGTCCATCCACTATTTTGCTGTGCTCACTCCAGTATCTTTCTTGTACTGGGGAGCCCAGAACTGGACCCAGCACTCCACAAGTGGCCTCACCAGCACTGAGTGGAGAGGAAGGGTCAGGTACCTTGTCCTGCTGGTGATTCTCTTCCTGCTGCAGCCCAGGATGCTGTTGGCCTGCCTTGCCACGAGGGTGCATTGCCACAGCAGGCTCAGGGACACCCCTGAGCCACTGAGACTGAGTGGGACACAGCAGTGAGTGTTCAGGAGAAGCATCCCAGAGGCTTCTTCAGCTATAACTTTTCCTGAGCGTCCCTCAATGACCACTGTGTGAGAAGGGGGCTCTTGGTGGGAGACGTGACTGCTCCTGTGGCTTTACTTCCCAGGTACAGAAGCCCAAAGTGGGAAAATGACTTCCTGGCCCTACGTCTGGGGATCAGGGAAAGCCTAGACATGTGAGCAAGACCCATCAACCAGGCATTGGACAAGATTCCCTGTTCAACCACTTGAGCTGTCCGCCTGCTTTTCATGTCTCCCCTCCAGCCCTGAGCACTCACTAGTACTTGGCTGGGGCGATGCCTGTGTCCCTGAGTCCCTCTGGGTTCTCTGCCCAACAGAAAACCACTGGTGGCTGCATTTCCAGGATGTGCATTTCTGGGCTCTAGTTTGTCCCTCTGTGCACAAGGCTCTTGCCATACTAAGTCCCTCAGCCTTTCTTTATGAGAGAGGTGTTCCAGTCCCCTAATCATCTTGGTAGCCCTTTGCTGTACCCTCTCCAGCAGTTCCCTGTCCTTCTTGAACCGGGGAGCCCAGAAATGGACACAGTACTCCAGATGCAGCCTCACCAGAGCAGAGTAGAGAGGAAGGATGACCTCCACTCGATCTGCTGGTCACACTCTTCTTGATGCACCCCAGGATGCCATCAGCCTTTTTGTCCACTGGGGCGCATTGCTGGCTCATGTCTGAGGCCAGGTTGTCCACCAGGATTCCCAGGTCTTTTTCCACAGAGCCGCTCTCCAGCAGGTCAGCCCGCAACCTGTACTGGTGCATGGGGTTATTCCTCCCCAGGTGCAGCACCCTACGCTTGCCCTTATTGAATTTCATAAGGTTTCTCTCCACCCAGCTCTCACGCCTTTCCAGGTCTCACTGTATGGCAGCACAGGCTTCTGGTGTGTCAGCCACTCCTCCCAGTTTTGTATCATCAGCAAACTTGCTGAGGGTGCACTCTATCCCTTCATCCAGGTCATTGATGAATATATTCACTAGGACTGGGCCCAGTACTGACCCCTGGGGAACACCACTTGTTACTGACCTCCAACTAAACTCTGTGCCTCTAATCACGACCCTCTGAGCTCTATCTTTCAACCAGTTTTCAATGCTTAGGGGAGGGGTCAAAGGTGAGGGGGAAAGAGGGGACTGGGGATGAGCAAGGGGAGCCAATAGAGAGGAGGAAGGAAAAAGGGAGGTACTTGCAAGTAGGCAGTGGCTGGTCAGTGCGCTTGTTGGGATGAGCCCTGTGCCCGATCACCACAGTCCCCTCTACCTTCTTCATAAATCCTTTCTTAATCTTCCTTCTGTCTACCTTCACTGCCTTTCCCATATGCGAGTGCTGCAAGGTCTGAGGGCCAGTAAATGGAGCGACTGATGTGCAAGAGAGATCTGGGTGCCAGTAACTGGGCAAACAACCAATGGCCATGGGGACTGTAGGCCTGGGTGCCAGTAACTGGATGGACCAGGGTGTGCTGCAAGGTCTCAGTGTCAGCAACTGGAGAAGCGGCCTCTGGTCACAGACCCTGTCGATCTCTGTGCCGGGGCTGGAGGGACTGGGGTGTAAGCAAGGTCTGGGTGCCAGCAACTGGAGAAGGAAGAACGTGTCCCAGGGCTCATATCTCTTGCTGTCAGCAACTGGAGGCACCACACTGCATATGTGTGTGTGAGAGGTCAAAGGACCAACAACTGCAGGGACTTCAGTGTGTTTTCTCCTGGGTGAATTGAACCCGACATGCATGGGTGATTATGTGGACTCTACCAGCATATTTCAAGCTGGCCCATCCAGAGAGTGGGAGAAAAAGCTGCATCTAAAGTCTGAGACAGAGATGGGTAAGTGAGCTCAAGGCTAGTGCATGGCTATTAGAGAGCCTGATATGGTGGTAATATCTGAGGGATCTGCAATTGTGAGGGTGGTTGTGAGAGGAGCGGGTGATTGCATGTATCTGTCTGTTGGAGAAAAACAGCCTAGTCTAGCCAGAGACCCCAGTGCTGGGTAAGAGGGCCCAGGCTGCAGGCAGGGCTATTGGATGGGCTGAGGGCCTGTGTTGGTATTTGAGACACGCACAAATGTGGGTGTGCTTGTGACTCCAGAGGGTGAGGGGGTGTGTGTTAGAACTAGGGAAGTGCATGTCACAGCCGTAATGGAGTCAGTCAAACAAAGGGACACTTTAATGATGAAGAGACCGGAGCATCTCTGGTAGGCTGAGAGAACTGGGCCCGTTCAGCCCCAAGAAGAGAAGGCTCAGGGGAGATCTCATCAAGGCATACAAATAGCTGAAAGGGAGCTGTGAAGAAACTGGAGCCAGGCTCTTCTCCCTGATGTCCAGTGACAGGCATTTGACACGAACTGAAACAACGGAGGCTCCGTCTGAACCCCAGGAAACCCTTTTTCACTGTGAGGGAGCCCTGGCACAGGGTGGCCAGAGAGGTTGTGGTGTCTCCGTCCTTGTAGGAATACAAAATCCATCTGGACATGGTCCTTTGCACCCAGGTCTAGGTCACGCTTCCTGAGGTGGTGTGTGGACCCACTGACCTCCAGACATCCCTTCCAAACTTACCAATTCCGTGTTTCTGTAACACAAGACATGAGGAGGGTCTGAGAGGACTGGCCTTCTTCAGCCTTCAAAAGAGAAACTGAAGTTGAGAGCTTTTTCTAATACTTGATTGGAGCATGAAGAGCCAGATGGAGCCAAACTCCTCCTTGAGCACAGTGAAACAGCGAAAGGCAATGGCCATGGTCTGGAACAGGGGAAATTCCTACTAGAAATTTGGAGTTCTTTTTTTTGTTTTGTTTTTTTGTTCGTTTTTTTTTTTTTTTTAATGCATGCATGTTGATCCCATTAAGAATGGGACTCTGCCTCCACAGAGTCTTGACTAAAATACCACCAATTGGAGATAAGAAGGTAAAGGGGCATAGCACAGGTGATGTTATGTCCCTTCAGGTGCTGGGAGCCCCAGCTCTGGGGCATGAAGTAGAGCTCGAGTCGGGTCTTAACACATAGTGCAAATCCTGCCCATGCTGAGATTCATCTTAGGCATTGTCATCTCTGGAGTTTTCATGGCATTTCCTTGGAAATAAACTGCTCCCAATTTCTACTGTTCAGCAAAAGGGCGTTTATATGAAAGCACAGTGCTTCACTCCTAGATCAAGACAAGGACGTGTTTGTGGCAGCGTTGCCAAGTTTGCCAAGTGATATATACAGCTCAGCACAGCACAGGTCTGAGTCTACTCAGGTCAGGTTAACTTAACGACAGTGAACAATTTGTCCCTCTGCCATGAGTGGTGCATGGGATCACTCTGGAGTTCCTGTGGCAAGGGGGTGGGTGTAGGAGTCCCCATCTGCAGTACCCCCACCCCTTCACATGCCCTTTCAGCTGTGGGTGCAGGGCTGCCCTATCCCCATCCCTCACAGTGCAGCACCCCAATGGGTGCCCCATGTTCTCCCTGGGAGTGGGTGTCACCACTCATCCCTCATCCTGCTTTCCAGTGAACTTATACCATTTTCCTAGGGTAAGTCATCCTTATCGTCTCTGGGTTTGTGGCATCTACACATCAGTTCTGGAGCCAGGTTCTTCTCTCACACTCTGGGTTATCCCACCAGAATAGGACAGAGCCAGAAGCCCTGGGCTGCTGCACAGCAGCTTTCATCTTGTGTTTGGGAGAATCTGGGGGAGAGTTATTTTTCCCAGGTAGCTGAGGAAATAATGGGGAGAAGTGAGAGAAATGGAAGAGACTTCTGTTCCCAAAGGAAATAGCAGTGTCCCCAAAGAGCTCAGGCCCCCAGGCAAAGTTCTGAAACTTCACTGTGGAAGAAACCCCTGACGTCCAATATAAGCCAGCACTGGGTGTTCAGAAGAGCAGGGGATTCTCGCTGGGGAGGAGGGGACTCCACTGTGAGCTCACTGGGAACAGCCTCTTCCCACCACTGGGACACGCAGAGCCCATGAAGGGCTCTTCATGGGGAAATGCTGAGAATGCCACTGGCTGAGGGAGCCACAGGTGTTGCTGCTGGAGGAGGGAGAAACCCAGTAGCAGCATCTGAGGCACAGGAAGAACAGATCACTGCTCTTCCCCGCTGCTTCCTTGGCTCCCCCAACAACGTTGTTTCCGGCAGCTCTGTTATCTCGGGGCTGGGAGGGGGTTTTCTGACTCTGTCTCACTCCACAAAGAGGCGGGTTGATGTCGACATGCACCTCGGATCTCTCATCCTCACGGCCTTCCTGGGGCAACTGCTGGGTAAGTCCTGGTTTTCTATAAATGCATCCTTCTTCCCCCTTGCCAGCCTGATCAGGATCATGCAGAGAACTACTCTTGAATTACAGGAAAACACTGTGAAATACCAGCTCACATTTCTGGTTTTGCATCTCTGTTCTCAAGACGCTTTTACTGTTTGAAAGGAGAGAGAAGAGACACCTCAGACCTCTTCCGCTGCTCTTCTCTCACCTTCAATGCCTTTCTCTCTGCCTCTCTCTTCTGACCCACCTGCTCTCACCACAGGAGATCTCAGCGCTCTCTCTGCACTCTCACATTTTTTCTTTCCAATGCAAATCAGCAGAACTTGTATGCTCTCATCCCACTGACATTAACTGGGTGTCCCATTCTGCCTCCTGGCTGGCACATGTCTGCCATGGCTTCCAGTTTTCCCCTGGTTGTTGACTCAGTCGGGGATCCCTCTTTCTGCCACTCAGCTCACCATTGTATGTACTCAGCGAGCTAGGAGCCCTCAGAGATGAGAGGGATGGGGAAGTAGAATGAATCTTTTTGACAGAGCTCTATGGGTGCCTCAACATGATGGAAGGATGCTGGTCCCAGCATGCAAACACTAGGCTACTACTGGGTAGTAGGAGCAGGAGCAGGGAGGAGGAGCAGGAGGAGCAAGGAGGAGCAGGGACTCAGCACAGCGCTTCTCAAGGTCCACACTGAGCTCAGAGCTCCACATTGCTACTCAAACTCCTCTCCACCTGACTGTCCCCAGGCCTCAGGATTTTCCTCTAAGGCAGATGACAGGGAGCCTTCTATGCTTGCTTTTCACACATGCTCGTGGTTTTCTTCCCCTGTTGAGCTGCTGACCTTTGCTTTCTTCCAGGCACCATGGGACAGATCACTGTCACCCAGCAAGGAGAAGTCACAGTGAAGCAGGGAGACACCTTCCAGACAACCTGCACATACCAGACTTCCAGCTTTTATGGCTTGGACTGGTACCAGCAGAGGAAAGGCCAAGGTCCCCAGCTGGTCTCCTATCATGTAGCAGCTGGCCGCAAGCCCAGTGGCCATCTCACCACCGTGCTGAACACCACCGAGAAATACAGCCTCCTGCAGCTGGAGGAAGTCAAGCTCTCTGACAGTGCCTTGTACCTCTGTGCAGTGCGTGACACCCCGGTGCAGGGAGCTTCCTTGGCTGTGCAAGAACCCAGGGGAAGGAGGGGATGTGTCTGTGCAAGGCTGAGGGTAGGGGAAGGGGCTGTCAGGTGTGCCCTGGCAGTGCTGCTTCCTCTGTACACCCAGGGGTCTGCAGGACAAGATCCTGTGATGGAATGTTTTCTGTCCATTCCACACATTGATTTATGCAACCATGGTCTTAAATAGTCCCATACCACACTAAATGAAGGCACAGTCTTCCTATAGCCAATGCATTGGAAGTCTGGCAAAACACAAGCAGCACGCACATGAGCCATTGCATGTACATATTAGCGATTTATTCATCTTCACCACTCTTAATAACCGCAGGCACATCCATCCTCCCCGACAACTGAGTTTGTCTTGTCTCGAGATGGTGACACCTTAAAACTGGTTCCATTTTGTTATTTCCCTCTTGAACATTGGCCATGGCAGTTGATGTAAAGAGATGCTGTACCTTTTCTTCACGTAGGCAGATCTCAGCATGGGGCCTCCATGCATCCTCATTCCCCTGTTCTCGCTGGGGACATTAAACATTCTAGTGGGAGCTGGTCAGTTCCTCCTGCTCATCTGCTGTGATGAACTGGCACTTTTGGTAGCAAGTGTCCTGGATCTGCTCAGTCACAAATGATCAAATTGTGTCTGAGCACTGCTCTCTTCCCCTAGAGGGTCCTTCTGTCCTTTAATCCCTGGGTACAGAGGTGTGGGAAACAAAGGAAACATCTCAAGGGAAACATCCCCATGAACAGCAGCTGCTGCTGCAGAGGCTCCCCACACAGGGACAGGTGTTGCCCCTCACTCTACTGTGTTGGGGAGGACACTCATCACAGCCCCACAGACTCTCTGGGAATGTAGCAGCACCCACAGTAGAAGAATATGGAACTAAGGAGCTCTTAATACAATTTGGACATACACAAGTTCCTGGGATCATCAGAGTGTGGCACACCTGGGACAAGCCAGACTCCCCACAGGTTGCAGACACTGAGGCTGGGGCACCAGAAATGACACTGACTGATCACAGTAAGAAAGGCACTCAGCCTCTTCAAAGCATTCCTTAAAATGCTATTTGTTAGCATTAAGAGTAGAAAGAAAGAGAGGACCAGTATAGATAACCTGACAGCCCTTCAGATGATGGAACCCAGAACTGCTCTACATCAATTGCTGTCACAGAATGAGAGAATCACAGAATGGCTGAGGTTGGAAGGGAGCCCTGCAGGTCATCTGGTCCAACCTCCCCGCTCAAGCAAGGGCACCTAGAGCCAGTTGCCCAGGATGGTGTCTAGGTGGCTTTTGAATATCTCTAAGGAAAGAGCCTTGGCAACCTCCCTGGGCCAGCCAGGCCAGTGCTCTGTCACTCCCACAGCACAGGACAATGTGTTGTCCCCTTGACAGGGCACAGGACACTGTACATATCTCATCCACAGAAGGGTTACACAGCTTTGGTCAATCATGATTTCAGATCATTTTCATCAAAGGAAACAGATCTTGTCATCGTTTCTACTGTCAACAACTACGACCCTGCCAGAAGTGTATTGTACACGAACAAGTATCAGCAGCTTTCATGTCCTTATTTCTTGGGGTGTAAATCAAGGAGTTCAGCAAGGGAGTAAGAAAGGTGTAAAGAACAGACGCTGTTCTGTCAGTAGATGGTTTAAATCACCATTAAAAAGAAAAGAAAGAAAAGAGCTTTTGGCTACAGTGCCCTTAATTGGAGCTGTAAAACCCACATGGATCCTGTGCCCTTTTCCTGCCCTTCCAGGATCATTTTTGTAGGGCTGGCCATCCTAAGGGCTGTTCCCTGTATTAGCACTCTAGACATTCTGCAAAACAAATCATGTTCCGGAGCATCACACCCATCACCGCACAACCCCAGAGCAGTTCTGGCCATAGCAAGAGGGACACCCTTCCTCAAGAGCTCATGGGGATGCTGACACCTCAGGGTCTCCTGCCTTCCATGGCATTTGTGGGGAGACACAGATCAAAGCAAGGTCTGATGCTCACTGGAAGTAGAGCAACTCAGAATATCTTCCTTAGCTTCAAGGAATGGTGCTTAAGAGAGGAGCCACTGCAGGCTGTCCCAACCTCCCACTCCTCTGAGAATGGAGACGGGTCTCCTTGTGCCCTCACCCCCTTCCACCCCAGAGCAACACCTTTCTCCTTTAGCAGCCTGGGGAGTGTCCACAGAAGAAAGGACTACATGGAGGCCAGGCTTGAATACAATGGAACTTTAATGAGTCCAAAGATGGAAAGAAAGTCATTCCAAATGAAGGACAGGAGTGTAGGGGGCCCTGGAGGCAGTCAAGAGTCTGCTGTGCTTGACCATGTAGAAGTCTTCGCATGATGTCTGTCTGCCTGCCCCATAGAAAGAGAGGAGAAAGATGATCCCCACCAGGCACGTCTTGGTGGGACCTTGCTGCCAAGGGGAATTGAACGAAGCAAGGAAAGTGAAAGAAGGACAAAGCCGTTCAGCTACACTGCAAACACATGCCAAATCCTGATCCTTTGCCCAGCATGATGTTCTGAGTTCCTCAGGGAATCTCCCTGGGTCATTCCCAGCATCTTTATCAGAGGAGGGACCTTCTTCCACAGTAGCGGCTGGAAATGCCAGAGAGGTCACAGCACCCAGAGGTGATGGGCACTCCATCACAGCTGAGGATGCTGCCAACAGCAGCGGAGGTGGAGGATCCCACAACAGTGTTCTGTGGGAAGGAGCTGAGGATGGGGCCAGGCAGGGTCACCACCACAGCAGGAGGCTCAATGACAACGCAGGAATTCTGGCACTGCCTGACACAGGGCTCATTGCAGCTGTTGGCCAGTGGGGTGGGGCCACAGGGTCGGCAGGGCTGGCACTGGTTGTAGCAGGACATTCTATAAGGGTTTGGAGGTGCACCTGGGAGAGAGGATACAGACAGTGAAGAGCACAAGCATGAATAAGAAACTGCCTTGTTTCCCCGTCACAAAGAATATAAGGCCAGTACTGAGTGGGGAGCTCAAAGCTCAGCCCAGAGCCCCATGGTCCTTATCGCCCTACAAAAAGCAGCCTGGACCATGGAGGATCTTCCCTAGTGCATAAACCAAAAGATCCCTCTGCCACGTCCCAGCCTCTCACTAAGCAGATGCTCGCCCCTCTGACAAGAACATCCAAGCCCCAGCACAGGCCACAGACAATATCAGCTGAGATGTCCATCAAGGAGAGATCTCACGTAGGAAAAGAAGGAGAAGGAGCTGCAGACTCACCTGGTTCCCAAGGACAAGGAGGCCAGGGAAGTGGATGAGAGAGTAGGGACTTGGACTGGCTTTTATACCTGCCCTTCATTGCCGCAGCACCAGAGGCACCCTTTGCAGAGGTAACAATTTTTGCACAAGCTCATCTTGAATGCAAACCATCGCAGCTAATGATATGGGCTGTGCTTTGGTTTCCAACACTGCTGCCTTTTCATTTCCAGAGTTGTTCGATGCCCATTCCCCATTCCCCAGTGAAGGCTTCCTGTGATCAGTGGGATGAAAGGCCCCAGGATTTCCAGGGCAGGAATGCAGCAGCGTGGACAGAAGAGTCATCTCAAGTGCTGTATAGTTCCAGGGCAGGAAAGACGCCTCAACATAGGCCACTCTGTTGGGGCTGTTTGAATTGTCGTTCTGAGAAAGAAGCTCCAGCCGTCCTCACCTAGACACCCATGGGCTCCTGTGCATGAGGAAGTGCCACATCCTTCTCTTGCCCTCCCTCCTCAGCTCACCCCAATGGTCACTTGATGTTGCCTTCCCGGCTGTGTGCGTTGCGCTGCTAGGTTATGACAACATCCTGCCTCACACTGCCCTCAGGAAACTGGCCAGTTTTGACTGTCTCCTTGCAGTCTGTGACTACAGGAAAAACACCATGGGCATGCCAGGGGCCTTGTGCTATCCCAGAATGCCCTAGCCTTGCTGTGGTTGTCCCCAGATGTCCTCAGCAGAGCCCACAGTACATTTTTATGTGTTTCCATCTTGTGTGCTTTTGAGTGCAGCCAGCTTTTTGTGAATGGATACGGGAGAACAAATTTGTTTATGATTCCACACCAGTGTGCATAAGCCTGTGTGAGTGTGTGTGTATGTCCTTGTTGTCCCTCCTCAGGAGGGAATGTGCAGGTCATAGTGAGGACAATCTCCCCTGCTCTCTCCATGAGCACCACAGAGCAGCAGGTTCCCAGGATTAGAAGGAGCCCGAGTGCAGCTGAGTGGTGATGGCACCAGCCTGCTGGAGATGCGTCCAGGGAAGAGGTACTGAAATGCAGCCCCTGCCTTCTGAGATCTCCTTCTTCTGTCTCTGCACAGCTGACACTCTGCTGCTGCCCATTTCACACCACAACAAGGATGGTTCCACTCCACTTGGGATCCTTAGTTCAATTGAGTGTGACAATATCAGGAGTACCTCAGCATGGCTGGCAGTCCCCACTCCCTGCCTCTCCAGGCCAGGACACAGCTGCTCTCCCCAGTGCTAGAGAGTTCAAAGGATGGGGATTGCTTTCTGGGCAAGGTGAAGGCTGAGAAATCCTGCCCACCATGTGCTGGCCATCCCTGAGTGGATCTGCTTCCAATACCGTGTCAGGGATATCTGGGTTAGGACACAGGGCCCCTCTCATGCCCAAGCTAAGGCCCAACGGAGTTGTTCAGCTCATTGGCCTGGTGCTGTGTCAGGCAAGGCCTGAGAGTGTGTCCCAAAAAAGTACTGAATGAAAAGAACATGAAGCCAAGGGCCAAGTGCATTGCTTTCTCAGGAGGTAACAGGCACTGTGGAGAGGGCAAGGGCAGGGGATATGGGTACCTGGAGTTCAGAAGGAACTTTGATACCCTCTCCCATTCTTCTTTATGACCAAATTGGAGATGAATGGATTCATTAAGAGGATGATAAAATGGGTGGAAAGTTGGCTGGACTACCAGGCTCAAAGAGTTGTACCTATGGAGAAATGGGCTGACTGGAGCCTCATGAAGGCCAAAAAGAGCAAGGGCAATGTTTTGTATCTGATGGAGGAACCAGCCCATGAACTCATGTAAGCTGGGAGCTGGCTGCCTAGGAAGCAGATCGACAGAAAAGGATGTGGGGTATAAGGACAGCAAGCTGAACGTAAGACCACAGTGTGCCCTTGCAGCAAAGGTCAAGTGCATCCTGAGCTGGATTAGTCAAAGCGTAGCCCACAGGTCCAGGAAGGTGACCCTGCCCCTCTGGCCCATGTGAGACCACATCTGGAGCACTGCCTCCAGGCTGAGGTGCCTTCGTCCAAGAAGGATATTGACCTACTGAAGCAAGTCCAACAAAGACCACCAAAGCAGATAGGGGGCAGGCAAACATGACGTGCGAGGAGAGCCTAAGAGAACTGGGCCTGACCATCTCGGAAAAGGGAAGGCTCAGGGGAGACCTTCTTGCTTTCTACAACTGCTTGATCAGAGAGAAAAGAGACAAAGGACGAAGACACTGGAAGTGCTAAGTGACTGAGCAGCGTCAATGGACATCACCTAGCATGGGGAGAAATCTGTAGGATTTCATATGGGAAGCTGGACCATCTGCTGTGCCAAGGCCCCGCTGCTGTGCCAGGCTGCAGCTGGCACTGTGCAGGCTTCTTCTTGCTGGAGGACGGGGAGAGTCCATTTCCCAGCTGGGCAAAGTGGTACCCGTGCGGAGTCCCTGAGCGCTCTAAGCTCGGGCGAGCCCCCAAGCGGCGCCGGCGCAGGGCCGAGATCCGGGGCGGAGCTGGCGGCGGCGCAGGGGAGAGGCGAGGAGGCGGCGGGGAGGAGGCCGTGCGGCCGGAGCAGAGAGCAGGGTCTGACGGGGGGCAGCGAGGCGCGGGCGGCGGAGCAGCGGGATGCGGCGGTGCCGAGGCGCAGGGCTGGCAGGGCTGGCCGCGGTGCTTCTAGGTGCGTGGGGCTGGCAGCGGTGGATGGGACCAGGGCTGTGACCGGCAGGTTCTCTGGAGAGCCCAGCACCAACTCTTCCTTCTCCTTCTTCAGCCTCTCCCTCCAACTCCTGCGTCTGCCATCTTTTTTGCCCCTTTAAAAACCCTCCGAGTCTTAGTGTTCTTCTTCTCCCTCTTTCTTCAACACCTCTATTGGTACGAGCCTCCTTGCATGCACGCCTGATTTTTCATGCACCCTCTCCCTCCCCTGTGCATTCAACAGTACTTATTGCCCTCAACATAGCCCTCTCTCCTTCACTCTAAGAACCCCTCTACCTGTCTACTCTTCCTCTCTTCCCTCACTGATTTTCTGACCCATCTCTCCATGCAACTACCATCCCTAACCCCTCTTCCTGCTCCCTGAGGTCCCTTTCTCTTCTTACCCTCTGCTTCCCTCGTATATGTAGGCACAAGGTTGCTTTCTGCATCGTGCCATACATCCACTCATCCCCCTGTGCATTCACCTTTTATACTTCTGAATTCATCCCTCCATCCTTCACTGTAACACACTCACCTTTCCTGTCCTTCTGTCTCTCATCATTCATCCATCCATCCATGCACCTGACTTTCCTTCTGTCTCTCCAGGCATCATTTGCAATTTCCCTCCCAGACTGTTCCCCTTGTTCCACACACACCAGGATCACTCTCCATCCTTGTTGATGAGCTCCCTGTCCCCAGTTGTGCCAGTCTGTCTCTGTCTCACTGCCACTCTTTGTAGTGATTTCTTGGGGAAAAGAGCCATCAGAGCTGGGCGATCATTCTTGATTTTTGTTCTTTCCTTCTCTTTCTCGGCAGTGGCTGTGGGCAGAGCCCAGGTGCTGCAGGAGCCGTCGGCAGAGACCACCGAGGGCACCGAAATCAACATCACTTGCTCGCACCCCAATATACAGACCATGCAGTTCATCTACTGGTACCGTCAGCTCCCGGGACGAGGCCCCGCTTTCCTCCTGAGCACTCTCAAAGACTCCAAAGAGCTGCGGGACCCGCCGGGGCGGCTGTGGGTGTCGGCAGACCGCCGCTCCAGCGCCCTGTGGCTCGCCCGGCCCCGGCGCGGGGACGCGGCCGTGTATTACTGCGCCCTGGGAGACACGGGGAGAGGAGCCGGGGCTGCGGCCGGGCAGGAACCGGCGCGGGCGGGGCCGGGCGTGTGTGCTGGGGCCAGGGGGACAGCCCCGGACGGGCCCGCCAGGGGGCGCTGCCGCTCCGCCCGCCGGGGCCGCCTCGCCGTAACGGGCCACAGCTGCCCCGGCCCCGGCAGCTGCAACCCCGCACTCCTAGCGGGACGCACGCGGAAATCCCCCGCAACACTACGACCGCCGCCGGGGCAGGAATGGCGCCCGGAGCGCTGGCTGTGTCTGGCGGGGCCCAGCAAGGTGCGAGGGCAGCCGTCGGCCCCGCTGGCTCCCGGCCAGGAGCAGCGCCTTTCTGCTCCGCACAGGGCGGCGGGCGGCAGAGATCCTCCTGCGCACGGGCAGCCGCCCAGCCCTCGCTCCTGCCGCACGGACCGCCCACTACTGCTGCTCCACGGGCAGGGGCTGGGGATCTCTTCCACCCCACTCATGTCTCCAGGCTCTCTTAGAACCGGAAGACCCAACCGCTACAGTGCCAACACAAGCTCTTGCTTTGACACCACAACCACAAGTGGCAACTTTGTCAATCTGCTCAGCTACACACTTACAACTTGAATCCTCCAGCTCCACACTCTGCTTCTGGGGTGCTCCAGCTGGTGTTGCAAAGGCATCCTGTGGAGCCAGCAGTTCTACCTCGGCACCAACTTGAGAAGGAGATACTGGTTGTCACAGACACCTTCAAGTGTCTCCTGCAGTGCCTGGTGATCAGAACATAGAGCTTGGGGCACAGGATTCCCCTTAACCTCAGACTGAGAGCTTTGGTGTTGAAGGGAAGTCCAGGAGATAGGAGAGAAGCCTGAGCAGGGCACTGGCTGAAAGACACATCTGAGACTCGAGGTCAGACTCAGGATGGAGCCCCAAAAGAGATGTGCTAAGTTGCCCATTGGGGCTGAAGGTCTATGGGGAGACCTGGAATGAGGCATCTGGACATGGGGTCCTGGGCCCAGCCAGTCCCCAGTGAGGCCTGTGTGGCTGTAGGAGCTGAGAGAGCTGGGACAGTCCGTGTTCAGAGGCTTCAGGGGCAGAGAGGAAAGGGTCAGTCCTCTTCCCTGCCTCAGCTGGGGCCTGTAGTGGCAGCCATAGTTATATTCCAAGGGAACTCCTGGCAGGTTTGCAGTCATTGGAGAGCAGACGGCAGCCCACTGTCCTTCTGCCATGGCCTCGACTGAACAACAGGACAGTAAGGGCCTTGTGGGAGCGTGGTTGTGAATGGGGGCTGCTGTGCCAATAACGTGCTTCTTGCAGTCCCTGCTAACTGTGTGAGAAAGGCCCTGGGTGAGAAGAGGCAGAGGAGCCCTGCTCCAGGCAGCAGACACCAGAAGACATGAAAATCAAGTAGGCCTTTTGCTTGCCTGGGTACTGAGGTTCTGGGGCCCAGGGTGGGAGAAGCATCTGGAGGCTGTGGGTAATGTGGGTAGGAGAAGGGACATAGAAGTACTGCCTGCACAACAGAGAGCTGTGTTGCCATGTCCTCCCCCTGCCAGAGTGAGGCAGTGTGTCTGTCCCTGTGCAGCTGGTTTCTGGAGCAGATGCTCTTCACAGAGATGTTTCTCTTCAGGTTCCTTATCTATGGCCAGAGGAGAAGGGAAAGTGTGTGTGACACCTGGGTCCTCGGCACTTCAGTGTGTGCCTGGTCCTCTCTCCATCCAGACAGTCCCAGGGACAGGGTGGACATGGGCGGGTGCAGGGGTGCCTTCTCCCTCTCCTGCAGAGCTGGGTGCAGGCCTGTGCAGCTGGCTAGGTGGTGGGTGTCAGGAGAAGTTCTCAAGGGATCTTTGTTCTTTAGATGGCCACTACTTAAACCATGATTCTTTTATGTCTCTAGAGGGCTGCCTTGTGGTAGAGGTCGGGGGAAAGGCCCAAAGAGGCCTGGCTGGAGCAGCAGGCAGAGAGTTTTGCTCCACCCTCTGGGCTGTGGTTTGGAGGCCTCTTTGATCAGGCAGAGGTAGAAGAAGAGGTGAAGGTGCAAGCCTCGGGTCCCTCATGCTCACAGGTCCCTGGGCAACCCCTGAAGAGAGAGCGTGACATGGTCCTGATTTTCCTGTCAGCCCTGGTGGGACTGGCTGACTTTGGTGAGATGTGACTTTCAGGCTGGGGAGACTGAGGCAAGAGTTTGTGCATCTGGTGGTGGAAGGGAGGGGATGTGAGTGCTGACTGCCTAGGACACCCGGGAGTGTATCCGTAGGGAGATCAGGGGCTGCATATGGCTACGGTAAATAATCTGGGAGATGTCAGGAGTAATGGGCATCAAAGGAGGACTAAGACCTCACCTGAACTTTGCAGCTGCTCAGCATTCCTGAATGTGCTGCTAATACATATTAACCCTGAAAAGAGGGAGGGGTGCTGGGGAATGGACCAACGTGGCATAGAGCAGCTTCTCTGCTGTTTGTATTGGATACAATGCTACCAATCTCTGTAGGGATGGCTATAAACAAGAAGCTGCAGAACAAACAGGGACAAACAGCTAGTCATTTCTGAGGCAAGGAAAAGTGAGATGGAGAGCGGGGACAGTGAGGAAGCTGATGAAGTTGTAGATGGACAGGTCCATTGGCAAGCAAAGCTGAAAGCTCTTTCTGGCTTTACAGGTCATGCCCAAAAGGACTCTGTGCTCCAGTTCCCAGCAGAAATGGCCATCCAGGTGGGACACAAGGCAACGCGGCACTGCAATTTCTCCACCAGCAATTCCAATCCCTACATATTCTGGTACCACCAGCACCAGACCCAGTCCCTTCGGATGCTGTTACGAGTAAGCAAGTACACAGCTCATGAGGCATCAGGGAGGTTCTCCTCCACACTGTCTGCAAAGGACTCCCAGGTGCTTCTGCATGTACGGGACACTGAGCTCCAGGACAGCGCTGCCTATTTCTGTGCACTGAGCCCACACTGGTGCCCACAGCTGGCAGCAGTGCACAGAAACGTGGGGGTGCTCTGAGGAGCAGTTCCCTCCCTGCCACTGCTTGCATGGAGCTCTGAGCTCAGCCTGCCCAGCAGTGGCACCTGGGGCTGTGGTGAGGGTGGGCCTCTGCCTCCCCAGCCTGTGCTGCTGTGAAGCACATGCCAATGTGACTTTTACAGCTGTGTCTAGATCCAGGGTCTTTGGTGATGAATAGAACCCAAGAAACCTGACTTGGGCAGGCCCATTGGAGGCTAAACCATAAAGAAGCCAAACCAGGCTTGTAAATGCCCTCTGCTTAGAATAGCTGGTACACTGGCGTGAGTCCTCAGGGCAAGTAACCTATCAGCTTGTGTGCTTCTTCCCTTTCCCTGTGGCTCCACTGATGGACACAGCTGGAGAATGAAGCTTGTGGTAGGAGGCACAACTGCTCTTATGGTTTTGCCACGTGGCCATAGTAGCCGCAGAAGGGAAGAGCCCTTCCTTGCCCCATATGTAGGCATCATCAAGTGTAAAAGACCCATTAGCCAGACGCTGAACAAGATTCTCTGGTTAAACCCTTCCTGCACTCAGCCACTGCCAGAGAGTGGTCCCACTCTTTTTCCTGTCTCTTTTCCTTCTCAGGAAAACCAGCAGTGCTCAACTGGGAGGAACCCCTATGTCCCTGAGTCCATGCTGGTTTCTCTGTCCAACAACTGGTAATCACATCACAGTGATCTCATTTGCTCCCATAGGGAACACAGTGGTTGCTCATGAAGCATCATCCACTGCACCTGAGAAAGCCTAGGCTAGATTGCAGTTGTCCTAGTGCTGCTGCAGGATGGCCTGCCTCTCCCAAGTGATGTGGGTCTGCTCTGCCAGCCCTGTTGCAGGCTTTGAATGCCCCTGTTTATCTCAGAGGGCTTTAGGCAGTGTTGATGGGGAGTTGACAGCAGCCTTCGGGGTCCGCACTCCTTTGTGTCTCAGGTCCCTTGGACACTTCAGGTCCTGCTTTTGATTGCTCTCCAGGGCTGCAGAGTGCTTCAACACTCCACAGACACAGTTCTCCCCCAAAAGCAAGGAATGACAAACAGTGATGGCTACTTGAGGACACACCCATGCTCAGGTTCTTTCTCCAGCCTCAGTGGGCTGTCGCAGGGATTTTCCAAAGTGCCCCTGAGAAAGAGAGCACAGCTGACAAGGGCAGGCATCAGCCTGTCCTTGGCACTGGTGCCTGGGTCTGGCTGCAAGTCTAGGAGCCAAGTGCCCAGGACAGGTGGACACAGGAAAATCACCTCCAGAAGCACCACTGCTTCCAGAAGGGAGGAGAGGATGTTCAGTATGGATTCAATCATCTCAATGGAGAGCTCTACACTCAGGTGAAATCAGTCCCACGCTGATCTTTAGGGTGTGTCTGCCATCTTGATGCCTCCTCCTTCTGAAGTGGTGTCATGGACTCCCTTCATTGTCCTTGTGCAGAAAGAAGAGCTTTGAGAACATGATGCCTCAAATGAAAATTGGAAGGGGGAAAAGCAAGTGCCCTTTGGAAGTGCTGACATCCTCCCAGTGAGTGTGAGGAGAGAGTTGCTGCCCAGCCAGCCTTTCACAGTTCTGAAGTTTGGGGACTTTGCCAATCTCATTGAAGTGTTTCCACAACAAAGCCCAAAACGAGTGGCACAATGGACTGTTAAAAACTGATGTGGAGTTTCAGATGTGGAAATGTCCTGACACATCTAGCATGAAGCATAGTGATTTGCATATTTTTAATTAAATATTTAAAAATACCTTAAGATACAGGATTGAGGGATGGAGAGGGAGTGTAAATTTTGTTGACTGACTTCTGTTAGGAATAATGGCTATAGGTAGAGATACCAGACATTGCCAAATTTTCTGTTGAACCAGAGCATGAGTCTCTGAAACAACCACGGGATTGGGACATAAATCCTTCCAGAAAATGTCAAACTAAACAGAGAAATACATGCCCATTTCCTAAAGCAGTGAGCCAGCTGCTGGGAATAATTTAGGGGGCACAGGTGAATCCCTGACAAAATTAAGCCCTTGGCAACCTGGAATTCAAACCTGTGGGAGGACAACTCTTCCAGTGTTCTGTTGGAGAGCTGCTTCTGGATGGGATTTGTTAGCCTTTCCAAGTGGTGGTCTTTAGAGCACTGGGAGGCATTCTGAGTTTACCCAGGAGGGAGCAGAGGGAGGTGGGAGCATTAGAATCAAGGCTCAGCCCAGCCTAAGATGGAGTTACAGCTGTGTGAAAGGTGTTCATGAGTTTGTTCAGATCCAGTGAGTTCTGGGCCAATGGCTTGACGCACAGGAGCATGGTGGAGGTATACCACGTTGTGACGACACTGAGGTGGGCGGAGGAAGTGGAAAACACCTTTTTTTGACCATGGGCTGACATGATTCTGAGCATGGAAGAGGTGATGTACACGTAGGAGAAGAGGGTGACACACACGGGAGGCCAGCAGGCCAGTTACGGAGACAAGGAAGGTCGCTAGCTCCGTGGGCCACATGTCACTGCAGGAGAGGGTAAGGTAGAAATCTATATCACAGAGGAAATGATTGATGACATGTGGCCCACAGAACATCAGCCTGGATGTCAGAAAGGCCAGCAGCGAGACGGACAGAAAGCCTCCCAGTCAGGAGCTGAGTGCCCTCCGAGCAGAGAGGACACTGCTCATGAGGGAGCTGTATCTCAAGGGGTAGCGTATGGCTAAGTAGTGGTCATAGGCCATGACAGACAGGAGAAAACACTGAGTGGAGCCTAGGGAGAGAAGAAAGAACAACCGGAGTCTGCATGCCTGTGCTGGTCTTTCAGATGCTACCAGCAGTGAAGGAAAACCATCATCCCTGAGAAAGGAGTTGGTGCAGAACATGGGAAAAAAGCATCTACCCTGAGCTAAAATTGTCAGGGAAATCCTTCACTGCAGAAACACGTTCGGACAACTAGATCTGACCCTGAAGGTCACGCCTACACCACCAAATGAACCTGGAGAATTATTTATTGGATTAAGTGCAGGCATCTCCCTTAGAAAATGTTGAATGCAATTGCTGACATGAAATGAATATCCATTTGGGAAACTGATTGGAAGGCTGTGGGTCAGAAAGGCCAGCAGCGAGACAGCTGCATACATCAGAGAGTAACCAGCTTTGTTAGCATCGGTAGATCCTCACACCCACCTCATTCACACACTGAAGTTCAAAGTGGCAGCACCAAGGAGATGGTTTTCTGATTCCCTTCTCTGTGCCACGGGGAGTTTGATCTTGGGGGGGATTGATGGAGACAGACAACGGTGTCCCCTCACACAGGCCAGTTAAAGAACAGCAACACAGTTCCCTAAAGTGTGGCCAGTTGCTGACACACAGGACAGGTCTGACATAGCCACGTCCCATCAAGTATTTGCTGCTGGCTATTGACGTGGTGTTGAAACCTCCAGGGTGGGAGATAACTAAAGGCAACTCTGGACATTTGAATACAGAGCGAGTAAGGTAAGGGATTCGCCTACCTCATTTCAGAGCTCTAACCTCAGTTAAGGCCTAAGTCTTCAGTCTCCATTGAAGTGAAGATCTAAGTAAACATCAAAGCTCAAAGTCAGACAAGAAGTGAGACTGAGGAATTTAATCTCCCCTGCCTCCAGAGTGGATGTCTCCAGGTGAGCTACTCATCTTTGCTTCGTAGATTATCAGCAGAGAGAAACAGGCACTGCCAAGCCTCAGTTCACCCTGTTTCATACACAGCAGGCAATCCATGCCTTCCAAACACCTGTTTTTCTTCTGTTGACAAGGTGGACTAGACAGCCGGTAGACTAGACAACACACACACGTACACACACTTATACAGGTCTTTATGCATCTAGAGTTAGTTGAGAAGACTCTCGCCCAAAGAGAAGCTGTCTACACTGTCCAGGATCACAACACAGGTGTTGGACTTGCATCTTCTGCAAGTCCTGTGTCCAAGGCATCAGTGTGGTTGAGGGGAGACTGATCTGCACTTGGTGGGAAGGGGAGATGCAGCTGAGTGAGAGTAATGTGCCCAGCTTCAGTCCTTCCACCCACACAGAAGCTTTCTGTCTGCTATCCATCTGTCCTCGAGTACCTTGGACAGGGGGTTTCACCATGGGATGGGTGTGCTAGGAAGGCTAAGTATATGTGGGCTTATTCCTTGGTGAGGATGGCAACTTGGTGACAAATGACAGGGAAAAGATTGACATACTTGGTAACTATTTCTCCTCGGCTTTTACTGGTATGGCTTCTCCTCAGGCCGACCAGATCCCTGCACATCCCCACAGACTCTATGGGAATGAAGCAGCACCCACAATAGAAGAATAAGGAATTAAGGAACTTTTACTACCATATGGACAAACACAACTTCATGGGATCACTTGGGATGCATCCAAGGGCGTTCAAGGAGTGGACCGGACAGCCTCTACTCAATCCCTGGAAGGAAGATGGAGACAATACTCTCAGGAGCCCTTTCTAAACCCATGAAAGGCAAAAAGGGGATTGGGAGCGGCTGACATGGCCTTACTGAGGGCAAATGATGCCTCATCAACCTCATTGCTTTCTATGTGGAGATGGGAGGCACTGTGGGAAGGGGAGGGGCACTACCTGGGGTGTACCTTGACTTCATCAAGACCTTTGAAATGCCCTCATGGGTGCACACACATGCGCACCCATACACACAGCAAGGCATGCACAATCACAGGCATGCACACACCCTGATATGTGTGCGGTTGGGGAAAATTTATTGTACCGTTTGAGGCAAATGAAACACATGCTTATGCTTAGATTTATAAAAAAAAACCAACCAACCGACCACCAAATGGTCAACGTATTGGCCAGAGTCCTACCACCATAAGCAGTTCTACAAGGAGTCTGCAAAGATGAATCAGGAGATGATTTGTTACATACACTGGCAGCAGCACCAATCCTGTGAATGGTGCATGGGACACCTCAGCCTGGCATTGAGTCTATCCCTCAGCACCAGCTCTGCTGCCCAAAGGTGGCCACGCAGCATTCCCATTCCAGGGTTGCTACAAGACAATGCTGCAGCTGTTTCTCATCTCATCACCAAGGGAAACTGCTCTCCCTTCCAGAGAGTCCTTCTGTCTCTGCATTCCTGCTGCCAGCCACTTTAACCCCTGCTGCATTTGGGCCTTTGTGCCCTCTGTGGCAGATCATTCCTTGGTCACAAATTACCACTGCTGAGCAGTTACAAGTTGAATTTCCCCTTCATTGCACACACAAACTCACACACATGAGCACAACTGCACACACCCAAAGAGCAACTCGTTCCTGTGCACTTATAAAGAGGTGTGTGCACACACATTTCCAAAGGAGCTTATGTCCATAGCAACATGCACGGCCACTCCCCCCACCAACAGGTACACACAGATATTCACAAACGCACGTGTTTATAAATATGCATGCTCCTGCACACATGCATTTGCATACAGATTACATGCATGCTCCTCTACAGAGATGCACACACACCAAAGCACACATCTGCACACACCTACGCCCACACAATTACATATATGCAGAGTAGTCACACAAACTCATTCTCTCCTGCATGAAGGCACGTGTGTATGCTATAACACATACACATTCATGGACACAACTGCCCAAACACACACACACACACACACAGGGAGAACATTTGTGCACACTCATATTTGCATGTGTGTTACACATGTGTGTGCGAATGCAGACATGAGCACAGCCAGAGGAACATATACTTGAGCACAATCATGCACACGCTCCACGGAGAAGCAGGACCCCTGACAACAGCTCTCAGCCCCTCTAGAGGACTCCAGACAAGTCCTTCAGACCCTACAGGTAAGTATGAGCGAATGAGTCACTGGCCAGCCCCATCACCTTTAGTGAGCTCAAGTGTTTGGCAGGGGTTCAGTCAGCTTCTTTCTCACTGTAAGACACAGAGAAGCCACAGCAGAGTCCAAGCTGTCATGGCCTTTCCAGCTATTGAGCCTCTCCACGTCTCAGGTCTGCGTGTGAAGGAAAAGATAAAAACTAGAGAACATCCCCATTGCTGCAGCCCAACAAAGAATTCCCACATTACAATCAAAAAAAAAAAAATCCTGCAGTGTTGGAAGCTCCTGCCTGGCCTTGTTGATCTGCTCAAGGGTCTGGGCCCAGCCTCTGCCCTTGCAAAGGGAGCGGTGCCACAGTAACACACTCATGTGGCAGCAGAAGGGTATGTCTCTGGGACAAGCCAGCCTCCCCTCAGGCTACAGACACTGAGGCTGGGACATCAGAAGCGATGGAGTAGTGAACCTGTCTCCAGACTCACTTGAAGGGAAATACCCTCTCTTCAAAAAGCAGAGAAAGGCAGAAGCAACATTCATTTGCAGAGCAGATGAGAACGTGGTTTGGCTACCCTGGGAATGTTCATGCATTCTTTTGATATTTTCCCCAGTTTTAATGGCTGTGCTGGCCTTTTTTCCTCTTGTGTTTTGCATGCAGGTGCAGGGGGTGTCATTGCCCGTAGCGAGAGGGTGCTGCCTGCAGAACATAAGGGTTCGTTCCCACTCATGCCAATCCCTGGCCTCATTCCTGTCCCCATGCTGAAGAGGGGATGCCCCTTCCCTGGGCTTGTTTGCAGGGAAGGGGGGATGCCACCATGTTCACCCCCACCCCACCCCCGCACCATTTGCTGCCCACACCCCTTTGTGCTGCTGCACCTGCATCTCACACCGGGCTGCTGCTTCAGCTCCAAACATGCCCACGTCCACTTCAAGCATGGTACAAACAACTAAGCACAGCACCAATTTCCCTTTTCTTTGCTCTACCCCATGTTTCTTGAAACACGTTACTACTTCAGGTGGGCTGGGACATTCAGGAAATTCCTTGTCAATTTTCCAATTCACCAGGAAAACCACCTAGGCCAAGTGTCTTGTGATGGCCCCCCATGACTGTGTGTGGGGCCAGCCAGGCATTCGGTCTGTCCCTTCTTCACTATCCTTTCTCTGCAGAGGCATTTCCCACTGGGACCTGCTGACTACACCAAATATTTTGCTGCTCATTTGTTCTGATTCACAGAATAAAATCAATCAGAGTCTGAAAAGTATCCCTTAAAATGCCAGTTCTTAAACTAAGACTATGAAGAAAGAGAAGGCAGTATAGAGGATCCTATGTCCTTCGGATGCTAGGAGCCCTATGTGCTGTCAAATCAGCACCTCTAATCAGGGCACAGCACGCCATGCAGGTCCTGCCCATGAAAGGGTTACCCCATTCCAGTCCATCAAGTTTTAGAGGATTTTCATAAAAGAAAACAGCTCTATTCATCATTTCTGCTTTCAAACAGAAACAATGTTCACACAAGAACCTCATACCGTATACTTAGATAGAGGCAAGGACATGCAGGTAGTGCAATCACTGGCACCGAGCAGGAGAAGCCTACAGGCTCGTCGGTTACAATCTAGTGGCTGAGTTTATCCTCTGGCCAAGGGATTTGTGCAGCACAACACGGCTGTGAAGGCCAAGCTCCGCATGTAGCACAGCACAGCAGAGGCCAGGGCCTCCACAGGTTACATGGGTCACTAACTCCTTGATGTACAGTGATCTTTGGGTTAGGGTGACAAGACCCTGCCAGTTGTTTACTTCATGTGAAGATATACCAACTCTTGAACCTGCTCAGAGCAGCTTTCCCATCCTTGTTCCTTAGGGTGTAAACCAAGAGGTTGAGCAAGGGAGTAAGAACGATGTAAAGAAGAGCCACTGCTCTGCCTAGTGACCCTTTGAAGGGACCTCCCATGTAGGTGGAGACACATGGGCCATAGAAACAGACCACGGCAGTGAAATGGGAAGCACGGGTTGAGAGAGCTCAGTGCCTGCCTTCTGCAAAGCAGAACCCCAGCATGATTAAAATCACTGTGAAAAAAGAGCAACCTCTGTCAACAATGCCCTTAGTTTGAAGTGTAAAGCCCGCATGGATCCTGTGCCCTTTTCCTACCTTTACAAGATCTCCTCACTTGCCCAGCCAAATTAGAGTTCACGCCAAGAGCCAGTAGCAGGGCTCTGGCAGTGCTTTGGCCAAAGGGCTTCCTCATCTGTCAGAAGAAACACCATCTCTCCCTCTTTTATAAGGACAATTGCAGACAGTATCATCATTGTGAAGAATTACTTAGCTCCAATTAATCCAGCCTCAATGCATTCAGCAGCACGGGTGACATTTCCCAACTACTCCTGCCAATGCCTACCGTCCATGGCCCCTGGATTAGGCTGTGGAGGGGAGAGGAAGGTGGAGTAGCAGCTATGGGCCATCCCAAGGGCTGTTCCTTGCTTTATCACTCCTGCCATTTGCAGAGCAACTCATCTTCTCGAGGCCCACACTGACTGCCTGACAGCCCAGCAAATTTCCAGCCATAGCAAGAGGAACACCCTTCTCCAAGAGCTCTTGGGGTTGCTGACACCTCAGGGCCTCCTGCCTTCCTGGGGCATTTGTGAGCAGAGATATCAGCCTGATGGTCACTGGCAGCAGAGCAGCTCAGGATATCTTCCTCTGCTTCAAGGTTTGGTGCCCAAAAGTAGGAGCCCACTCCTCTGCAAATGGTGACAGGTCTCCTTGTGCCCTCATCCCTTTCCACCCCAGAGCAACACCCTTCTCCTTTGGTAGCTTGGAGAATGTCCACAGAGGGAAGAACACCATGGAGGCCAGGCTTGAATGCAGCAGAACTTTAATGAGTCCGAAGAGGGAAACAAAGTCACTCCAGGTGGGGGCCGCAAGTTCATGGAGCCCTGGCAGCCACGGAAACTCTGTGGTCCTTAACCACAGAGAAGTTCTTGCACGATGTCTGTCTGCCTGCCCCATAGAGGAAGAGGAGACAGAAGGTACCCACCAGGCTGGCATTAGTGGGACCATGCTGCAAAGGGGAACCAAAGCAAATAAAGAAAATGGAGAGAAAAGCAAAGCTCTTCAGCTACACTGAAAACATATCCTAAATCTTGATCCCTTGCCCAGCATCATGTTCTGCGTTGCTCGAGGTGTCTCCCTGGGGCTTTCCCAGCATCTTTATCAGAGGAGGCACCTTCTGCCATAGTAGTGGCTGGAAATGCCAGAGAGGTCACAGCACCCAGAGGTGATGGGTACTCCTTCACAGCTGAGGATGCTGCCAACAGCAGCAGAGGTGGAAGATCCCACAACGGTGTTCTGTGGGAAGGAGCTGAGGATGGGGCCAGGCAGGGTCACCACCACAGCAGGAGGCTCAATGACGACGCAGGAGTTCTGACACTGCCTGACACAGGGCTCGTTGCAGCTGTTGGCCAGTGGGGTCGGGCCACAGGGCCGGCAGGGCAGGCACTGGTTGTAGCAGGACATGTCTCGAGTGTGGATATGCACCTGGGAGAGGATCAGGGAGGAAGAGAGCACAAGGGTGGGTGAGGAGCAGCCTGTTAGGAAAAGAGCCACGACCACTTCTGGGTGGGGAGCTGGCAGCTCAGCCAGGAGACACACAGTTTTCATCACCCTATATTGAGCAGCCTGGCCTGGAGTGACTCTCTCCTAGTCTGTAGACCAAAAGCCCCTCTGCCACATCCCAGCCTCTCTCTACCCTTCTCCACACTTCCCTCTAGCATGACAAGAACATGCAAGCCACAAGACAGGAGAGAGCCAAGATCAGCTGAGAGGTCCATTGAGGAGATGTCACTTTGGAAGAGAAGGAGAAGGAGCTCTTGGAAACTCACCTGGTTTCCAAGGAGAAGGAGGCCAGAGAAGCGGATGAGAGAGCAAGGACTTGGGCTGGCTTTTATACCTGCCCTTCATTGACGCAGCATCAGAGGCACCCTTTGCAGAGGTAACAATTTTTGCACAAGCTCATCTTGAATGCAAACCATCACAGCTAATGATATGGGCTGTGCTTTGGTTTCCAACACTGCTGCCTTTTCATTTCCAGGTTTGTTCCATGCCCATTCCCCAGTGAAGGCTTCCTGTGATCACTGGGATGAAAGGACCCAGGATTTCCAGGGCAGGAATGCAGCAGTGCAAGGCAGAAGAGTCAGCTCAAGTGCTGTATGGTTCCAGGGCAGGAAAGACATGTCAGCTTGGGTCACCTGTTGGGGCTGTTTGAATTGTTGTTCTCAGGACAAATCTTCAGCCAGCCTCAGCTGGCAGCCCATGGGCTCCTGTGCAGGAGGACCTGCCATGTCCTTCTCTTTCCCTCGCTCCTCAGCTCACCCTCATCATCACTTGATGTTGCTTCCCGAGATGTTGTGCTGATAGTTTTTGGTCCCAGCCTGCCTAACACTGCCCCGTTCCCAGGGGTCCTCATCAGAGTCCATGGTTCACAGTTTTCCTATGTGTGTTCTTATCTTTTGTGTACTTGTAAGTAGCCAGGTTTTTGTGCCTATACACGGGAGCACAAATTTGTGCCCAAGCCTCTGTGTGTGTGTCCCTGTGTATCATCAAGAGGGCATGTGCTGGTTATGGCAGGGATACTGTCCACTGCCCTGTCCATGAGCAACAGAGAGCTGCAGGTTCCCAGGGTCAGAAGGATCCCGAGTGCAGTGGAGTGGTGATGGCACCAGCCTGCTGGAGATCTGTGGTGGGAAACTGGTACCCGTGCGGAGCCCCTGAGCGCTCTGAGCCAGGGCGAGCCCCCGAGCGGCGCCGGCGCAGGGCTGAGCCCCGGGGCGGAGCTGGCGGCGGCGCAGAGGAGAGGAGAGGAGGCGGCGGAGAGGAGGCGGAGCGGCCGGAGCAGAGAGCCGGGGCTGGCGGGGGGCAGCGAGGCGCGAGCGGCGGAGCGGCGCGATGCGGCGGTGCCGGGGCGCAGGGCTGGCAGGGCTGGCCGCGCTGCTGCTGGGTGCGTGGGACTGGCGGCAGTGGATGGGGCCAGGGCTGCGCCTGGGATGTTCCTCGGGAAGCCCAGCACCAACTCTCCCCTCTCCTTTTTCAGCCTCTCTTTCCCCCTTCTGCGTTTGCCATCTTTTGTGCCCCTTCCCAACCCCCCGAGTCCCCTCTTTCTGTTCTTCCTCTTTCTTCCCCACCTCTGTCGGTACTAGCCTCCTTGCATGTACACCTGATTTTTCATGCACCCTCTTTTTCCCCTGTGCATTCTGCAGTTCTTATTGCCCTCAATATAGACCTCTCTCCTTCACTGTAACAAGCCCACTCCCTGTCTGCTCTTTATCCACTCACGCACTCATATTCTGACTCATCTCTCCATGCATCTACCATCTCCAAAGCCTCTTCCTACTCCTCGAGACCCCTCTCTCATCTTTCCCTCTGCTTCCTTCATATCCATAACCACAAATTGTCTTTTCTGCACCGTGCCATTATTCCATATATCCTCTCATCCCCCTGTGCTTTCTGCATTTATTCTTCTTCTCAGTTCAGCCCTTCATCCTTCACTGTAACACATCCAACTCTCCTGTCTCCTCCTCTTCTCTCCACCCATGTGTCCATCCACCCATGCATCCATCCCTCCACCTGGCTTTCATTCTAGCTCTGTATGCATCCTTTACAAAGTCCCTTGCAGACTTGTCCCCTTGCTCCACAAAGCCACACGAGGATCACTCTCGATGCCCACTTGGTCCCCATTTGTTCCAGTCCAGCTCTATCCACATGCCACTCTTTCTGACGATTTTTCTGGCAAAAGAGCCATCAGACCTGAGTGATCTTTGGTGATCTTTGGCCTTTTCTTATACTTTCTCAGCAGTGGCTGTGGGCAGAGCCCAGGTGCTGCAGGAGCCGTCAGCAGAGACCACCGAGGGCACCGGCATCAGCATCAACTGCTCGCACCCCAACATAAAGCCTTACGACTCCATCCACTGGTACCGTCAGCTCCCAGGACGAGGCCCCGCTTTCCTCCTGAGCACTCTCAAAGACTCCAAAGAGCTGCGGGACCCGCCGGGGCGGCTGTGGGTGTCGGCAGACCGCCGCTCCAGCGCCCTGTGGCTCGCCCGGCCCCGGTGCGGGGACGCGGCTGTGTATTACTGCGCCCTGGGAGACACGGGGAGAGGAGCCGGGGCTGCGGCCGGGCAGGAACCGGCGCGGGCGGGGCCGGGCGTGTGTGTCGGGGCCGGGGGGACAGCCCCGCGTGGGCCCGCCAGGGGGCGATGCCGCTCCGCCCGCCGGGGCCGCCTCGCCCCAAACGGCCCCCCGCCCGGCCCCGCGCCCCAGGCCGCTTCCCCCCGCCCGAGCGGCCCCGGCCCTGGCCCCGCAACCCCGCACTCCCAGCGGGACGCACACAGAAATCCCCCGCCACACTGCCGCCGCCGCCGGGGCAGGAATGGTGCCCGGAGCGCTGGCCATGTCCGGCGGGGCCCGGCAAGGAGCGATGGCAGCCGCCGGCCCCGCCGGCGCCCGGCCAGCAGCAGCGCCTTTCTCCTCTGCACAGGGCGGCAGGCGGCAGAGATGCTCCTGCCCCACCGGCAGCCACCCAGCCCTCGCTCCTGCCTCTCGGACCGCCCACTGCTGACATGGAACATACAGGGCCTCTTCTCGGCCTTTTGACTTTCCCCACGAGGATGCCGAGGGAACCCTGAGCAGCTGCTTTCCTCTGCTCTGCAACCACGGGGACCCCAGGGCGCAGTTGCCAATGCCAAACCTACCTTACAAAAGGACAGCCAGAAAGGGTTTCTTATTTTGTTACTCTCTGAAATCTCAGATACACAATTGAAAACTGAGTCCTCCAGCTACAGAATTTCCCAGAGCTTTCATAACGTTCCTGCTAGCCTTACAAAGTCATTGCAGGGGTCAGGAGTTGAAGCTCCCCAGCAGCAGGAGAAGGGCATGTCGAGGTCAGAGGCACCTTCAAGCGCTCCCCAGAGGGGCTCAGTGGTGAGACCACGAGCTTGTTTGACAGGATTCAGCACCTTTGGATTTGAGGCCCAGGAGACAGGGTAAAATGCTTGGCCTGGACACACTGAGCACAGCCTCAAGGCATGCCAGGTTCCTCCTTGAGGAGTGAGTCAGAAAGGGAGTTGCTGAGTTGCTCTCAGGGGCTGGAGGTCTGAGGGGAGTGAGAGCTGGCAGGAGCCTCTGGCAAGAGACTGTGGGCTCCAGCCAGTCCCCGGGGAACCCTGTGTGGCTCGAGCAGCTGACGGAGGTGGTCAAGCCCATGGGCAGAGGCTTCCGAGGAAGAGTGAAGGATCAGCCTAGCTCCTTGTCCTATCTGGACTTGATAACCATGTTTCCAGGCAACTCTTGGCAGGTGACAAACAAGGTAGAGCAAGAGGCATGGCCAGGTCAGTACACGCATCATAGTCAAATGGGATTGGCCCCTCTCACCTCTTTCTCCATCTGTCTTCCCATGCTTGCTCCTGGCCAAATTGCCTTGATCCTTCCCTTTCACTGTCTCTGCTGCTTCGCTTAAGCATCCCATGTCATGCACAATCCAGAATTCATCCACAAGGCATTTTATTGCCTTGTAGGCAAAAACACCCCTGAGTTTAGAAGATGATCCTCTTTTCTCACCCTTCTGGAGGGAGTCATCCCCAGGCAAAGAAGTAACCAGAATACCTGAAGGGATGGGGAATAGATGTCTGTGATGAAGATGATTGTGCCAGATGTCTTCAGCACACCTGATGTCTCAGGTGGTGTGCCTGACTCTGGGTGGGATATTTGTAGGAGATGCTGTTTCCAGGGACGTTTATTTCCCATGAAGGGCCTCATCCGTGGCCTGGGAAGAAGGCCAATAATATGCCTATGGGGACAGGGAGACAGGCACCTGTTTCCTGTTGCGTTTTGGCTGCTCCTGGTTCTACCTCCTTTCAGCTAATGCCAAGGGAAAAGGAGCACATTGCGGGCTACAAAAGGGCCTGTCTCCAACCCCATGAGAGGTGGGTGCAGGCCCCGGTCTCCAGCTGGTCACTGGAAGGCAGGAGAAGTTCACCACGGACACTCCTCCCGTGTTTGGGGCAGTTTGTCTGGTTGTGATCTCCAGAAGGAGCAAAAAGCAGGAAAACAGCCTGCAGCCTCCTGTTGCCCGACAGCAGACTGTTTGATAAGACAAGAAGGTAAAGGGGGTAGGACGGGTGAGGTTATGTCCCTCCAGATGCTGTGAATCCTGAGTTATGGAGCATGAGGCGGAGATCAAGGTGGGCCTAGGCACACAGTGCAAATTCTGCCCATGCTGAGATTCATTTTAGGCATTGTCATCTCTGGAGTTTTCATGGCATTCCCTTACAAATAAACCACTCCCACTTTCTGCTGTTCAGCAAAAGAAAGCACAGCATTTCACTTCTAGATCTAGACAAGGATGTGTTTCACAGAATCACAGAATTTCAGAGTTGGAAGGGACCTCTAGATATCATCTAGTCCAACTCCCCTGCTAAAGCAGGATTGCCTAGAGCACATTACTCAGAACTGCATCCAGGCGGGTCTTGGAAGTCTCCAGAGGAGGGGACTCCACAACCTCCCTGGGCAGCCTGTTCCAGTGCTCTGTCACCCTCACCGTAAAGAAGTTTTTTCTCATATTTGATCAGAACTTCCTATGTTCCAGCTTGTGCCCGTTACCCCTCATCCTGTTATTGGGAACCCCTGAAAAGAGTCTGGCACCATCCTCCTTCAACCCACCATTTAGATACTTGTATGCCATAATAAGGTCTCCCCGCAGCCTTCTCTTCTCCAGGCTAAAGAGTCCCAGCTCTCTCAGCCTTTCCTCAGAAGGGAGGTGCTCCAATCCCTCACTCATCTTTGTTGCCCTACACTGGACTCTCTCCAGTAGTTCCCTGTCTCTCTTGAACTGGGCAGCCCAGAACTGGACACATTATCCCAATTCTGGCCTCACCAGTGCAGAGGAGAGGGGGAGAATGACCTCCCTTGACCTGCTGGCCGCGCTCTTCCCTGTGGAGCCCAGAGGAGCCCAGAATTCTGTTGGCCTTCTTGGCAACAAGGGCACATTGCTTGCTCATGGATAATTTACTGTCTACCAAGACCCCCAGATCCTTTTCTCCAGAACTGCTTCCCGGCAGGTTCACCCCTAACCTATATTGGTGCCTGATATTCTTCCTCCCCAGGTGCAGGACCCTACACTTGTCCTTGTTGAACCTCATTAGGTTCTTCTCTGCCCAGCTCTCCAGCCTGTCTAGGTCACACTGGATGGCAGCACGGCTATCTCTCTGGGGTGTCAGTCACCCCAACAAGTTTGGTATCATCAGTGAACTTGCTGAGGATACACTGTCCCCTCCTCCAGGTCGTTGACGAATATGTTAAACAATACTGGTCCAAGTATTGACCCCTGGGGGACACCACTGGTTATGGGCCTCCAACTCAACCCTGCTCCATTAATCGCAACCCTCTGGGTCCTGTTACACAGCCAGCTCTCAATCCACCTCACTGTCCCCTCATCTAGTCTACACTTCCTTGGTTTCCTAAGGAGGATGTTACGAGACACAGTGTCAAAAGCCTTGCTGAAGTCAAGGTAGATGACACCTGCTGCTCTGCCCTCATTCAGCCAACCAGTTATAACATCATAGATGGCTATGAGATTGGTCAAGCATGATTTACCCTTGGTAAATCCATATCGGCCACTTCCAATAACTTCCTGCTCCTGAACGTGCTTGGATATGACATCCAGAACGAGTCGCTCCATTACCTTCCCAGGGACAGAGGTGAGACTAACCGGTCTGTAGTTCCCTGAGTCCTCCTTCTTGCCCTTTTTGAAGACTGGAGTGATATTGGCCTTCCTCTGGTCCTCAGGCACCTCTCCTGTTCTCCATGACCTTTCAAAGATGATGGAGAGTGGCCAAGCAATGACATGTGCCAGCTCTCTCAGCACTCGCGGGTGCATCTCGTCAGGGCCCACAGACTTATGGATGTCAGTTTGGCCAAGTGGTCTCTAACCTGATCTTCCCCTACTGGGGAAAACTCCTCCTCTCTCCAGACCTTCCCCCTTGCCTCCAGGGCCTGGGATTCATGAGGGACAGCTTCAGCAGTGAAGACTCAAGCAAAGGCGGCATTCAGTAGCTCTGCCTTCTCTGTGTCTTCCACCACTAGGGCGCCCACCTCATTCGTTAGTGGGCCTACATTTTCCCTAGTCTTCCTTTTTCTATTGATATACTAAAAGAACCTCTTCTTGTTATCTTTAACTGCGGTGGCCAAGACGAGTTCTGCTTGAGCTTTGGCCCTTCTAATTTTCGCCCTGCGTGGCTTATCTACATCTCAGCATTTTTCTTAAGTAGACAACCCCCTTGTCCAAAGATCATAAACTTTCCTTTTTTTCTTGTGTCGTGGTTTGGCCTCAGACGGCAACAAAGAACCACATGCCTCTCGCTCGGCTCTTCCCAATACAGGAAGAATCAGAAGAAAAAGGCAAGACTCTTGGGTTGAGACAAAGGCAGTTTAACAGAACAGCAAAGGGAACAAGCAAACACCAACAATAACACGGATAGAGGAATATACAAACACGATGACGGAACCCCTGCTCCCTGCCGCTCAGCTCACCAACCAGACCCTGGACACCCCAGCCCGATCCAAGCCCCCTGCCCCCTCCCCCGGCAGCTCAGGGTGGGCATGGCTCACATGGCATGGAATACCAGGAAAAATTAACCCTATCCCTGCTGGAACCAGGACATCCTGAGGTCCAGCCAAAGCTCTCTATTTAGCCAGGCTGGTCTACTTCCCTGTCTGGTCGTTTTTTGGGGCTTGGGGATGGCCTTCTCCTGTGCTTTTAAGAGTTCCTCTTTGAAGTAAGACCAGCCTTCCCGGGCACTTTTGCCCTTCAGGACTGTCCCCCAAGGCACACTCTCAACCATGCTCCTAAGCAGGCCAAAGTCCGCCCTTCGGAAATCTAAGGTGGCAGTTCTGCTGGCTCCCCGCTTTGCTTCACCGAGAATTGAAAATTCTATCATTTCATGATCACTCTGCCCAGGATGACCTCCAATCTTTACATCCCCTACGAGACCTTCTCTGTTAACAAGCAGCAGGTCCAGTGGGGCACTTTCCCTAGTCAGCTCCCTCAGCAGCTGCGTTAGGAAGTTGTCTTCCACGCACTCCAGGAACCTCCGGGACTGTTCCCTCTCTGCTGTGTTATATTTCCAGCAGACATCTGGGAAGTTGAAGTCCCCATGTTTGTGGCAGTGTTGCCAAGTTTGCCAAGTGATATATACAGCTCAGCATAGCACAGGTCGGGGCCTACTCAGGTCAGGTTAACTTAACGACAATGAGCAGTTGGTTCTCTCTGCCGTGAGTGGTGCATGGGATCACTCTGGACTTCATGTGGAAAGGTGGTGGGAGAAGGGGTCCCCACCTGCAGTACCCCCACCCCTTCACGTGCCCTTTCAGCTGTGGGTGCAGGGCTGCCCTATCCACAGCCCTCGCAGTGCAGCACCCCAATGGGTGTCCCATGTTCTCCCTCGGAGTGGGGGTGACCCACCCATCTTCATCCTGCTCCCTGCTGACCCCTCACCCTTTCCCTAGAGTAGAAGTAGGTTGTCCTTGTCATCTCTGGGTTTATGACATCTAAGAGCAGTTCTGGATCCCACCAGAACAGGACATGGCCAGAAGCCCGGGGCTGCTGCACAGGAGGGTTCCTTTCCTAACTGGGGGAATTTGGGGGAGAGGCATTGTTCCCAAGCAGATGAGGAAAGAAAGGGGAGAAGTGAGAGAAACAGAAGAGAATTCTGTTCCCAAAAGAAACAGCAACATCCTACACAACTGAGGAGCACAGAGAGAAAATATGAAACCTCATTGAGGAGTAAAGCCCTAACGTCACAAATGGCCCAGCAGTGCGTGTGCAGAAGAGCAGGGGATTCTAACCGGGGAGGTGGGGACTCTACTTTGAGCTCACTGGGAACAGCCTCTTCCCACCACTGGGACACGCAGAGCCCCCAGGGACACAAAACATGGACATGCTGAGAATGCCACTGGCTGAGGGAGCCACAGGTGTTGCTGCTGGAGGAGGGAGAAACCCAGAAGCAGCATCTGAGGCACAGGAAGAACAGACCTCTGCTCTTCCCCGCTTCTTCCTTGGCTCCCCCAACAGCGTTGTTTCCGGCAGCTCTGTTATCTCGGGGCTGGGAGGGGGTTTTCTGACTCTGTCTCACTCCACAAAGAGGCGGGTTGATGTCGACATGCAGCTCGGATCTCTCATCCTCACGGCCTTCCTGGGGCAACTGCTGGGTAAGTCCTGGTTTTCTATAAATGCATCCTTCTTCCCCCAAGGAAACCCTTGTCAGCCTGATCAGGATCATGCAGAGAACTACTCTTGAATTACAGGAAAACACTGTGAAATACCAGCTCACATTTCTGGTTTTGCACCTCTTTTCTCAAGATGCTCTTACTGTTTGAAAGGAGAGAGGAGAGACACCTCAGACCTCTTCCGCTGCTCTTCTCTCACCTTCAATGCCTTTCTCTCTGCCTCTCTCTTCTGACCCACCTGCTCTCACCACAGGAGATCTCAGCGCTCTCTCTCACTCTCACATTTCTCCCTTTCCAGTGCAAATCAGTAGATCCTGTCAAAGCTCTTACAGGGACTTTAAAGCTCTCATCCCACTGACATTAACTGGGTGTCCCATTCTGCCTCCTGGCTGGCACATGTCTGCTGTGGCTTCCACTTTTCTCCTGGATGTTGACACAGCCAGGGATCCCTCTTTTCAAGCTCACCATTGTATATACTCAGGCAGCTGCGAGCCCTCGGAGATAGGATGGATGGGGAAGCAGGGTGAATCTTTATGCCGTAGCTGCATGGGCCCCTTTACCTGCTGGAGGGTTGCTGGTCCCAGCACATGAGGGTCAGGCATGACAGGCTGTTCCCTGCTCCACTGAGTAGCAGGAACAGGAGCAGGCAGGAGGAGAAGGGACACAGCACAGCTCTCCTCAGGGTTCACGTTGGGCTTAGAGCCCGGAGCTGCTGCCCAAAAGTACTCTCCACCTGGCTTTCCCCCTGCCTTTAGGATTTTCCTGCAGGGCAATGGACAGGGAGCATTCTCTACAAGGGTTTTTTATCCACTCCTGGTTTGCTTCCCAAAGCCATTCCCTGACGAGCTGCCGACATTCACTTCCTTCCAGGCACTATGGGACAGATCACTGTCACCCAGCAAGAAGGACACGTCACAGTGAAGCAGGGAGGCACCTTCCAGACAACATGCACATACCAGACCTCCTACTTTTGAGGCTTGCTCTGGTACCAGCAGAGGAAAGGCCAAGGTCCCCAGCTGGTCTCCTATCAGGGAACTGCTGGCCGCAAGCCCAGTGGCCATCTCACCACCTTGCTGAACACCACCGAGAAATACAGCCTTCTCCAGCTGGAGGATGTCGGGCTCTCTGACAGTGCCTTGTACCTCTGTGCTGTGCAAGACACTGTGGTGCAGGGAGCTTCCTTGGCTGTGCAAGAGACCAGGGGAGGGAGGAGATGTGTCTGTGCAAGGCTGAGGGTGAGGGAAGGGGCCTTCATGTGTCCTCTGGCAGTGCTGCTTCCCCGGTGCACCCACAACTCTGCAGTCCAACATCCAAGGGCCTTTGCATTTACATATTAGCATTTTTTTCATCTTGACCACTATTAATAACCACAGCACATCCATCCTCCCTCACAGCAACTGAGTTTGTCTTCTCTCAAGATGGAGGCACCTTAAAATTGGTTCCATTGTTTTATTTCCCTCTTGAACTTCAGCCATGGCAGTTGATGTAAAGCGATGCTGTACCTTTTCCTTCTCCTGTCTGCATGACTAACGATAGAACAAAACAAATGCAGACAAAGTAAAGCTCAACCCAGGCAAACGCCAGCATGGGGTATCCTTGGGCCCTCATTGCCCTGTGCTCTTTGGGAAGACAGCCCCAGCCTCAGCCTCATATTAGCAGGTGTCTCCTCTACTCCCCTGGTAGAAACAAAGAACACATGACACTCTCCATGGGGTGTTTGTCATCTCCTGCAGGGACACCTTGCTGTGTGGGACCAGCCTCCTCAGCTCCTATGCAAGACGCAAGGCTGCAGCAAAGGACTGTGTGTCTGCTGATAGCCCAGCTTCCCACAGGCTGCAAATGCTGAGTTCTGCACACAGAAAAGAGGTTCAGTTAATGAAGATTCTCCCAGGTGTAGTTGTAGGGAAATGCATTCTCTCCAAAGGCCAAAAAAAACCACTTTAAATAACATCTGAGAGGAAAAGGAGATTTTGTATCAGCGTATCAGCACTTCAGTTCACATGTCTGTGTGGAACTGGTTGCCTCCTCTCTCAGCAGCTTTTCATCCCTCCCCTCTTGGGCTTTGCTTGTGAGGAGTTGGAAGATGTGCAGGATCAGAAAGGGGGTTGCGTCTCTGCTGCCATATCAACCCTTGAGCAATGCCTTGGGCAGAGGCGTTTCAGCAAGCCCAGCATTTTCCTGCAACACTTCAGTAGGTCCCCTTCCACAGTGGGAAAGTGCTCTCCAACCCCTCTGTGGGTAAAAGCAGGAATTTGGAAAGCCTCTGGCCACCCTTGGGACACTTAGGCAGCAGCCCCAGCCTCTCTTCCTGCCATGCCTCTCTCCTGCTTCCCTCTTCCCTCTGCACAGGAATTGTGTGAGACTGCAAGGTCATCTTCTCCCGTTCTGGCTCCCAGCAAAACTCCCGGCAGACTATGGAACACCCAACCCCAAGAGGAGTCTGTGAGCCTCCCACCTGCTTGCTGCAGTGCCCAGACTGGACGCTGCTGATCAGGCTCCCCAACCACACGACATACTCAAGAGGGCATTTCTAGGGAGAGACAAAGCCAGGCAGGCCACTGGCTCTGGAGGAGCCTTCCTCCCTTCCCAGGAGCAGTGCCTTAAAGGGGGCCACGCACTGTGTCCCACACTCCCCTTCCTCTGAGGACAGTGAAGAATCCCCTTTTCCCTCCACTCTGCTCACCCAAGACTAACACCTTGCTCACTGCGCGCTTGCCAGAGTGTCCACACAGGGAAGGACAACACAGAGAAAGAGGCTGGGATGCAGCAGAACTTTCATACCCTAAAGGATGAAAACAACATTCCTTCAAGCAGAGGGTCACCCTGGAGAGAACACCAGGAACAGTGGAGCTTTAGTGCCCTTTGCCTGTAGCAGAGTTCCTGCTGGGCATCCCTCAGCTTGCCCTGAGGAGGGAGAGGTGCAGCACGTTCCCCCCTAGGCTGGCCTGGGCAGACTAAAGAGGACCAGAAGCCAACATGAGAGGAGAGGGAAAGGGGAGAGCAGCAGGAAGCAAAGGCAGACATGAGCCATGCTTTCAGCCTTCCTTTGCAAGGAGAATGGGAGATGTTCAATCTCTCCAAAAGAGAATGACCAGGAGCTCCATCCTCCCTTCATTCACATGTCAGCACACATATAAACGCATGTGCATGCACACCCAGTTACACAGGACCCCCTGCACATGCACACACATTCACCCCCCCAGATTGTCATCACATAAGCGTTCACTTGCATACTCGCGCTTGCATGTACGTATATATGCAAGCTCCTGTACAAACACACAGATGTATGTGCTTGTCTCCATGAACGTATGCCCACAGACACACACACACACACACTGACAACACACACACGCACTTGCTCACCTGCAAAAACATGCGTGGACACAAACACACGCACAGACACATGGAGAAATGCCCTTGTTCACACACATCGGCAGACACACACTCTCACACATGCATTTGCAAATACCCGCACAAATGCAAACACAGAGGCACAAATATGCCCCCAGGCACAGACAGATGCATATGCACATGAGGAAGCCCAGCCTCCCCCCACACTCTGAGAGGCAGGACTCCACGGGCAGTTCTCTGCCCCTGTGACCCTGACAACTTCAGGCAAGTCCGTGTGTGAGAGACAAAGTCAAAGCTCAAGACCATCCCTATTGCTGCAGCTCCAGACATTCTCCACTTTACAAGTCAAAATGATCCTGAAGTTTTGCAAGCTCTGGCCCATCCCTGGTTGATTGCTGTAGGGCAGTTGTGGAGGTCTGGGACCAGTTCCAGCTGCAGCGCTGGGAGAGGTGCTGCCCTGACATGCTCACATGGCAGCAAATGTTGTGTGTGGGGGTGAGCCCCATGGCCTGCAGCTGCAAATGCTGGGGCTGGGACACCAGAGAGGAAGCTGGCCTGATGAAGTTGCCTTAAGATAAATACCATCTCTTCAAAAGACAAACTAATATTAATTAGCAGGTGGCATCAGGAGGAGATTTCAAGCTGTCTGACCAAGCCCTGACATCTGTCAGTTAACGTGGCTCATTCGAGCTCAGGGAGCTGCTCTGCTGAGGTGACCATCTCCTCATCTGCTTTTAGCACTGGAGCAGCCAGGAGAGCCAGAGGAGTGGTGGCAGAAGGCTGTGCCCAGCACTGCACTGGCACCGGGAGGACAAGCCTTGTGCCCGGAGAGCCTCCCAGAAAGGCTGGCATTTTCTGAGGGTCCTCACCTGGCCTGGAAGGCTCCCATTCAGGTCTCCCCAACTGGGACCTGCCTCCCACGGAAGGAGTCCAGCTCCCCGCTGTGGTCTGCAAGGGCAGCATCAGGAAGCAAGGTGCCAGCCAGACGGATTTGTTAGAAATCTTCTCAGAAAGCGGCTGCCACATTGCTTAGGCTAAATCATCTGCTTCTGTCATTAGCCACAGGGCAGCCATAATAGATATGTACAATGTGTGTAAAAAGCACACCTATGTCAGGATTTTCCATTGTTGGATGTTGAGCGTGGCAGTTGCTGCACTGGTGGACCATTATGCCTTGTCCTGTCACTACAGGCCCTCATAAAAAGCCCTTCTCCATCCTATAAGCCCACTTAATATATTGACATGCAGCAATGAGGTCTCACTGGAGCCTTCTCTTTAGTGTCTCTGGCTGAAGAACTCCAACTCTCTCAGCTTTTCTTCCTAAGACAGGTGTTCCAGTCCTCAGGTCATTTTTTACAGCCATCCCGTGGTCCCTGTCTTTCTTTATTGGGAACCCCAGAACAACTGGACACAGTACTCGAGGTGGGCTCTCACCAGAGTGGAGCAGAAGGGGAGAATCACCTCCCTTGACCTGCTGGAAAAGCTTCTTTCGATGCAGCTCAGGATACAACTGGCTTTCTGGGCTATAAGCACACATTGTCAGCTCATGCCCAGTTTTTCAACCACTGGTATCCCCAAGTCTTTCTCCACAGAGCTCTCAATCAATTTGACTCCCAGTCTGTACTGATAATGGAGATTGCCCCAGCCCAGCTGCAGAACCTTGCACTTGGTCTTGTGGGACTTCAGGACGTTCCTATGCACCCATTCCGCCAGACTGTCAAGGTCCCTCTGGATGGCATCCCTTCCCTCAAGAGTACCAACTGCACCACTCAGCTTAGTGTCATCTGCAAAATTGCCAAGGGTGCACTCAATCCCACTGTCTATGTTATTAATGAAGGTATCAAACACTATTGGTCCCAGTATGGACAGGACAAGGGCTAATTGTTTTAAACAGAAAGAGGGTAGAATTAGGTTGGACATTTTGTATAATTTGGAAATTTGCATAAGGGTGGTGAGACACTGGAGCAAGTTGCCCAGAGAAGTGGTGGATGCCCCGTCATTGGAAGTGATCAAGGTCAGGCTGGATTGGACTTTGAGCAATCTGATCTAGTGACAGATGTCCCTGCCCATGGCCGGAGTGTTGGATTAGTCGGTCTTCCAAAGTTCCTTCCAACACAAACCATTCTATGAATCTATGACAACCCAGCCACGCCCACCAGGGGCACTGCTGCGCTGCTTGCCGGAAACACCTTTCCCCGTCCAGCCATACCCAGACACGGGCGCTGGGGCAACTGTTCCCCTGCCGCCAGGCGTTGTCATCAGCATCAGCGCTGGCACCAGCATCAAGCATCAAGCATCAGCATCGCAATCAGCATCAAGTAAGATGTGACATTACTGAAGGAGAGAAAACCACAGCACAGGCATTTGAGATGTGCTAAGAACAAGCATTTTCTCCTCCCCATTTCATTCTTTGTTCCCCTTGCAGAGTCATTTCCGGCAGCTCTGCTCTCTCGGGGCTCTTGGTGGGGATGTGTGATTTTTCTGAGTCTCTCCCACACGCAGGAGGATCGGTCTCAGCATGCACCTCGGGTATCTTGTCCTTGCTGCCTTCCTGAGGCAACCACTGGGTAAGCATTGGCTTTGACTGGAGGCATGATTCCCCTTCTTCCCAGGAGACCCTCACCCCCTCAACAGGTCTCTGCAGGGAGTTGCTCTTGAATTATGGGCAAATGTTGGGAAACACCAGATCGCAAGTGTGGTTTTGCACCTGCTTTCTCAAGATACTGCTGCTACTGATGGAAAAGAAAAGATGAGACCGAGAAGAAAGAGCTCCTCTCCTGATCATCACAGACCTCTTGCCTTCCTTTTCTCTTGCCACCCATCCACCTCTCTCTGCCTCTCTCTTCTGATCTCTCTGGGCCCAGTGTTTCACAGACATATCACTGCAGAAGCTCTTTTCTATCTTCGTAGCACACCTTTTCTGACCTTGTGCTTGTGTTTTGACACACAGGGTTTTTCAAAGTTGATGCAGGGACATGAAAGCTCTCTCATGCCACTCACGTTCTTAGGGTGTCCCAGTCTCTCTCCTGGCTGGCACATGTCATGCAGCTTGCCTGGACTATCCATTCCTCCTGCAAGTCCTCAATACCTGGGCTTCTTTTTCCCTCCCTTTCTTGACCTCGGAGACTCCTGAGAGGACAGGGAATGGGGAGCAGGATGAAACTCCTCACAGGGGTTCCCATGATCTCTCACCATGCTGGAGGTGTCCTGAAGCCAGCAGAGGAAGGTCAGGCACCACAGGCTCTTCCCTGGAGACTCCGGGCAGCAGGAGAGTGGAAACCAATGATGTGGGTGAAAGCACAGCTCTCCTCTGCGGGTATCCCTGTGGGAGGTAATTGGCATTACTGTGTTGTGGGATCCATGCTGAGCTGAGGTGTGAGGCTGCCTGCCCAAAGATACCGCCTTGCTGTACCCATCCATGGGGCTAGTGCTGCAGAGAAAGGAAAAGGGAGCCTGCTCCTCTGACATATTACATCTCCTCTTGTTTTGAGTCTCTGAGTCTTTCCCTGCACAGTCACTGACCCTCTCTTTCTTCCAGGTGCCATGGGACAGACCACTGTCACCCAGCAAGAAGCACAAGTCACAGTGAAGCAGGGAGACACCTTTGAAACCACCTGCACCTACAGAACATCCAGCTTTGATGCCTTGCTCTGGTACAAACAGAGAAAAGGACATGCCCCACAGCATATCCCCTATCAGGCAGCAGCTGGTCGCAAGCGCAGCGGCCGTCTCACCACCGTGCTGAACACCACCGAGAAATACAGCGTCCTGCAGCTGGAGGAAGTCAAGCTTTCTGACAGTTCCTTGTAGCTCTGTGCTGTGCAAGACACCGTGGTGCAGGGAGCTTCCTTGGCTGTGCAAGAACCCAGGGGAGGGAGGGAACGTGTCTGTGCAAGGCTGAGGGTGAGGGAAGGGGCTGTCAGGTGTCCCCTGGCAGTGCTGCTTCACCTGTTCACCCAGGGATCTGCAGGACAAGATTCTCTTCCAGGAGAGGACAATGTCAGTGACCTGAAAAGAAAGAGAAGGTGGTGAAAGACTCTCAGGTTCCCTTGTTTTCACCGCGGGTTATGAGGTTGTTTTGCCCAATGGCTCTGGTGAGCTGGTGGGCAATGCAGGACGTTGTGGGGGTTTGTGCAATGGTTCCTCACTGCTCTTCTTTGCTTTCTGGATTTTCCTGCTGCACACTGCTTCTGTAGGGTTTCCTGTGGGCCTGTCTCTTTGAGTCTCTCCTCTGAGATGTGTCCCTTAGAGGCTGGAGTTCAAAGAAAGATGGAAAACCTGGCCTCTGGCAATGGTCCTTCCTGGAATTACATGATTACAATAATTTTCAAAAATACTCAGAACCACCTTGTGGACCCTCCAGTTGCTGCATGGCTGTGTGCTGAGGTCTGGAGGACCTGCTCTCCCTATTGCACTCCCCCCGTCCTTGGAGGCCTTCTCATGCAGCACCTCATAGGATTCCCGCAGCCCTGCCCCATTTCTTCTGCAGTGTGACCAGGCTGTACAGCTCTATCTATGATATCGGTAGGGGAGCAGACCACCAAGCAGAGGTGGACAACATGCCCTGCCAGGAGAAGAGCTGGCCTAGGGGAAAGATACTTTGTGATTCCAACGTCAACCTGGGAGTCCCCTTAGCCCTGCACATCTGTGCAACTGCTGGGCTGTGCTGGGGACTCTTTGGGGGCAGAAGACGTATGGGTGGCCTGCCCTTACTATCCTTGCCCTTGGGTTCAGGCTGTGCTCCCTCTTTCAGGGGACAAGTGGGAGGATTAGGATGAGAAGGTCAGGGGTTGTTCTGATAACTTTTTCTCAAACCGTCTTCGCTCCTGCATCCTTGGGGGCCATCTTCTGACTGAGCTTCATTTCCCGCCACAGGGCTATCCAGAGCAGGAGGAATTCCCTTCTGCATAGGCTTGTGAGCTGCTGACCTCTCAGAGCCTCCAGCAGCACTGGGGAGCACTCTCTAAGGGAAAGCAATGGTCAGTCTCCTTGTTGCAGGACGTGTTATGACGCCAAGAGATTGTATGTGAGCAGAGATGCTGGAATACAGGGCCTGATACCCACTGGCTGTGGAGGAGATGAGTATATCTTCCTCAGCTCCAAGGGACAGTGATTGGAAGGGACCATTGCCCTGTAGCCCACACTCCCCTTCCTCTTCTGCTTGTGGCCTCACCTTATCCCCCACCACCCAAGACAATGCCTTTCTTCCTTAGCATACAAGGTAAGGTCCACCATGAAAAGGATGAGATGGAAGCAGAGGTCAGCATGCAGAAAACTTTAACGACTCTGAGGTGGAAAGAAGTTCACTTGTAGAGGAGGCGGCCAGAGCAGGGAGAGGATCAGCAGATGCCAAAAGTCTGCTGCCATTGCCCACAGTTGAGATCCCACAGGCCTGTCCCACAGAGGGAGAGGGGCCAGCAGATGCCCCACAGTGGCTTTGCAGGTCTTATGACCCCAAAAAAAACAGAAGACAAGAAGGAGATGGAAGAGAAGATAAGGCAGGGAAGTTAGACTTTGGCCACATTTTCAGCGAGCCCCAGCAGCTCTCCTTTGGAAGGGCAGCAATGGATGCTCAGCCTCCCTAAAATCAATTGCCAGGAGCTTTGCCCTGAATCCAGCATCAGGTACCTGGGGGTCCTTGTCAGGGCTGTCACCAGCGCATTTAGCAGGGGGGGCACCTTCTGCCATAGTAGCGGCTGGAAATGCCAGAGAGGTCACAGCACCTGGAGTTGATGGGCACTCCATCACAGCTGAGGATGCTGCCAACAGCAGCAGAGGTGGAGGATCCCACAACGGTGTTCTGTGGGAAGAAGCTGAGGATGGGGCCAGGCAGAGCCACTACCACAGGTGGGGGCTCAATGAGAACAGTGGAGTTCTGGCACTGCCTGACACAGGGCTCGTTGCAGCTGTTGGCCAGTGGGGTCGGGCCACAGGGCCGGCAGGGCTGGCACTGGTCATAGCAGGACATGTCTCTGGGCTGCACGTTCACCTGGAGAGAGGGCAGAGAGGCAGTAGAGCACATGCACATGTGAGGAACAGTCTGCCAGGAGTCTGTCGCTCCACCACAAGCATGTCAAAGGCATCTGCTGAGCCAGGAGCTAGAAACTGTGCAGTGAGGCAAAAGGGTTACCAGACACAGTACTGTGAGGATCACCCAGGCCCAACCAGGCTGCTGCGAGTCTTTGCAGTGAAGGGCAACCTCACCCAAGTGCCAAATCCTCTTTCAAGATAATGCAAAGTGTCTCCAGGCCCAAGGAGGCTGCTGCCTATCTCTTAAGAGAACAGCGCCCTCAACCAAGTCCCAGACACTCTCTACTCAGACCTTTACCCTTCTTCCCCTTCTCATGGTGAGCAGCACCACAGCCCACTATAGGAAGGAGGAGTACACACCTGCATGAGCAGAAAACAACACAGGGAAAGGGCTTCAGACTCACCTGGTTCCCAAGGAGGAGGAGCAGAAAGAAGTGGATGGGAGAACAAGGAGTTGGGCTGGCCTTTATTTTGGCCCTGACCTGCCCCGGGCCCAGAGGTAGGTTCTACAGAAGTGGCAATTGTCGAAGCTGCTCATGATGAACAGAAAACATCCCAGCTAATGACATGGGCTGGGTGGTTGTTTTCCCAATACTGCCTTCTCATTTCCTGGCTTATTCTGTCCACCATCCCTCATGGAGGCTTCTTCTGAGTGCTGGGATTGTGAGATCCCAAGGGGGGGAATGGGTCAGTGATAGCAGAATGGGTCAGTGATAGCAGAATGTGTCAGTGATAGCAGAAGCCTCAGCTCAAGTGCTGGATGGGCGCAGTGCAGGCAAGTGATGTTGTCCTGGGGCACATTGGAGAGTGGTCTGTGGCTGCATTGACAGGAAGGGGCCAAACTACTCCCAACCCTGCAATCCTTGGTTGGTCTCCCAAGGACGTGCCTTGTCTTTCTTTCCCTCTGTCCTGGTTCCGGCAGGGATAGGGTTAATTTTTCCTGGTATTCAATGCCATGTGAGCCATGCCCATCCTGAGCTGCGGAGGAGGGGGCAGGAGGGCTGGGGCATCCTGGTCAGGTCGGGAGCAGCGGGGGAGTGGCGATTCCCTCATAGGGTTTGTATATTCCTCTCTCCGTGTTATTGTCGTTTCTTGCTTGTTCCCTTTGCTGTTCTGTTAAACTGCCTTTGTCTCAACCCAAGAGTCTTGCCTTTTTCTTCTGATTCTTCCTGTATTAGGAAGGCCCGAGTGAGCGGCATGTGGTTCTTTGTTGCCATCTGAGGCTAAACCACAACAGTCCTTTTTGGCGCCCAACATGGGGCTCGAAGGGTTGAGATAACGACAGAATCCAACTAGAGCTTGGAAAAACAAATTTGTTGTATGCATTTATCGTATTAGGCAAATAGTCGCTGGTCATCATGTTGCTTGGTTTGTTCTCATGGCTGTGTTATGTGAATTCCTATATGGCTTATGTACTCCCTGCGATGATGTTTGTTACTTCTGGGAGAGGGATGAGGATTATCATTTTGCTGTCCTGTGCAATATGGGTTTATGAGATGATAACATCACTTGTTAGACAGTTACTTTGGGGCTTTTATGTGGTGTTGCTGTCCTGCCCGTACCTTGGGCACCGTCTCTCAGAATTTATTAATACTTACACCCACTCTGTGGGGGAACCAGGGGGGGACACTTTCCCCAGCTCTTTTGCCTCCCTTTTCTCCTTTGGGTCAGGTATGACAGCTTTTGAGAATTTTGAATATCCCTGGGATACTCAAACCAGCCTGATCCTATTGTTATGTCTGCTGAATGTGTTCCAGGTCCTGTTTAAGGTTAAACAGCTATTGAAGACTACCACCCGGAGATCTGTTCCGAGGCTGGATAGTCAGGGGTGGCACGGCATGTGGGAGAACATGGGCACGTACCTAGAGAACTTCTCACCTCCAATGGTCTGGGACTTCACCCCTGAACAATTACAGGACCCTGATAAAGCGGTAGAATATTTGAAGGGAAAATGCTGTGGCTATTCTAGAGAGGCACAACTCACTGCACTGTGCTGGGCCCTGGCCAGTATTTACCAAGCACTGCTCAGTATTATGCAGCACCCTCAGCGGGAAGAGATGGAAACCAAACCAGCAGCCATTGCGGCTACTGCAACCCCTGCAGCAGCCACTGTGGCTACTGCAACCCCTGCGGCAACCCCTGCGGCAGCCACTGTGACTACTGCAACCCCTGCGGCAACCACTGTGGCTACTGCAACCCCTGCGGCAACCCCTGCGGCAGCCACTGTGGCTACTGCAACCCCTGCGGCAACCACTGTGGCTACTGCAACCCCTGCGACAGACACTGTGGCTACTGCAACCCCTGTGGCAGCCACTGCGGCTACTCCAACCCCTGTGGCAGACACTGCAGCTACTCCAACCCCCATAGCAGCCACTGCCACTGAACCAGGGAACCAACCCGTGCCAGTATCAGTTGCCCCCATACAGAAGAAGAAGTACACAAAGAAATCAGTTTGCTTAGTAAAAGATGATGATGAACCGGGGTCATCACGAGAGCAGGAGGAAGAGGCAGAACCAGAGATAATTACTCGATCCCTATCCTTGAGTGAGCTGCAGGATATGCAAAAAGATTTCAGCCGACTTTCAGGCGAGCACATTGTCACCTGGCTGCTCCGGTGCTGGGATAAGTGGGCCAGTAGCCTGGAATTAGAGGGTAGGGAGGCCAGGCAGCTGGGATCCCTGTCTAGGGAAGGCGGCATTGACAAGGCGATTGGGAAGAAGACCCAAGCCCTCAGCCTCTGGAAACGACTCCTGTTAGGCGTGAGGGAGAGGTACCCCTTCAGTGAGGATGTTGTATGTCAGCCAAGCAAGTGGACTACCATGGAAAGAGGTATCCAGTACCTGAGAGAATTAGCCGTGCGGGAGATGATTTATTATGACTTGGACAATGCAGACTTACCCACAGACCCTGATGAGGTGCGATGCACAAGGCCCACGTGGCAGAAGTTTGTACGGAGCGCACCATCGTCATATGCCAACTCCCTGGCAGTAATGGAATGGAAAGGTGAAGAGGGACCAACGGTGGATGAGGTAGCTGGCCAGCTCCGGCGATATGAAGAAAGTCTCTCTTCCCCCCTTGTCTCAGCTGTGGAGAAACTGTCGCGGAAGGTCCAGCAACTTGAAGAGAATATGTCCTACTCCCCACCTGCACGGGCCAGTATCTCAGCTATTAGAAGCAGGGCAACTGGCAGCGCAGAGGCAAACCCATCTGGGCTGCTGAGCTATGGCAAGATATTGCTGCCCGGATAGAGAATCTGGTTGTGAAAGTACGCCATGTAGATGCCCACGTACCGAAGAATCGGGCCACGGAGGAACATCAGAAGAACCAGCAGGTGGATCGGGCCGCTAGGATTGAAGTGGCTCAGGTGGATCTGGACTGGCAACATAAGGGTGAATTATTCACAGCTCGGTGGGCCCATGACTCCTCAGGCCATCAAGGGAGAGATGCGACATATAGATGGGCTCGTGACCGAGGGGTGGACTTGACCATGGACACTATTGCACAGGTCATCCATGAATGTGAGACATGCGCTGCGATCAAACAAGCCAAGCGTTTGAAGCCTCTTTGGTATGGAGGGCGATGGCTGAAATACAAATATGGGGAGGCCTGGCAGATTGATTATATCACACTGCCACAAACCCGTCAAGGCAAGCGCTATGTGCTCACAATGGTGGAAGCAACCACTGGATGGCTGGAAACATACCCTGTGCCCCATGCCACTGCCCGGAACACTATCCTGGGCCTTGAAAAGCAAGTCCTGTGGCGACATGGTACCTCAGAGAGAATCGAGTCGGACAATGGGACTCATTTCCGAGACAGCCTCATAGACACCTGGGCCAAAGAGCATGGTATCGAGTGGGTACATCACATCCCCTATCACGCACCAGCCTCTGGGAAGATAGAACGATACAATGGGTTGTTAAAAACTACACTGAGAGCAATGGGTGGTGGGACTTTAAAACACTGGGATACACATCTAGCAAAAGCTACCTGGCTAGTTAACACCAGGGGATCTACCAATCGGGCTGGCCCTGCCCAATGAAAACTTCCACGTACTGTAGAAGGGGATAAAGTCCCCTTAGTGCACATGAAGAATATGCTAGGGAAGACAGTCTGGGTTAGTCCTGCCTCAGGCAAAGGCAAACCCATCCGTGGGATTGCTTTTGCCCAAGGACCTGGGTGCACTTGGTGGGTGATGCGGAAGGATGGGGAAGTCCAATGTGTACCTCATGGGGATCTGATTTTGGGCGAGAATAGCCAATGAATCAGATTGTGTGCTGTTAATTGCTAAGTAACACTGTCACTGTATGTCCTCATTGCTATAATTGCTATCAGTTGTACTACAAGTAAGGCACAGGGATGATGGGATAAGAACTGATCTCAGCAGCTGGCGCCCAGGAGTTTCCTCAAGATCTACATCTTCAGCCTACGGACGGCGTGCATGAGCCACACCAGGTGCACCAGTCACAAGCTCCGAAAAATACAGCATGCAACAGACCAGCACCACTCAGCATCTCACCTGCCCTGAGGGACTGTTCTAACAGATGGAGCCCAAAGCCGTGGATTAAAAGAACTCAACGGACACTTTGGAGGGATGGCCCATAAACTAAGGGCATTATATGTGTGTGTATATATATATATATATATAACAGGGGAAAGTGGTGGCAATCCATTGGAACCTGCTGGGCATGGCATAGATGGTATGGAATAAGGGGTGGATAATGTCCTGGTTCCGGTGGGGATAGGGTTAATAGGCTGTGGAGAAACTGTCGCGGAAGGTCCAGCAACTTGAAGAGAATATCTCCTACTCCCCACCTGCACGGGCCAGCATCTCAGCTATTAGAAGCAGGCATTTCCCCACTCAAGAGAGAGACTACAGAGGGTACACACCACAAGGCACCCTGTGGTTCTACCTGCGTGACCATGGAGAGGACATGAGGAAGTGGGATGGACAACCTACTTTGATCCTGCGGATATGGGTACAGGAGTTGCAAGGAAGGACAACCACAAAAGGGGATCCCTCCAGGAAAAGTGCTGCCCCAGTTTCCAGTGGGCCGTTCCCCAGACAGAGCAGAAGGCCTGATCTTGCTTCTGATCCTCTTGAAGGAACTTCCAAGTCATTTCTACAAGAAGTGAGTGATGGATACTATGACCAGTATTAGAGGGGCCCTGCCTCCGGCCAGGTGGAGGAAAGGGACAACCAGGTTTATTGGACAGTGGGGATTCGATGGCCTGGCACATCAGACCCACAGGAGTATGAGTCTCTAGTGGACACGGGTGCACAGTGTACTTTAATACCATCAAGCTATAGAGGGGCAGAACCCATTTGTATTTCTGGGGTGACAGGGGGATCCCAAGAGTTGACTGTACTGGAGGCGGAAGTGAGCCTAACTGGGAATGAGTGGCAAAAGCATCCCATTGTGACTGGCCCAGAGGCTCCATGCATCCTTGGTATAGATTACCTCAGGAGAGGGTATTTTAAGGACCCAAAAGGGTACCGCTGGGCCTTTGGCATAGCTGCCTTGCAGACGGAGGAAGTTAAACAGTTGTCTACCTTGCCTGGTCTCTCAGAGGATTCTTCTGTTGTGGGGTTGTTGAGGGTTGAAGAAAAACAGGTGCCGATTGCTACCACAACGGTGCATCGGCAGCAATATCGCACTAACCGAGACTCTCTGATTCCCATTCATAAGCTGATTCGTCAACTAGAGGTTCAAGGCATGATCAGCAAGACTCGCTCACCCTTTAACAGTCCTGCATGGCTGGAGAGAGAATCTAATGGAGAGTGGAGGCTAACTGTAGACTATCGTGGTCTGAATGAAGTCACGCCACCACTGAGCGCTGCCGTGCCGGACGTGCTAGAATTCCAGTACGAACTGGAGTCCAAGGCAGCCAAGTGGTATGCCGCAACTGATATAGCAAATGTATTCTTCTCAATCCCTTTGGCAGCAGAGTGGAAGCCACAGTTTGCTTTCACTTGGAGGGGCGTCCAGTACACCTGGAATCGACTGCCCCAGGGGTGGAAACACAGCCCCACCATCTGCCCTGGGCTGATCCAGACTGCACTGGAACAGGGTGAATCTCCAGAACATCTGCAATACATTGATGACATCGTCGTATGGGGTAATGCAGCAGAAGAACTTATTGAGAAAGGGGGTAAAATAGTTCGAATCCTTCTGAAAGCTGGTTTTGCCATAAAACAAAGTAAGGTCAAGGGACCTGCACAGGAGATCCAGTTTTTAGGAATAAAATGGCAAGATGGATGCCGTCAGATTCCAATGGATGTGATCAACAAAATAGCAGCTATGTCTCCACCAACTAGTAAAAAGGAAACACAAGCTTTCTTAGGCATTGTGGGTTTTTGGAGAATGCATATCCCACATTACAGTCTAACTGTAAGCCCTCTGTATCAAGTAACCCGGAAGAAGAACGATTTGAAATGAGGTCCTGAGCAACAACAAGCTTTTGAACAAATCAGACAGGAAATAGTCCATGCAGTGGCCCTGGGGACAGTCCGGGCAGGACAAGATGTTAAACATGTGCTTTACACTGCAGCCGGGGAGAACGGCCCTACCTGGAGCCTCTGGCAGAAAGCACCAGGGGAGACTCGAGGTCGACCCCTAGGGTTTTGGAGTCGGGGATACAGAGGATCCGAAGCCTGCTACACTCCAACAGAAAAAGAGATACTGGCAGCATATGAAGGGGTTTGAGCTGCTTCAGAAGTGGTTGGTACAGAAGCACAGCTCCTCTTAGCAGGGCTGCAGTCTCACTGCAAACACCTGCTGTCATGGCCTTCTGAGCTGACATCACTCCAGTAATTAGACCATGGTGGCCTGCCACCATGGCTGCTTTTGTCAGCTTCCCCTCTCCAGGGTCAGCTGTTTGTTTTCAAGAATAGACTTAGCATGGCAAGAGCCTTCTGCACAGAAGGACAACCTAGAGCCCAGAAATGCACATCCTGGAAATGCAGCCACCAGTGGTTTCCTGTTGGGCAGAGAACCCAGAGGGACTCAGGGACACAGGCATCACCCTAGCCACTGGTGAATCCCCAGGGCTGGAGGGGAGACATGAAAATCCTGCAGAAAGCTCAAGTGGTTGAACAGGGAATCTTATCCAGTGCCTGGCTGATGGGTCTTGTTCACATGTCTAGGCTTTCCCAGATCCCCAGATGCAGGGCCAGGAAGACATTTTCCATCCATGGGCTTCTGTACCTAGGAGGTAAAGCCACCAGAGCAGTCATGTCTCCTACCAAGAGCCCCCTTCTCCAACAGTGTCATTAGTGGACGATGAGGAAAGAGTAAGAGCTGGACAAGCAGCTGGGATACTTCTCCTGAACACTCACTGTTGGGTCCTGCTCAGTTTCAGCAGCTCAAAGGTGTCCCTGAGCCTGCTGTGGTAATGCACCCTCGCGACAAGGCAGGCCAACAGCATCCTGGGCTGCAGCAGGAAGAGAATCAACAGCAGGACAAGGGACCTGATCCATTCTCTCCACTCAGTGCCGGCAAGGCCGCTTGTGGAGTGCTGGGTACAGTTCTGGGCTCCCCAGTACAAGACAGATATTGGGGTGAGCACAGCAGAATAGTGGATGGACAGGAGCATGTTTCCTCTGAGGATGGGCTGAGAGGGATGGCAGTGTTCAGGGTGGGGAAGAGAAGGCTTTTGGAGGATTTGGAATTGTGTGCAAATACCTGATGGAGGGAATGAAGAAGAGACTCTGTTCAGTCAGGCTTCCTTGGGATCCCACTCCTCTGCCATGAGGACACTCTGTAAGGGGGGAAAGAAAAGGAAAGACACCAAACTGGGCACTTAATCTGTTCCAAATTTGCAAGGGCTAAAGGTAGTTTTTTCAGCACTGAGTGATTCTTTGGGCAGTAAGGCCATGGCCAGGCTTCTCACAGCGTTCCATGTCAGAAGGTGCTTGAGCATCCTCTCAGGCAGAAATAGCCTGGTGTAGAAGCGCTGCCTCTCAGCTCCAAGTCACACTGCCAAAGGGGCCTGGGGCACCGGAAAATTCCCGTGGGAGCCTGAAGGGAGAGAGCAAGCAGTCTGTTGTCAGGCACTAGGAGGCTGGAGGCTGTTTTCCTGCTTTTTGCTCCTCCTGGAGATCACAACCAGCGCAACCAGCCCCAGTATGGGAGCAGTGTCCACGGTGAATTTCTCCTCCCATGCAGTGCCCAGCCAGAGACATGGGCCTGCAGCCCCCTCTCATGGGGTTGGAGGCAGGCCACTTTGCAGCCCACGATGAGGTACCTTGGTAGTATCTGAAAGGAGGTAGAACCAGCAATTGACAAAACGCAGCAGGAAACAGGTTTCTATCTCGCTGCCCCTTCAGGCGTTTTCTCTCCCTTCTCCCCAGGCCACAGATGAGGCCCTTCAAGGGAAATGTCTCTGGGAACAGCACTTGCTGTAAACATCCCACCCGGAGTCAGACACATAACCTCTCTCTCAATGGAGGACATTCAGCACAGCCCTCTGCTTCACAGACACCTACTCCCCATCCCTTCAGGTATCACATTCAGCCCCTTTTTCTGGGTGTGACACCCTCCAGAAGGGTGAGAAGAGAGGTGAGTTTGTCACCTGCCAGGAGATCCCTGGAAATAAAGTCATCAAGTCCATCTGGAACAGGGAGCTAGGCTGATCTTTCAATCTATGCCTCGGAAGGCCCTGCCCATGGGTTTGACCAGCTCTGTCAGCTACTTGAGCCACACAGCGTTCCCTGGGGACCGGCTCAGGTCCACAGAGGCCTCCTGCTAGCTTTCACTCCCATCAGACCTCCAGCCCCTGAGAGCAACTCAGCAAATCCCTTTCTGACTCACTCCTCAAGGAGGAACCTGGCATGCCTTGAGGCTGCACTCACTGTGTCCAGGCCAAGCGTTTGCCCTATATCCTGGGCCTCAACTGCCAAGGTGCTGAATCCTGTCAAACAAGCTCATGGTCTCACCACTGAGCCCCTGTGGGGAGTGCTTGTAGGTGCCTCTGACCTCGACATGCCCTTCTCCTGCTGCTGGGGAGCTTCAACTCCTGAACCTATGCAATGAGGTAAAGTTAGCAGGAAATATTTGGACAGGTGTGTGAAATTCTGGAGCTGGAGAATTCACTTTTCAATTGTATATCTGAGCTTTCAGAGAGTAACAAAATGAGAAAACCCTTCAAGTTGTCTTTTCTGAGGAAGGTTTGGCATTGGCAACTGCGGCCTGGAGTCCCCATAGTTGCAGAGCAGACGAAAGCACCTGCTCAGGGTTCCCTCGGTATCCTCGTGGGGAAAGTCAAGAGGCCGAGAAGAGGCCCTGTATGTTCCATGTCAGCAGTGGGCGGTCCGTGCGGCAGGAGCGAGGGCTGGGCGGCTGCCCGTGGGCAGGAGGATCTCTGCCGCCCGCTGCCCTGTGCAGAGCAGAAAGGCGCTGCTCCTGGCCGGGCGCCAGCGGGGCCGGCGGCTGCCATTGCTCCTTGCCGGGCCCCGCCGGACACGGCCAGCGCTCCGGGCACCATTCCTGCCCCGGCGGCGGCGGCAGTGTGGCGGGGGATTTCTGTCTGCGTCCCGCTGGGCGTGCGGGGTTGCCGCTGCCGGGGCCGGTCGAGCAAGGGAAGCGGCCCGGGGCGCGGGGCCGGGCCGGGGGCCGTTTGGGGCGAGGTGGCCCCGGCGGGCGGAGCGGCAGCGCCCCCTGGCTGGCCTATCCGGGACTGTCCCCCCGGCCCCGACACACGCCCCGCACCGCCCGCGCCGGTTCCTGCCCGGCCGCAGCCCCGGCTCCTCTCCCCGTGTCTCCCAGGGCGCAGTAATACACAGCCGCGTCCCCGCACCGGGGCCGGGCGAGTCACAGGGCTCTGGAGCGGCGGTCTGCCGACACCCACAGCCGCCCCGGTGGGTCCCGCAGCTCTTTGGAGTCTTTGAGAGTGCTCAGGAGGAAAGCGGAGCCTCGTCCTGGGAGCTGACGGTACCAGTGGATGGAGTCGTAAGGCTTTATGTTGGGGTGCGAGCAGTTGATGCTGATGCCGGTGCCCTCGGTGGTCTCTGCTGACGGCTCCTGCAGCACCTGGGCTCTGCCCACAGCCACTGCTGAGAAAGTATAAGAAAAGGCCAAAGATCACCAAAGATCACTCAGGTCTGATGGCTCTTTTGCCAGAAAAATCATCAGAAAGAGTGGCATGTGGATAGAGCTGGACTGGAACAAATGGGGACCAAGTGGGCATCGAGAGTGATCCTCGTGTGGCTTTGTGGAGCAAGGGGACAAGTCTGCAAGGGACTTTGTAAAGGATGCATACAGAGCTAGAATGAAAGCCAGGTGGAGGGATGGATGCATGGGTGGATGGACACATGGGTGGAGAGAAGAGGAGGAGACAGGAGAGTTGGATGTGTTACAGTGAAGGATGAAGGGCTGAACTGAGAAGAAGAATAAATGCAGAAAGCACAGGGGGATGAGAGGATATATGGAATAATGGCACGGTGCAGAAAAGACAATTTGTGGTTATGGATATGAAGGAAGCAGAGGGAAAGATGAGAGAGGGGTCTCGAGGAGTAGGAAGAGGCTTTGGAGATGGTAGATGCATGGAGAGATGAGTCAGAATATGAGTGCGTGAGTGGATAAAGAGCAGACAGGGAGTGGGCTTGTTACAGTGAAGGAGAGAGGTCTATATTGAGGGCAATAAGAACTGCAGAATGCACAGGGGAAAAAGAGGGTGCATGAAAAATCAGGTGTACATGCAAGGAGGCTAGTACCGACAGAGGTGGGGAAGAAAGAGGAAGAACAGAAAGAGGGGACTCGGGGGGTTGGGAAGGGGCACAAAAGATGGCAAACGCAGAAGGGGGAAAGAGAGGCTGAAAAAGGAGAGGGGAGAGTTGGTGCTGGGCTTCCCGAGGAACATCCCAGGCGCAGCCCTGGCCCCATCCACTGCCGCCAGTCCCACGCACCCAGCAGCAGCGCGGCCAGCCCTGCCAGCCCTGCGCCCCGGCACCGCCGCATCGCGCCGCTCCGCCGCTCGCGCCTCGCTGCCCCCCGCCAGCCCCGGCTCTCTGCTCCGGCCGCTCCGCCTCCTCTCCGCCGCCTCCTCTCCTCTCCTCTGCGCCGCCGCCAGCTCCGCCCCGGGGCTCAGCCCTGCGCCGGCGCCGCTCGGGGGCTCGCCCTGGCTCAGAGCGCTCAGGGGCTCCGCACGGGTACCAGTTTCCCACCACAGATCTCCAGCAGGCTGGTGCCATCACCACTCCACTGCACTCGGGATCCTTCTGACCCTGGGAACCTGCAGCTCTCTGTTGCTCATGGACAGGGCAGTGGACAGTATCCCTGCCATAACCAGCACATGCCCTCTTGATGATACACAGGGACACACACACAGAGGCTTGGGCACAAATTTGTGCTCCCGTGTATAGGCACAAAAACCTGGCTACTTACAAGTACACAAAAGATAAGAACACACATAGGAAAACTGTGAACCATGGACTCTGATGAGGACCCCTGGGAACGGGGCAGTGTTAGGCAGGCTGGGACCAAAAACTATCAGCACAACATCTCGGGAAGCAACATCAAGTGATGATGAGGGTGAGCTGAGGAGCGAGGGAAAGAGAAGGACATGGCAGGTCCTCCTGCACAGGAGCCCATGGGCTGCCAGCTGAGGCTGGCTGAAGATTTGTCCTGAGAACAACAATTCAAACAGCCCCAACAGGTGACCCAAGCTGACATGTCTTTCCTGCCCTGGAACCATACAGCACTTGAGCTGACTCTTCTGCCTTGCACTGCTGCATTCCTGCCCTGGAAATCCTGGGTCCTTTCATCCCAGTGATCACAGGAAGCCTTCACTGGGGAATGGGCATGGAACAAACCTGGAAATGAAAAGGCAGCAGTGTTGGAAACCAAAGCACAGCCCATATCATTAGCTGTGATGGTTTGCATTCAAGATGAGCTTGTGCAAAAATTGTTACCTCTGCAAAGGGTGCCTCTGGTGCTGCGTCAATGAAGGGCAGGTATAAAAGCCAGCCCAAGTCCTTGCTCTCTCATCCGCTTCTCTGGCCTCCTTCTCCTTGGAAACCAGGTGAGTCTGAAGCTCCTTCTCCTTCTCTTCCAAAGTGACATCTCCTCAATGGACCTCTCAGCTGATCTTGGCTCTCTCCTGTCTTGTGGCTTGCATGTTCTTGTCATGCTAGAGGGAAGTGTGGAGAAGGGTAGAGAGAGGCTGGGATGTGGCAGAGGGGCTTTTGGTCTACAGACTAGGAGAGAGTCACTCCAGGCCAGGCTGCTCAATATAGGGTGATGAAAACTGTGTGTCTCCTGGCTGAGCTGCCAGCTCCCCACCCAGAAGTGGTCGTGGCTCTTTTCCTAACAGGCTGCTCCTCACCCACCCTTGTGCTCTCTTCCTCCCTGATCCTCTCCCAGGTGCATATCCACACTCGAGACATGTCCTGCTACAACCAGTGCCTGCCCTGCCGGCCCTGTGGCCCGACCCCACTGGCCAACAGCTGCAACGAGCCCTGTGTCAGGCAGTGTCAGAACTCCTGCGTCGTCATTGAGCCTCCTGCTGTGGTGGTGACCCTGCCAGGCCCCATCCTCAGCTCCTTCCCACAGAACACCGTTGTGGGATCCTCCACCTCTGCTGCTGTTGGTAGCATCCTCAGCTGTGAAGGAGTGCCCATCACCTCTGGGTGCTGTGACCTCTCTGGCATTTCCAGACGCTACAGTGGCAGAAGGTGCCTCCTCTGATAAAGATGCTGGGAAAGCCCCAGGGAGACACCTCGAGCAACGCAGAACATGATGCTGGGCAAGGGATCAAGATTTAGGATATGTTTTCAGTGTAGCTGAAGAGCTTTGCTTTTCTCTCCATTTTCTTTATTTGCTTTGGTTCCCCTTTGCAGCATGGTCCCACTAATGCCAGCCTGGTGGGTACCTTCTGTCTCCTCTTCCCCTATGGGGCAGGCAGACAGACATCGTGCAAGAACTTCTCTGTGGTTAAGGACCACAGAGTTTCTGTGGCTGCCAGGGCTCCATGAACTTGTGGCCCCCACCTGGAGTGACTTTGTTTCCTTCTTTGGACTCATTAAAGTTCTGCTGCATTCAAGCCTGGCCTCCATGGTGTCCTTCTCTCTGTGGACATTCTCCAAGCTACCAAAGGAGAAGGGTGTTGCTCTGGGGTGGAAATGGATGAGGGAACAAGGAGACTTGTCACCATTTGCAGAGGAGTGGGAGATTGGGACAGCCTGCAGTGGCTCCTACTTTTGGGCACCAAACCTTGAAGCAGAGGAAGATATCCTGAGCTGCTCTGCTGCCAGTGACCATCAGGCTGATATCTCTGCTCACAAATGCCCCAGGAAGGCAGGAGGCCCTGAGGTTTCAGCAACCCCAAGAGCTCTTGGAGAAGGGCGTTCCTCTTGCTATGGCTGGAAATTTGCTGGGCTGTCAGGCAGTCAGTGTAGGCCTCGAGAAGATGAGTTGCTCTGGAAATGGCAGGAGTGATAAAGCAGGGAACAGACCTTGGGATGGCCCATAGCTGCTACTCCACCTTCCTCTCCCCTCCACAGCCTAATCCAGGGGCCATGGACGGTAGGCATTGGCAGGAGTAGTTGGGAAATGTCACCCGTGCTGCTGAATGCATTAGGCTGGAAATTGGAGCTAAGCATGTGGGAGCTGAGGGCAGTCAGCACAGAAATGGGGACAGTGAAAGGGTGTATTTCTGAGGGAGATCAAATTGCTGTGATACAGAGCATGCTGGAGAAAGTGAAGTGTAAGAATGGAAATCCCCACACCCACGTCCTCCTTCAAGAGGAAATTGGGACTCATGAAGCATATCTCAGAATGACTGGAGGCCTACAGCTTTATAAGGGCATTTCACTTGCACCCCTGAAATCTTTTTTCCCCTAGTCATGCTATTAATAACATCCTCAACAGCAGGACAGTTGGACTTCCTAACTCTACTACACTAAGCCTTGTAATAAGCAGAAGGTACCTCAGGTTCTTCACAATGATGATACCATCTGCAATTGTCTGTGCAGAAAAGGGAGGGATGGTGTTTCTTCTGACAGATGAGGAAGCCCTTTGGCCAAAGCACTGCCAGAGCCCGGTTACTGGCTCTTGGCGTGAACTCTAGTTTGGCTGGGCAAGTGAGGAGATCTTGGAAAGGTAGGAAAAGGGCACAGGATCCATGCGGGCTTTACACTTCAAACTAAGGGCATTGTTGACAGAGGTTGTTCTTTTTTCACAGTGATTTTAATCATGCTGGGGTTCTGCTTTGCAGAAGGCAGGCATTGAGCTCTCTCAACCCGTGCTTCCCATTTCACTGCCATGGTCTGTTTCTATGGCCCGTGTGTCTCCACCTACATGGGAGGTCCCTTCAAAGGGTCACTAGGCAGAGCAGTGGCTCTTCTTTACATCATTCTTACTCCCCTGCTCAACCTCTTGGTTTACACCCTAAGGAAGAAGGATGGGAAAGCTGCTCTGAGCAGGTTCAAGAGTTGGTATATCTTCACATGAAGTAAACAACTGGCCCATACTGTCACCCTAACCCAAAGATCACTGTACATCAAGGAGTTAGTGATCCACGTGTGGCGGTGTGCTCTCCCCTTTTCCCCTTTTTCCCCTGCTGGCTCCTGCTCAAGCCATGGCCATCAGTGGGAGTTGTGATGAGTTGCACTTGAACTGTGGGAGATGGCTGGCAACGTAACCAAAACACTGTCTGGAGTGGGAACCTAGATATCTTGTGCCCATGAGAATATGACTATAGGTCAATTATCTTTCTCCATAAATAGTGGACAGCCCAAGAGCCCTTTGAGCTCTCCTGCATGGCAGTGGGCTGCATGCCAGGATCTTCCCTTGAGTGGGGACACTCGCTTAAGGTTCTTCTTGAGGTTGAGAGTTTCCTGGCTGCAACAGATTCTCGGTAGGTGACTAATGGCATACTAAACTTTGAAATCTTAGCTAAATGATATAAGGATTGATTGTGCATATATAATCCTTTAGACACAAACCGTTGACCAAGTCTCGGACTAGGATTGTATCCAGCTGCACCTAGACTCCTCTCTGAGACGGAGTTTAGAAAGCAAGGGGGTCCTTTCTAAACCTCGTGACTCAACGGGAGGGTCTCCCTGACTGCTTGTCTGACCCTGTCCTCTATGCAGGAAATAATCAAGTGTACCGTGTCATCGAATCTCCTAAAACACTGTCGCATTCACTACTAACTTTGTTAAATCATGGGTTTATGTTAATAAACATTTCACTACTCTCTTACTCCGCCTGCAACAGCATGTAACCTGAGGAGGCCCTGGCCTCTGCTGTGCTGTGCTACATGCAGAGCTTGGCTTTCACAGCCGTGTTGTGCTGCACAAATCCCTTGGCCAGAGGACAAACTCAGCCACTTGACTGTAACCGATGAGCCAGTAGGCAGCTCCTGCTCGGTGCCAGTGATTGCACTACCTGCATGTCCTTGCCTCTATCTAAGTATACGGTATGAGGTTCTCGTGTGAACATTGTTTCTGTTTGAAAGCAGAAATGATGAATAGAGCTGTTTTCTTTTATGAAAATCCTCTAAAACTTGATGGACTGGAATGGGGTAACCCTTTCATGGGCAGGACCTGCATGGCGTGCTGTGCCCTGATTAGAGGTGCCGATTTGACAGCACATAGGGCTCCTAGCATCTGAAGGACATAGGATCCTCTATACTGCCTTCTCTTTCTTCATAGTCTTAGTTTAAGAACTGGCATTTTAAGGGATACTTTTCAGAGTCTGATTGATTTTATTCTGCGAATCAGAACAAATGAGCAGCAAAATATTTGGTGTAGTCGGCAGGTCCCAGTGGGAAATGCCTCTGCAGAGAAAGGATAGTGAAGAAGAGATAGACTGAATGCCTGGCTGGCCCCACACACAGTCACGGGGGGCCATCACAAGACACTTGGCCTAGGTGGTTTTCCTGGTGAATTGGAAAATTGACGAGGAATTTCCTGAATGTCCCAGCCCACCTGAAGTAGTAACGTGTTTAGAGAAACATGGGGGTAGAGCAAAGAAAAGGGAAATTGGTGCTGTGCTTGGTTGTTTGTACCGTGCTTGAAGTGGACGTGGGCATGTTTGGAGCTGAAGCAGTGGCCCTGTGTGAGATGCAGGTGCAGCAGCACAAAGGGGTGTGGGCAGCAAATGGTGTGGGGGTGGGGGTGAACATGGTGGCATCCCCCCTTCCCTGCAAACAAGCCCAGGGAAGGGGCATCCCCTCTTCAGCATGGGGACAGGAATGAGGCCAGGGATTGGCATGAGTGGGAATGAACCCTTATGTTCTGCAGGCAGCACCCTCTCGCTACAGGCAATGACACCCCCTGCACCTGCATGCAAAACACAAGAGGAAAAAAGGCCAGCACACCCATTAAAACTGGGGAAAATATCAAAAGAATGCATGAACATTCCCAGGGTAGCCAAACCACGTTCTCATCTGCTCTGCAAATGGATGTTACTTCTGCCTTTCTTTGCCTTTTGAAGAGAGGGTATTTCCCTTCAAGTGAGTCTGGAGACAGGTTCACTACTCCATCACTTCTGATGTCCCAGCCTCAGTGTCTGTAGCCTGAGGGGAATCTGGCTTGTCCCAGAGACATACCCTTCTGCTGCCACATGAGTGTGTTACTGTGGCACTGCTCCCTTTGCAAGGGCAGAGGCTGGGCCCAGACCCTTGAGCAGATCAACAAGGCCAGGCAGGAGCTTCCAACACTGCAGGATTTTTTTTTTTTTTTTGATTGTAATGTGGGAATTCTTTGTTGGGCTGCAGCAATGGGGATGTTCTCTAGTTTTTATCTTTTCCTTCACACGCAGACCTGAGACGTGGAGAGGCTCAATGGCTGGAAAAGCCATGACAGCTTGGACTCTGCTGTGGCTTCTCTGTGTCTTACAGTGAGAAAGAAGCTGACTGAACCCCTGCCAAACCCTTGAGCTCACTAAAGGTGATGGGGCTGGCCAGTGACTTATTCGTTCCTTACCTGTAGGGTCTGAAGGACTTGTCTGGAGTCCTCTAGAGGGGCTGAGAGCTGTTGTCAGGGGTCATGGTTCTCCGTGGAGTGTGTGCATGATTGTGCTCAAGTATGTGTTCCTCTGGCTGTGCTCATGTCTGCATTCGCACACACGTGTAATACACATGCAAATATGAGTGTGCACAAATGTTCTCTGTGTGTGTGTGTGTGTGTGTTTGGGCAGTTGTGTCCATGAGTGTGTATGTATTTGTCATGGTTTAGCCTCAGACGGCAACAAAGAACCACGTGCCGCTTGCTCGGGCCTTCCTAATACAGGAAGAATCAGAAGAAAAAGGCAAGACTCTTGGGTTGAGACAAAGGCAGTTTAACAGAACAGCAAAGGGAACAAGCAAACAATGACAATAACACGGATAGAGGAATATACAAACACGATTAGGGAACCGCCGCTCCCCGCCGCTCACCGACCAGACCCCAGGACGCCCCAGCCCGCTCCAAGCTCGACTTCCTGCCCCCTCCCCCGGCAGCTCAGGGTGGGCATGGCTCGCGTGGCATGGAATACCCGGAAAAATTAACCCTATCCCCGCCAGAACTAGGACATTATCCACCCCTTATTCCATACCATCTATGCCATGCCAAGATCTTACAGGTTCCAATGAATTGCCACCACTTTCCCCTGTCATATATATATATACATATATATTCATGCGGGTATAATGCCCTTAGTTTATGGGCCATCCCTCCAAAGTGTCCATTGAGTTCTTTTAATCCATGGCTTTGGGCTCCATCTGTTAGAACAGTCTCTCAGGGCAGGTGAGATGCTGGGTGGTGCCGTCTGTTGCATGCTGTATTTTTCGGAGCTTGTGACTGGTGCACTCGGTGTGGCTCATGCACACAGTCCGTGGGCTGAAGATGTAGATCTTGAGGAAGTTGCTGGGCGCCAGCTGCTGAGGTCAGTTCTTATGCCATCACCCCCGTGCCTTACTCGTAGTACAACTGATAGCAATTATAGCAATGAGGACATACAGTGACAGTGTTACTTAGTAATTAACAGCACACAATCTGATTCATTGGCTATTCTCGCCCAAAATCAGATCTCCATGAGGTACACATTGGACTTCCCCATCCTTCCGCATCACCCACCAAGTGCACCCAGGTCCTTGGGCAAAAGCAATCCCACGGATGGGTTTGCCTTTGCCTGAGGCAGGACTAACCCAGACTGTCTTCCCTAGCATATTCTTCATGTGCACTAAGGGGACTTTATCCCCTTCTACAGTACGTGGAAGTTTTCATTGGGCAGGGCCAGCCCGATTGGTAGATCCCCTGGTGTTAACTAGCCAGGTAGCTTTTGCTAGATGTGTATCCCAGTGTTTTAAAGTCCCACCACCCATTGCTCTCAGTGTAGTTTTTAACAACCCATTGTATCGTTCTATCTTCCCAGAGGCTGGTGCGTGATAGGGGATGTGATGTACCCACTCGATACCATGCTCTTTGGCCCAGGTGTCTATGAGGCTGTCTCGGAAATGAGTCCCATTGTCCGACTCGATTCTCTCTGAGGTACCATGTCACCACAGGACTTGCTTTTCAAGGCCCAGGATAGTGTTCCGGGTGGTGGCATGGGGCACAGGGTATGTTTCCAGCCATCCAGTGGTTGCTTCCACCATTGTGAGCACATAGCGCTTGCCTTGACGGGTTTGTGGCAGTGTGATATAATCAATCTGCCAGGCCTCCCCATATTTGTATTTCAGCCATCGTCCTCCATACCAAAGAGGCTTCAAACGCTTGGCTTGCTTGATTGCAGCGCATGTCTCACATTCATGGATGACCTGTGCAATAGTGTCCATGGTCAAGTCCACCCCTTGGTCATGAGCCCATCTATATGTTGCGTCTCTTCCTTGATGGCCTGCGGAGTCATGGGCCCATCGAGCTATGAATAGTAGAGATAAAGTACTGGCCATTTTTCTCGCTCGTCAATGTCCAAAGCCAGCTGAATGGCTTTCACCTCTGCAAACTGGCTCGATTCACCTTGTCCTTCACTGGCTTCTGCAACTTGTTGTGTAGGACTCCACACAGCAGCATTCCACTTCCGATGCTTTCCCACAGTCCAGCAGGACCCATCATTGAACAGGGCATATTTCTTCTCATTTTCTGGCAGTTTATTATATGGTGGGGCCTCTTCTGCACGCGTCACCTCCTCCTTTGGTGACATTCCGAAATCCTTGCCTTCTGGCCAGTCCATGATCACTTCCAGAATTCCTGGGCAACTGGGGTTTCCCATTCGAGGTCGCTGTGTGATCAGTGCAATCCACTTACTCCATGTAGCATCAGTTGCATGATGCCTGCTGGGGACCCTTTCTTTGAACATCCAGCCCCAGCAGTCTCACTGGCTTTGTGGAAGAGAGGGGGTGTGGAATATGTCCGAAGGAGAGATGGAAAGAGAGGCAAAGAGAGGAAGGCAAGGAGAGCAAGGCACCTGGGGACACGTGTCTCTCTGAGGTACCAGAATGTGGACGAGAAGCCCCCTTCCAACCTGGATGGCTAAGAAATCGATGGTTTGGAATTCAGGTCTGTCCTTATGCTGGGCTTTACACAAAGACCTGTGAGAGAAGATTCAGGATCTTGCAGGAAATGCAGGACAGCTGGGAGGTTAAGCAATAAATAAGTTGAAATACGGGGGCACAAACTCTGTTTGTCCCCTTCATGTTTGTAACTTCTCTCTGGTCCTGAAAAGTGAGTGCCACGGCTTAGTGTTGCTACGGGTGTTTCAGGGAGACACTTCAAAGACTGAGTTTACCATCAAGTTTACCCCCAGAGCCCACACAGTTATCTCTGGGGTCAAGAGAGTTTCAGTGTCCTCAGGAACTCACACACCTGAGCAAGGTCAGCAAAGGCCACTGTAAGGGCTTGAGGAAGGTGAGAGCAGCTGTGTTACCTTGTGAGATCAAGTCACTTTTACTTTCAAAGGGAAGAAGTAAAAGGGAAAGTGATAAACAAAACACACAATGACACCAATCTCTCAGACGAGGGAGACAAGAAGGGAGCCCATAGCTCTTCAGCCTCTAATGGATGGGCCATTAGGAAACTGCAGGTGTAGCTATGAAGTGGGGGGTGCTGTAGGACTAGGCAACACTTATTAAGGAATGCTTAGGGGAAGGGTCAAAGGTGAGGGGGTAAAAGGGGACTGGGGATGAACAAGTGGAGGAATACAGAGGAGGCAGGATAAAGGGAGGTACCTGCAGGTAAGCTGGGGATGATCAGTGCACTTGTTGGGATGAGCCCTGCCCCTGATCTCCACAGTCCCCCCCTGCCTTCTGCATAAATCCTTTCTTAATCTTCTTTCTGTGTATCTTCACTCCCTTTCCCATGTGCAAATACTGCAAGGTCTGAGTGCCAGTAAATGGAGCAACTGATGTGCAAGAGAGATCTGGGTGCCAGTAACTGGGCAAACAACCAATGGCCATGGGGACTGTAGGCCTGGGTTGCCAGTAACTGGATGGACTGTGGCATGTGGTGCGAGGTCTCAGTGTCAGCAACTGGAGAAGAGGCCTCTGGTCAGAGACCCTGTCGATCTCTGTGCCAGGGGCTGGAGGGACTGGGGTATAAGCAAGGTCTGGGTGCCAGCAACTGGAGAAGGAAGAACGTGTCCCAGGGCTCATATCTCTTGCTGTCAGCAACTGGAGGCACCACACTGCACATGTGTGTGTGAGAGGTCAAAGGACCAATGACTGCAGGGACTTCAGTGTGTTTTCTCCTGGGTGAATTGAACCTGACATGCATGGGTGATTATGTGGACTCTACCAGCATATTTCAAGCTGGCCCAGCCAGGGAGTGGGAGAAAAAGCTGTATCTAAAGTCTGAGACAGAGATGGGTAAGTGAGCTCAAGGCTAGTGCATGGCTATTAGAGAGCCTGATATGGTGGTAATATCTGAGGGATCTGCAATTGTGAGGGTGGTTGTGAGAGGAGCGGGTGATTGCATGTATCTGTCTGTTGGAGAAAAACAGCCTAGTCTAGCCAGAGACCCCAGTGCTGGGTAAGAGGGCCCAGGCTGCAGGCAGGGCTATTGGATGGGCTGAGGGCCTGTGTTGGTATTTGAGACACGCACAAATGTGGGTGTGCTTGTGACTCCAGAGGGTGAGGGGGTGTGTGTTAGAACTAGGGAAGTGCATGTCACAGCCGTAATGGAGTCAGTCAAACAAAGGGACACTTTAATGATGAAGAGACCGGAGCATCTCTGGTAGGCTGAGAGAACTGGGCCCGTTCAGCCCCAAGAAGAGAAGGCTCAGGGGAGATCTCATCAAGGCATACAAATAGCTGAAAGGGAGCTGTGAAGAAACTGGAGCCGGGCTCTTCTCCATCACGTCCAGTGACAGGACAAGAGGCATTTAGCACACACTGAAACAACGGAGGCTCCGTCTGAACCCCAGGAAACCCTTTTTCACTGGGAGGGTGAGGGAGCCCTAGCACAGGGTGGCCAGAGAGGTTGTGGTGTCTCCATCCCTGGAGGAATACAAAATCCATCTGACTATGGTCCTTTGCACCCAGGTCTAGGTCACGCTTCCTGAGGTGGTGTGTGGACCTGCTGACCTCCATACGTCCCTTCCAAACTTACCAATTCTGTGTTTCTGTAACATGAGACATGAGGAGAGTCTGAGAGGACTGGCCTTCCTCAGCCTTCAAGAAAGAAGCTAAAGATGAGGGTTTTTTCCTAATACTTGATTGGAGCATGAAGAGCCAGTTGGAGCCAAACACTTCTTGAGAACAGTGACAGAAAGAAAGGCAATGGCCATGGCTTGAAATAGGGGCAATTCCTACTGGAAATTTGTAATTGTGGGGCGTTTTTGCAGTATTGTTGGAGATAGATCCCATTAAGAATGGGACTCCACCTCCACAGAGTCTTGATTAAAATACCATTAATTGGAGAAAAGACAAGAAGGTAAAAGGTGACAGCATGGGTGATATTATGCCCATCCAGATGCTGGGAACCCTGACGTATGAAGCACAAGGTGGAGGTCGAGTTGAGGTTTAGCACATAGTGTGAATCCTGCCCATGCTGAGATTCATCTTAGGCATTGTCATCTCTGGAGTTTTCATGGGATATGCTTGTACATAAACCACTCCCAAGTCTACTGTTGAGCAAAAGGGCATTTATATGAAAGCACAGTGCTTCACTCCTAGATCAAGACAAGGACGTGTTTGTGGCAGCGTTGCCAAGTTTTCCCAGTGATATATACAGTTCAGCACAGCACAAGTCTGGGCCTACTCGGGTCGGGTTAACTTAACGACAATGAACAGTTGGTTCTCTCTGCCATGAGTGGTGCATGGGATCACTCTGGAGTTCCTGTGGCAAGGGGGTGGGAGTAGGGGTCCCCACCTGCAGTACCCCCACCCCTTCACATGCCCTTTCAGCTGTGGGCACAGGGCTGCCCTATCCCCAGCCCTCACAGGGCAGCACCCCAATGGGTGTCCCATGTTCTCCCTGGGAGTGGGGGTGGCCCACTCATCCCTCATTCTCTTCCTTGCTGAACTTATACCCTTTTTGTTAGAGTAAATTGTTCTTATCATCTCTGGGTTTGTGGCATCTACACAGCAGTTCTGGAGCCACGTTCCTTTCTCACTCTGTGGGTTATCTCACCAGAACAGGACCAAGGCAGAAGCCCTGGGCTGCTGCACAGCAGGGTTCATCTCGTATTTGGGGGGATATGGGGGAGAGTTGTTGTTCCCAGGAAGCTGAGGAAATAAAGGGGAGAAGTGAGAGAAATGGAAGAGACTTCTGTTCCCAAAGGAAATAGCAGTGTCCCAAGAGAGCTGAGGCCCCCATGGAAAGTTCTGAAACCTCACTGTGGAAGAAACCCCTGACCTTATAAGTGGCCAAGCAGTGGGAGTGCAGAAGAGCAGGGAATTCTAGCTGGGGAGGTGAGGACTCCACCTTGAGCACACTGGGAACAGCCCCTTCCCACCACAGGGGCCCCAAGAGCCCACAGGGCCTCTTCATGGGGAAACGCTGAGAATGCCACTGGCTGAGGGAGCCACAGTGTTGCTGCTGGAGGAGGGAGGAACCCAGAAGCAGCACTTGAGGCACAGGAAGAACAGATCGCTGCTCTTCCCCGCTTCCTCCTTTGCTCCCCCAACAGCGTTGTTTCCGGCAGCTCTGTTACCTCGGGCCTGGGAGGGGCTTTCCTGACTCTCTCTCACTCGACAAAGAGGTGGTTTGATGTCGACATGCACCTCGGATCTCTTGTCCTCACGGCCTTCCTGGGGCAACTGCTGGGTAAGTCCTGGTTTTCTATAAATGCATCCTTCTTCTGCCAAGGAAACCCTTGCCAGCCTGACCAGAGAGCTACTTCTAAAACACTGTGGAATACCAGCTCACGTTTGTGGTTTTGCAGCACTTCTCTCAAGATCCTCTACTTTTGGAAATGAATAGAGAGAGAAGAGATACCTCAGACCTCTTCTGCTGCTCTTCTCTCGCCTTCAATGCCTTTCTCTCTGCCCCTCCCTTCTGATCCACCTGCTCTCACCACAGGAGATGTCAGCTCTCTCTGCATTCTCATATTTCTCCCTTTCCAGTGCAAATTGGCAGAACTCGTCAAAGCTGCCTCAAGGACCCTCATGCTCTCATACCACCGGCATTAACTGGATGTCCCATTCTGCCTCCTGGCTGGATTATGTCTGCCATGCCTTCCAGTTTTCTTCTGGTCGTTGACACAGCCAGGCATCCCACTTTCTGCAATTCAGCTCAGCATTGCAGGTCCTCAGGGAGCTACAAGCCCTTGGAGATGACAGGCATAGTGAAACAGGATGCATCTTTTTGCCATAGCTCCATAGATGCCTCAACATGCTGGAGTTGTACTGGTCCCAGCACACAAAGGCCAGGCATGACAGGCTGTTCCCTGGATCTCTGGGCAGTAGGAACAGGAGCAGGCAGGAGGAGCAGGGACACAGCACAGCTCAAGTTTCACACTGGGCTCAGAACCATGAGCTGCTGCCCAAAACTCCTCTGGACCTGGCTGTCCCCAGAACTCAGAATTTTCCTGCAGGGCAAGGGAGAGGCAGACTTCTCTGCCTGGGTTTTGAATCCTCTCCTAGTTTCTTTCCTAGGGCCATTCCTTCAGCGCTGCTGACCTTCACTTTCTTCCAGGCACCATGGGCCAGGTCACTGTCACCCAGCAAGAAGGACAAGTCACAGTGAAGCAGAGAGACACCTTCCAAACAACCTGCACATACCAGACTTCCAACTTTTATGCCTTGCTTTGGTACCAGCAGAGGAAAGGCCAAGGTCCCCAGCTGGTCTCCTATCACACAACTGCTGGCCGCAAGCCCAGTGGACGATTCACCACCGTGCTGAACACCATGGAGAAATACAGCCTCCTGCAGCTGGAGGAAGTCAAGCTCTCTGACAGTGCCTTGTACCTCTGTGCTGTGCAAGACACCGTGGTGCAGGGAGCTTCCTTGGCTGTGCAAGAACCCAGGGGAGGGAGGGGATGTGTCTGTGCAAGGCTGAGGGTGAGGGAAGGGGCTGTCAGGTGTCCCCTGGCAGTGCTGCTTCCCCTCTACACCCAGGAGTCTGCAGGACAAGATCCTGTGATGGAATGTTTTCTGTCCATTCCAGACATCAATTTATGCAACCATGGACTTAAATATTCTCATACTACACTAAATGAAGGCACAGTCTTCCTATAGCCAATTGTCGTGGTTTAGCCTCAGACGGCAACAAAAAACCACGTGCCGCTCGCTCACGCCTTCCTAATACAGGAAGAATCGTAAGAAAAAGCAAGACTCTTGGGTTGAGACAAAGGCAGTTTAACAGAACAGCAAAGGGAACAGGCAAACAACAACAACAACACGGATAGGGGAATATACAAACACGATTACGGAACCGCCGCTCCCCCGCCACTCGCCGCCGCTCGCCTGCCGGACCCCGGACGCCCCAGCCCGCTTTTAAGCAGCAACTTCCTGCCCCCTCCCCCGGCAGCTCAGGGTGGGCGTGGCTCACATGGCATGGAATACCAGGAAAAATTAACCCTATCCCCACCGGAACCAGGACACCAATGCATTGGAAGTCTGATAAAACACAAGCAGCACACACATGAGCCATTGCATGTACATATTAGCGATTTGTCTTCACCACTCTTAATAACCACAGGCACATCCATCCTCCCCGGCAACAACTGAATTTGTCTTGTCTCGAGATGGAGACGCCTTAAAACTGGTTCCATTGTGTTATTTCCCTCTTGAACATTGGCCATGGCAGTTGATGTAAAGAGATGCTGTACCTTTTCTTTACGTAGGCAGATCTCGGCATGGGGCATCCATGGGCCTTCATTCCTCTGTTCTCGCTGGGGACATTAAACATTTTGATGGGAGCTTCTTGATTCCTCCTGCTCATCTGCTGTCATGAGCTGGCACTTGGGAGCAGCTGACACGGGTTTAGTGTGGACAAATGGTTCCTCACCAACCTCATTGCTTTCCATGAGGAGGTGACAGGCACTGTGGGAAGGGGAGGGGCACTGCCTGGGGTGTGCCTTGACTTCATCAAGATCTTTGACATACCCTCACGGGTGCCCACACATGTACCCCTATAGGCACACCAAGGTATGCACACTCACAGGCATGCACACACCCTGATATGTGTGCACACAAAGTCTCACACACCTGGGCACAACCACACACCTGAGCTTGCACGTACCCAAAGAGTAATTCAAATGTGTGCACTTATAAGGAGGTGTGTGCACACATTTCCAAAGGAGACCATGTGCAGGCACAGCTACACCCCCAATACCAACAAATACACAAAGATATACAAGCACAGGTGCTTACACACATGCATACTCCTAGCACGCATGATTTACGTGCACACTGATGTACAGAGATGTACTGAGATGAATGCACATATCCTCGCACACACACCTATGCCCACACACTCATATATGCAGACCAACGTCACACCCATCCATGCACACCTTCATGAAAGCAGGTACATGCACTAAAATATATACACACTCATGAACAGGTGTGACCAAACACACACACCATTTGTGCACACTTGCACATACATTATCTCAGGCATGAGTGCACACACAGACACACATATGTATGAATACACACACGAGCACAGCAAGAGGGTCATGAATGTGATAACAAACATGCACACAGATAACCACGAAGCCCAGTGCCAGCTCTCAGCCCCTCAGGATGAGTCTAGACAAGTCCTTCAGATCCCAGTCAAGGCAATGAATCAGGCACCATCAGCTTTAGGAGCTCAGGAGCTTGACACTGGTTCAGTCAGCTGTTTTCTCACAAGAAAAGAGAGAGAAACCACAGTGGAGTCCAAGCTGTCTTGGTCTTTCCAGAGACTGGGCCTCCTCTTGTCCCAACTCTGTGGGTCAGGGGTAACATAAAATCTAGACAACATCCATATGGCTGCAGCCACAAAGAATCCCTGCATCAGAAATGAGAAAATTCTTACAGCCTTAGAAATCCCAGCTGTCCTAAGTGATCTCCTTGAAGGAGATGTGTTGGGGTGGGACCATCCCTAGCTCTGTGGGACCATCCCTAGCTCTGTAAAGGGAATGCTGCCTCACAGGACAGCAGAGCGTGGCACACCTGGGACAAGCCAGACTCCCCACAGGTTGCAAACACTGAGGCTGGGGCACCAGAAATGACACTGACTGATCACAGTAAGAAAGGCACTCAGCCTCTTCAAAGCATCCCTTAAAATGCTATTTGTTAGCATTAAGACTAGAAAGAAAGAGAGGACCAGTATAGATAACCTGACAGCCCTTCAGATGATGGAACCCAGAACTGCGCTACATCATTTGCTGTCACAGAATGAGAGAATCACAGAATGGCTGAGGTTGGAAGGGAGCCCTGCAGGTCATCTGGTCCAACCTCCCCGCTCAAGCAAGGGCACCTAGAGCCAGTTGCCCAGGATGGTGTCTAGGTGGCTTTTGAATATCTCTAAGGAAAGAGCCTTGGCAACCTCCCTGGGCTAGCCAGGCCAGTGCTCTGTCACTCCCACAGCACAGGACAATGTGTTGTCCCCTTGACAGGGCACAGGACACTGTGCAGATCTCATCCACAGAAGGGTTACACAGCTTTGGTCAATCATGATTTCAGATCATTTTCGTCAAAGGAAACAGATCTTGTCATCGTTTCTGCTGTCAACAACTACGACCCTGCCAGAAGTGTATTGTACACGAACAAGTATCAGCAGCTTTCACGTCCTTATTTCTTGGGGTGTAAATCAAGGAGTTCAGCAAGGGAGTAAGAAAGGTGTAAAGAACAGACGCTGTTCTGTCAGTAGATGGTTTAAATCACCATTAAAAAGAAAAGAAAGAAAAGAGCTTTTGGCTACAGTGCCCTTAATTGGAGCTGTAAAACCCACATGGATCCTGTGCCCTTTTCCTGCCCTTCCAGGATCATTTTTGTAGGGCTGGCCATCCTAAGGGCTGTTCCCTGTATTAGCACTCTAGACATTCTGCAAAACAAATCATGTTCCAGAGCATCACACCCATCACCGCACAACCCCAGAGCAGTTCTGGCCATAGCAAGAGGGACACCCTTCCTCAAGAGCTCATGGGGATGCTGACACCTCAGGGACTCCTGCCTTCCTGGGCATTTGTGGGCAGAGATAACAGCAAGGCAACGCCTGATGGTCACTGGCAGCAGAGCAGCTCAGGATATGTTCCTCAGCTCTAAGGGATGGTGCTCAAGGGAGGAGCCACTGCAGGCTGTCCCAACCTCCCACTCCTCTGAGAATGGAGACGGGTCTCCTTGTGCCCTCACCCCCTTCCACCCCAGAGCAACACCTGTCTCCTTTGGCAGCCTGGGGAGTGTCCACAGAGGGAAGGACTACATGGAGGCCAGGCTTGAATGCAGCAGAACTTTAATGAGTCCAAAGAGGGAGACAAAGTCACTCCAGGTGGGGACCATGGAGACTCTGTTGTCCTTGACCGTGGAGAAGCTCTTGCATGATGTCTGTCTGCTTGCCCTGTAGAAAGAAAGGAGAAAGATGGTTCCCGCCATGCTGGTATTAGTGGGACCTTGCTGCAAAGGGGAACCAAAGCAAAAAAGGAAAAGGGAAAGAAAAGCAAAGCCATTCAGCTACACTGCAAACACATCCTAAATGTTGATCCCTTGCCCAGCATTATAGAATCACTTAGCTTGGAAAAGACCCTTGGGATCATCGAGTCCAACCATCAACACCACTCTACAAAGTTCTCCCCTACACTATATGCCCTAACACCACATCTAAACAACTCTTAAACACATTTGGGGATGGTGATCCCACCGCCTCCCTGGGCAGCCTATTCCAGTGTCTGACCACTCTTTCTCTGAAGAATTTCTTCCTAATGTCCAGTCTAAACCTACCCTGCTGCAGCTTGAAGCTATTCCCTCTTGTTCTATCGCTAATTACCTGTGAGAAGAGACCAGCACCAACCTCTCGACAATGTCCTTTCAAGTAGTTGTAGAGAGCGATGAGGTCTCCCCTCAGCCTCCTCTTCCTCAAACTAAACAGTCCCAGCTCCTTCAATTGCTCCTCATCAGATTTATTCTCCAGGCCCTTCACCAGCTTCGTTGCCCTGTTCTGCACTCGCTCCAGCAGCTCGATATCTCTCTCATATTGAGGTGCCCAGAACTGGACACAGTACTCAAGGTGTGGCCTCACCAGTGCTGAGTACAGGGGGACAATCACCTCCCTACTTCTGCTGGTCACACTATTTCTAATACAAGCCAGGATGGCATTGGCTTTCTTGGCCACCTGGGCACACTGCTGGCTCATGTTCAGCCGCTTGTCAATTAGAACCCCCAGGCCCTTTTCTGCCAGGCAGCTCTCCAGCCACACTGCCCCAAGCCTGTAGTGATGCATGGGTTTGTTCTGGCCCAAGTACAGGACCTGGCAGTTGGCCTTGTTGAAGCTCATACCGTTAGCGTTGGCCCATCGATCCAATCTATCCAAGTCTCTCTGTATAGCCTCCCTATCCTCATGCAGATCAACACTCCTGCTTAACTCGGTGTCATCTGCGAACTTACTGATTATACACTCCATGTCCTTATCAAGACCATCAATAAAGATGTTGAACAGAAATGGTCCCAACACTGTGCCCTGAGGAACACCACTTGTGACTGGCCGCCAGCTGGATTTAAGTCCATTGACCACCACTCTTCGGGACCGTCCATCCAGCCAGTGCTTGATCCAGCAGATTGTATGCTCTTCCAGGCCATGAGCAGCCAGTTTTTCCATGAGAATTCTATGCGGAACAGTATCAAATGCTTTTTGAAAGTCTAGGTAGACAATATCCACAGCCTTTCCCTCATCCAATAATTGGCTCATCTTGTCATAGAAGGAGATCAGGTTCGTCAGGCAGGACCTACCTTTCATAAACCCAGGCTGACTGTGCCTGATCCCCTGGTTGTCCATTATATGACTTGTAAAGGCACTCAAGATGATCTGCTCCATGACCTTCCCTGGTACCGAGGTCAGACTGACAGGTCTATAGTGTCCCGATCCTCCTTTCTGCCTTTCTTGTAGATGGGTGCTACATTTGCTCCCCTCCAGTCCATTGGGACCTCCCCAGTTAGCCATGACTTCAGGCAAATAGTGGAAAGCGACTTGGCGAGTACGTCGGACAACTTTTTCAGGACTCTTGGATGTAACCCATCTGGTCCCAAGGCTTGTGTGCATCCAAGTGGTGTGGCAGGTCACTGATCACTTCCTCTTTAATTGTCATGACCTCCTGCAGCTTCCCCTCCCTGTCTCCCAGCTCTTGAGGCTGGGTGCCCAGGGAACAGCTCGTTCCACTGCTAAAGACAGAGGCAAAGGAGGCATTGAGCACCTCAGCCTTTTCCTCATCCTTTGTGACTATGTTTCCCTCTGCATCCAATAAGGGAGGGAGATTTCCCCTAATCCTCCCTTTGTTGTTAATGAAGTTATAGAAACATTTTTTGTTATCCTTAACAGCTGTAGGTAGGTTGAGCTCGAGCTGCGCTTTGGCTCTCCTAATTTTCTCCCTGCATAGCTTCACTACATCTTTATAGTCTTCATGAGAGACCTGCCCCCTCTTCCAAAGGTCATAGACTCTCCTTTTGTTCTTGAGGTCCAGCCAAAGGTCCCTATTTAGCCAGGCTGGTCTCCTTGCCTGCCTACTTGTTTTTCGGCACACAGGGACAGCCTGCTCCTGTGCCTTTAAGGCTTCTCTCTTGAAGTAGGTCCAGCCTTCCTGGGCTCCTATATCCTTCAGGGCAGCCTCCCAAGGCATTTTGTCAAGCAGTCTTCTGAACAGGTCAAAGTTTGCCCTCTGGAAGTCTAAGGTGGCAGTTTTACTAACCCCTCTCCCTGTTTCTCCAAGAATCAAAAACTCAGTCATCTCATGATCACTGTGCCCTAGACGGCCACCAACCCTTACTTCCCCCACAAGTTCTTCCCTGTTCACAAGAAGCAGGTCCAGGAGGGCACCTTCCCTGGTCAGCTCACTTACCAGCTGTGTGAGGAAGTTATCCTCCACACATTCCAGGAACCTCCTGGATTGTTCCCTCTCTGCTGTGTTGTATTCCCAGCAGATGCCCAGGAGGCTAAAGTCATTTGATGCTAAAAGCATTTGAGGCACAGGAAGAACAGATCACTGCTCTTACCTGCTTCTTCCTTTGCTCCCCCAACAGCATTGTTTCCGGCATCTCTGTTATCTCGGGGCTGGGAGGGACTTTTCTGACTCTCTCTCACTCGACAAAGAAGTGGGTTCTCGACATCTCGACATGCATCTTGACATGCACCTCGGATATTTCATCCTCATGGCCTTCCTGGGGCAGCTGCTTGGTAAGTCTTGGCATTCTATAAACTCATCCTTATTCTCCCAGGGAAACCCTTGACAGTGTTACCAGCTCCATGCAGAGAAATACTCTTGAACAGTGGGAAAATGCTGGGAAATGTCAGTTGTACCAGTTATCTCAAGGAGCCCTTACTTTTGGAAAGGAAATGAGAAGAGAGAGAAAAGATACTTCAAACTTCTCCATCTTTTCTCTCCCCTGTGGCCGACTTCTCTCTGCCTTTCTCTTCTCATTCTCCTGCTGTCACCATAGGAGATCTCAGCTCTCTCTGCAGTCTCATGTTTCTCTCTTTGCATCAAAAATTAGCAGATTCTTTCAAAGCTGTTACAGGGACTTTAAAGCTCTCATCCCTCTAACGTTAATAGGGTGCCCCAGGCTCTGCCCTTCTGGCTGGCACATGTCTGCCATGGCCTCCAGCTTTCTCCTGGTTGACAACTCAGCCAGGGCTCCCTCTTTCCATGCTCAGCTTTGCATATACTCAGGGAGATAGGAGCCCTCAGAGATGAGAGGGATAGCAAAGCAGGATGAATCTTTTTGCTGTAGGTCCCCAGGCCCCTCAACCTGCAGGAGGGGTGCTAGTTCTAGCACACAAATATTAGGCATGACAGGCTCTTCCCTGGTTCTCTGGTCCATAGGAAGAAGAGCAGGGAGGTGGAGCATGGACACTGCACAGCTCTGCTCAGGCTACATGCTGGGCTGAGATCTCTGAGCTCTTGCCCAAAATGACTCTCTAGCTGACTGTCTGCAGATCTCAGGGAGCCTTCTCCACTAGGGTTTCTCACCTGCTTCGATTTTGCTTCCCATAGCCTTTCCCTGCAGAACTGCTGACATTCACTTTCTTCCAGGCACTGTGGGGAAGACCACTGTGACACAACAAGAAGGACAAGTCACAGTGAAGCAGAAAGGAGCGTTCCAAACTACCTGCACCTACCGGACCTCTGCCTTTGGAGACTTGTTCTGGTACCAACAGAGGAAAGGCCAAGCCCCACAGCGTATCTCACATCCAGTAACACGTTATGCAGAGCAGAGTGGCCGTCTCACCACCATGCTGAACACCACCGAGAAATACAGCCTCCTGCAGCTGGAGGAAGTCGAGCTCTCTGATAGTGCCTTGTACCTCTGTGCAGTGCATGACACCCTGGTGCAGGGAGCTTCCTTGGCTGTGCAAGAACCCAGGGCAGGGAGGGGATGTGTCTGTGAAAGGCTGACCTTCAGGGATGGGGCCCTCAGGTGTGCCCTGGCAGTGCTGCTTCCCCTGTACACCTGAGATCTGCAGTCCAAGATCCTCTTCCAGGAGGAGCCAGTGTCAGTGGCTTGAGAGGAAGAAGGAGGTTGTGAAAGAGTATGAGGTTGCCTTGTTTTCACCATGTGTTATGTGGTTATTATGCCCAACATCTCTGGTGAGCTGAAAGACAATGCAGAAGATAGGGATCACTTGTACAATTGTTCCTTGCTGCTACTCTTTGATCTCTGGATTTCCCTACTGCACGCTACTTCTTCAGGGTTTCCTGCAGATCTGTCTCTTAGAGTATCTACTCTGGGCTGTGTCCCTCAGAGGTCAAAGTAAGATGGAAAACACAAATAATATGCCATGTCACAATGCTCCTTCTTGGATTACTTGATTCTAACTGTTTTGGATAATACTCAGAACCACCTTGTGGACCCTTCAGTTGGTATCTGGCGGTGTGCTGAGATCTGGAGGACATGCTCTCCCCAGTACACTCTTCCTGTCCTTGGAGTCATTCTCCTGCTCTACTTTGTGGGCTTCTCTCAGCCCTGCCTCATTTCTTCTGCAGTGTGACCAGGCTGTACAGCTCTATCCAAGATCTCAGTGGGAGAGCAGACCACCAGGCAGAAGTGGGCAACAGGCCCTGCCAGGAGAAGAGCTGGCCTTGGGGAAAGCTGCCTCAGGCCTGGAGAAAGGCCAGGTATGTCAGGTGGGAGCTGGATGTGTGTAAGAGGCATGAGGGCCCTGGCGTGTGGCCTAGCCAGGCTGATTTCAACATCGACCTGTGAGTCCCCTTAGCCTTGCACATCTGTGTAACTGCTGGGCTGTGCAGGGAACATTTTGAGAGGAGCAGGGTGTATAGGTGGCCTGCCCTTACTACCTTTGCCCTTGGGTTTAGGCCACGCTCCCTCATTCAGGGGACAAGTGGGAGAATGAGGATGAGAATGTCAGGGGTTATTCTGAAGGCTTTTCCTCACACTCGGGGGTTGTTTTGAAGGCTTTTCCTCACACCATTGTCACTCCTGTATCCTTTGGGACCATCTCCTAACCAAGTTTCTTTTCCCAGCGCAGGGCTATCCAGAGCAGGAGGAATTCCCTTCCGCACAGGCTTGTGAGCTGCTGACCTCTCAGAGCCTCCAGCAGCACAGGACTCCTCTCTAAGGGATAGCAGTGGTCAACCTCTCCATCTAGAGGGTGTGCTCTAACGCCAGGGGATCATATGTGAGCAGAGATGCTGGAATACAGGGCCTGATATACACTGGCTGTGGAGGAGCTGAGTGTGTCTTCCTCCCTGCCCATCACCCCACCATGAACTCGGACTATGTAAAATTCTACCTCTGTCACAAGCATGAAGCTTCAGGCTACCCAGCTTGTTACACTGATGATGACAAAAAAGCTGAGTATATTGAAGATGACAGGCAGAAATAAGATGTCACTTTGCAGCCTGAACATAATAAGAAAATGCTGTGAAACGTCAAATTGCAAAACTTTTAAAATCCTCTGTAGGGAAAATTTGGACATAGATCCAGCCTACCCAACATAAACATTGTAAGATAACCAGATGAGTTGTATGGTTACCTCTTTTCTCCAGCTTACGATGTGTCCTCTTGTGACTTTATTGGTGAGGGTGTGGTGACTATCACATAAAAGCATGCCAAAGGGTGCATGACCTTGTAGTACAATACTAACATTTCTATAACTTGTTTCACAACAGCATATGCACACCTAGATCTTCACAGTCTCTTAGGTGCCCTGCAAGACTGTTGCCTCTGTCTCAACACAGATTCTATGATATCTGTGAGTCATCTGTGGGACTGGGACCTCCCTGCTTGGTGAGTACTTAGGCAAGTTGACAAGCAAATGTCTGCCAGATGACCATATTGTGGAGTTTGTGTCATCAGGCCCCAAATCCTACACCTACTTGCAGTCTGAAGGAAAATGTTGTCAAAGGTTAAGGGCATCAGTCTAAACACAACACACAGAGGAAAAATAAATTTTGAGGCACTGAGGGATCTTGTGTTGGCTTATGGTGTAAATCCAGACAGTGATGACCCTAAGAAGATTGTGATATAGCAGTGTTCTATCACAAGGAACAAGCAAAAGTGGGTAAAAGAAACCAAGGCTCCTTTAGAAGATGCAGAAGGTGGTCTATGGCAAAAGAGTACTGGCTAAAAATTTAAAAGCCTCCTCTTTGGCTTTTGATCATGAGTGTGTGCTGAAAACATTCCCTTTCTGCTATCCTGGAAGGGTTTAGAAACTGGGAAAAGTTATTTTGTAAAAAGTCTTTGGAGAGTCACAGAGTGGTTGAAGTTGGAAGGGACCTCTGAAGATCACTTTGTCTAACCACCCTTCTGAAGCACAGCCGTCTATTTCAGGTTCCCCAGCCCCATGTCCAGATGGGTTTTGAATATCTCCAAGGAGGGAGAATCCACAGCCTCCCTGGGAAACCCATACCAGTGCTCTGTCACCCTCACCAGTAAAGAGGTGTTTCCTGATTTTCACAGAGAACCTGCTGTGTTTCAGCCTGTGCCCATTGCCTGTGGTCCTGTCACTTTGCGCCTCTGAGAAGAGCCTGGCTTTGTCTTCTTTGCACCCTCCCTTCAGGTATTTAGATACACTGATAAGATCCACCCTGAGCACTCTCTTCTCTTCGCTGAAAAGTCCCAGCTCTCTCAGCCTTTCCTCGTAGACGAGATACTCCAGTTCACCCATCCTCTTTGTGCACTTTCATTGGATTCTATCCAACACCTCCATATCTCCCTTACACTGGGGAGTCTAGAACTGGACCCAGTACTCCAGTGCTGAATAGAGGGGAATGGTCACCTTCCTTGACCTTCTGGCAACACTCCTCCTAACAGCCTAGAACACTGTTGGCTTTCTTTGAGGCATGGGCACATTGCCAGCTCATTGTCAACTTGGTGTCCAGCAGGACAACCCAGGTCTTTTTTCTCAAAGCTTCTTTACAGCTGGGCGGACCCCAGCACATAATGATGCCTGGAGTTGTTCCTCCCCAGGTGCAGAACTTTGCTCTTCCCCTTGCTGAACTGCATTAAGTTCCTTTCGGCCCATTTCTGCAGCTTGTCAAGGTCCCTCTGGATAGCAGCATGATCCTCTGGTGTACCAGCCACTCTTCCCATTTTAGTGTCAGCTGTGAACTTGCTAAGGGTACACTTTTCCCTGTCATCTAGATCAGTAATTAAGATGTTGAAATGGATTGGAACAAGTATTGACCCCTGAAGGACCAGTAGTGACTTGTTCCACTGATCATCACCCACTGGCTGAAAACTGTTCAGCCAGTTTTCAATCCACCACACTGTCTGCTCATCCAGTCTGTACATCAACAGCTTCTCTAAAGGATCATATGGAAGACAGTGTAGAAAGCCATACTGAAATCAAGGCAGACTATATCCACCACTCTTTTCTTGTTTACCAAGATACTCATTTCATTGTAGCTGGATATCAGCATGGTGAAGCATGACTTCCCTTTGGTGAATCCATGCTGACTACACCCAATCACCTCTTGTCCTTCATGTACCTGGAAATTGTTTCCAGGATTAGCTGCTCTATCACTTTCCCAGGATGTGTATGCGTTCCAGCAGAGCACCTCTCCTTGTTGGCTCACCTATGACTTGAGTGATTAAGCTGTTGTCAACACAGTCCAGGAACCTCCTGGCTTCCTTATGTCCTCCTATGTTTTCTCTCCAGCAGATATTGAGGTGGCAGAAGTCTGACATAAGGACCAGTGCCTGTGAATGTGAGGCTGCTCCTCTTTGTAGAGGGCCTCATCCACACGTTCTTCCTGATCAGGCAGCCTATAGCCAACACCCATTAAAATGTCACCCTTACCTGTCTTCTCTTTAATCCTTAACCACAACCTCTCAGTTCGCACACTATGCATCCCCAGGGAAAGCTCCATGCATTCCAATTGCTCTCTCACAGAAAGGGCTTCTCCTTCTCATCTTCAGAGTCCATCCTTCCAAAAAAGCGTGTAATCCTCCATTGCAACACCCTAGTCACAGGAGCCATCGTACCCTGTCTCCGTGATCCCAACAACCTCACAGCCCTGCAACTGCACACAGATCTCTCTCTCCTTGTGTTTATTCCCCATACTGCATGCACTAGCATACAGGCACTTGACAGAGGCAACCCAGCATGTTGACACCCTAGAAAGCATTTTGGGGATTTCACCACTATGCTGGCTTGTAGACACTTCCTTGCTTACATGCAGCTCCTAGAAGTGAGCCTGCTTAAGCCCTGTTTTCTTGATCTTGTGATCCCTTCCTGGCACATCACTCCAGGCCCTTTTCTCATCAACTGTATCCATCACTCCTTCACAAGGCTGCTGGTTACTCTCTCCCTCCCCTGTCATTCCTAGTTTAAAGACCTTATCAGGTCAGCCATCCTGCTGGCAAAGGTAACTTTGCCCCACTTGGTGAAGTGGATACCAACTCTCCTGAGCACATGCTACTCTGCAAACAGTGTTCCATGGTCATAGGACACAAAACCCTGTCACCAGCTCCAGTTCCACAGACAATTATTGACCTACATCACCAGCACCCTCTTCCTCATACCCTTTCCCTTCACCGTCGGGGTTGAGGAGAACACCACCAGGGCCCCCATGACCTTGACCACTGCCTGCAGAGCTCTGTAATCCGTTTTGATTCTGTTCAGCTTTCCCGTAGCAGTATCATTTGTGCCCACAAGGAGGTAGCAGTCAGAGGGCTGAACGAGCTTCTCCAGTTCCTCCACAATATCCCGGATCCTCGTGCCCAGCAGTCAGCAAACCTCTCTAGATGATAGGCCAAGTTGGCACATCGGTGCTCTGTCCCCTACAGCAGGGAGGCACTCATTATGATCCCCAGCCACTTCTTCGTAGTACACCCACCTGACTGGATTAGCAGGAGACATGCTGTCACAGCCATGATGAAGACAATTTTTCCCAGCTCCAGAATCCCTGTCCCTCGGGAGACTCTCAGCACACTACGCCACAATTGAAAGAGATGAAACTGAGAAAGCTTTTACTAAGTATGTTATCACAGGCATCTTAGCATCCTAGACACTGTCCAGAGTGTTTTTTGCTAGGGTAAAAAGAGCTGCACCATCACTCTCAACACAAACAATAGTGTGCTATTTTAAAGCCCCGACTCTAATCTCCAGATTGTCCCAAGCCAGACAGATGTATCCTGGCCAGGTCTGGTTCCTTTTAGAAGCATGTGAAGATGCTATGAAGGCACCATATAGGTACCCGGTTGTCAATCTAAATGCTTCTACCCCAGAGGCTTTTAGGCTAATAACTGGTCTTTTCCCATCAGAGCTTTCTGCCATTTCCATATCGGAGGTGAGGGTGGAGGAAGAAAAAGGGAAAAGGACCTTTATAAGATCATCCAGCCCAACCACCCCTGCCATGGGGGGTTTTGTGTTCACAACATCTACAGACTTTTCTGTCTGTTGTGTCCATTTAAAAAACATGTTAGAGTAGGGTGGGGTGGGCTGAGCAAATACAAAGTCTTGCAGTTGGATCGTAAATTTTATTTACAGAATACATTTATGAAAATTGCTACAAGAAGTGCTGTTCTGGGTCTTTTACTGGTCATCCAGGAGCAGTGAGCCCAGGTACCTTCTGGTGACTGACAATTCCTCTGGGAACAGTGACTGCTTTGTCCAGGGGATGTTCACCACCTAAGCAGATTTCAGCTGAGGGTCTGTGATTTACAGGGACAACCTCACCTTGCAGCCTTGACTGACAGAGGACTGCATTACTGCAAACTTAGATGCAGAGCTGTGAAGACTCCTCTCAACTGTATGTGAAGTACCCACCAAAATGAGAAACACAGCAAAGGCTTCAGATTTTCTAGGAGGCTGGAGAGAAAGAAAGGTGCTGCCCAGGAGCAGTTGTTCCCTGTGCCAAGGCTGCTCCTTGGCACTTCTCCACTCATCGGCTCCAAACAGCAGGATTTTGCCCCCCACCCCTGTCCCTGCCCCAGTCTTGATCCCTTTCCAATGGGCCAGCAGCGGCTGGTGAGCCCCAAATTGTGCCCTTATGCTTTGCGCAAATGTAGAGCTGCACAGGGGATGGGGCTGCAGTTCCTCCCACTCCACCACCCCACCAGCCTGCCCTGCCCCAGCCAGCACTGACCCAACCCATCAGAATCAGGACTCCATCCCCATATTCTAGGAATTTATACGTTCACCCATTAAAATACCTTTCTTTCCCTCTTATCAGCTTCCTCCCCTTGTCTCCGAGTCCTCATGCGTGGAGAAATACTGAACAGCTGCTTCCAAAATAACAGAGGCTAAACTAAGAGAAACATGAAACCTTTTGAAAAGAGCACTACACCTGCATTTCCCAGAGCCCTGAACGTTATAAGAAGCCGTTGTGCTCTCAAAAGCCCTCCCAACAAAGAGCACACAAAAGCAGATGAACACTACAGCAAGGGAGAGATGTTCCCTCACGGAGTAAATCTTATGAAGGGAGAGGGAAACACAGAGAAAAGTGCAGGAAGACACTGAGACTGTCCACTCTTTGCAGAGAAGATGAGCAAAGGCAAAAGGTGAATGGGCCTCATTCTTGCCCTCCTCACTCCAGAGCTATGACTACGTCACACAGGCTCAGTCACATTCTGCAGGATGCAGCCATTTCATGTTGCGGCCAAGAGTGCCTTGTGCCATAGTGTGCTGAGAGTCTCCCGAGGGACAGGGATTCTGGAGCTGGGAAAAATTATCTTCATCATGGCTGTGACAGCATGTCTTCTGCTAATCCAGTCAGGTGGGTGTATTCATGCACTTTTTATTGTCTCCCACAGTTTTCAGTAGTCTACGCAGAGATCTGTGCTGACAAGATGATGAGATTAGGAAGAAATGCAGAGGGGTGGTGGAAGTAGATATCTGAGCTTTCCTTTTCTTTGGAAAGACAGAAAGGTTTGGGGAAAACACAGCCTTAAATGCAGAGCAAGTGAGAGAAGGAGGCTAGCTGCTCCACAGACACATTTCTGCATGTGTTGCAGGTCTTGTTGGAGGTGACCCCAAGAAGCAATTCTTTACTGAGATGTCAGCCACAGTTGGGCAGCGAGTAGTTCTGCCCTGCCAGTCCACCACTGAGGACAGTGACAGCACTTTGAATTTCTTCTGGTATCGTCAGCTCCCAGGGAAAACACTGAAATTTCTCATGGAAGCATTTAGAATTTCAGGGAATGACAAGTTCCGCAGACACCAATTCTCTGTGGTGGTCTATGAAAATAGAACAGCCCCCTTAGAAATAGCAACCGTCTCTTTTGAGGACACTGCAACTTATTACTGTGCTCTGAAACACCACATTAAGCCAAGCCCCATTTCCGCTTGTGCAAAATCTGCATTGCCAAGAACCGCACAGGAGAGGTGAGGCTCTGCATCTTCCAACCTTGGCAGTGCTTTCATCCCTGAAATGATACTCTCCTTCTTGTATCAACCTTTCCAACATCTCCGATCCCAGGTCCTTCCTTCTTTTCTCAAAGACCCCATCTGTGCAGAGATATTCACGCCAGGGACTTAGAAATGCAGGACCATGGGACTGTCTGCAGATGAGTTGAGACACTCTTAGCTTTCCTCACTTCCTCACACAGAAACCAACACTGCTCAACTAAATGATTAACACCCTTGGACATAACCTCCATGTGCAGCACCAATCCTTACTTGGTCTTGGTTCCTCCTGGAGCTGACACTGCAGAACCCAGTGCTGCTGGGGTGATAGCATCCTGGCCAAGTTCTTGACTGACCTGTAGACAGAGCCAGGGGATCCATATCTCTGCGTTGCTCCTGGCCAGCCCTCGCCCTCTACACAGCTACCCATTAGACCACAGACCCTCATCTTGCTCCTCTTTGCAGAACAGCCAAGGAGCAGGAAAGCAGATTCAGCATGGGAAAGGGTATCCTTCTCTGTGCTGCATATGGTTAAATGATGAGATCCTGCCACACCCCAGTCAGTGTAAAGTCAAATTCTTTGGAAAATACTAATAAAGAAAAAAGTTAAAGAAAGCGTAGTAAAACTAAGAAATACCTAAGTGACCAATGGCATTGCAGCCCATGAGGCAAGAGGCTCTAGAGATTAATAAAAAGTACCCCTAGCACTACCCTGAGATCATCAGATAACGTTGATTGGTAAAGATGAAGATGAATAAGATGATGAAGAAGAAGATGAAGGTGAAGACGATGAACATGAAGATGATGATGAAGATGGAGATGAAGATGATGATGAGAGCAGAGTTCCCCTGGGGTTGTGCTCACTGTTTGGTAGCACAAAGGCAATTTGGTTTAGGCAGCCTGGAGGCCAGGCGGGACTTAACATGGCCTGTTCTCCCCACAGAACAGGCCAGGGAGCCCCCTGCAGCCACATAGGTCCCGTCTCCCAGAAGAGGTTTTTCCCACCAGGACAACCATAACTGCAGGACACTGGGCATCACCACACTGCATCTGAAGGACACCTTCTTGTCTCCTGGCAGGAAAAACAGGAAAAGACACCCAACGGTGCCCTAGCAATTTGAACTACTTTCTCTTTACAACAGCTCAACTATTGGGTTCGGTGTAGGCACAGTGCCAAGGGAGTAAAGAGCTGTGACTGGAGCATAGAGTTGGGTGATGGTGCGGCAGGCAGGGGTGACAAGGGTACAGGCAGGACAAATGTCGGGAAAAGCAGGACTAGCTAAGACAAAGCAGTTCTGACCATGTGTCTCTGGGTATTATTTCCCACCCCAGAAAGCATGACAAGGAGAATGTGTTCCAGAGGGACTGAGCAGGTCCCTGCGCCTCCCTAGCAGCATCTCACACTGCCCACATCTCCTGTTTCCTCAAAGTGGAAGGCGCAGGGGATATAGCCCAATGTCACTGGTCACCCACAGGACAGGCATACAGACCAGCCTGAAACAGGGGCAAGAGTAAGTTGCAAGACACGGGAGGTACTACCTGGGACCTGCAGGGCTGTAGTGGTGGTGGGGAAGGGAAAGCTCTGCCATGTGGAAATGAGGTCTGCAGGGCAACGCGATGGAAATGAGGGAGCTCGCTTCCGCACTGTGTGTCTGGTCCCCGCGGGCAGGGGCTGGGAGTGAGGCCAGGGCGGGCTGGGGGTGCGGGGCACGGGGAGGGTCGTGCGAGGGGACGCTGCGGGCCGACGGCCCGTCCCTGCCGCTGGGGCTGCGGCTGTGGCCAGGGCCGGCTGCGGGCGGTCGAGGTGCCGACGCCCTTGCGCAGGGCTCGGCAGGGCGACGAGGCGGGATAGTGGCGGAACCGCGCTGGCAGCCCCGGGCCAAGAGCCTCGGTGTGCCGGGGCGCCGCGCTCCTCCTCTGCGCACGGCCCTGCCCGCGTCCGCCCTTCTCCTGCCCCAAAGGGGCCGCGGCAGTGGGGGGCCGGGCCGGGCCGGGGGTGTTGGGGGCGGTCAGAGATGTGGGCGCGGCCCCAGCGAGGGGCCGAGCCGGCGGGGCGGGCAGGAGCGGGCCCGAGCGCGGCTCCGCTCGGCTCCTGGGCAGCACCCGCCGGGCGCCGTCCAGCCCCGGCGCGGCAGGGCACGATGGCGGCCGGGCTGGTGCCGTGGCTCCTGGCCTTGGCCTTGGCCTCGGGGCCGGCAGGTGAGAACCGGGACGGGAGGGCGGCGAGGCCGGGCCCGGGGCTGGGGCTGCTCGCGGGCGCGCTGCCCGTGCCGGCGCCCCGGGGCTGCGGCTGTTCCGGCGCCGGGCGCGCTGTCGGCTGCCACTCGCCTTGGGCGGGGAAGCGGGGAAGGGGGGAACGGGGGGGATGGGCGGGCGAGGGCCGGGGGAGGCTTTGGGGCGGCGGGTCGGGCCGCAGTGTGGGAGCGGGTGCGGCTGAGCCCCTAGGGGGGCAGGCGGGGCATTGCCCCGGGTGCGGGGCTTTGCCGGGAGAGAGGGGGGTGGTGCTGTGGCTGTGCCGGGGCGGGGGGCGCCGGGGCGGCGGGGGAACGTCGTGGGGCCGGTGGAGCCCTGCCCGGCTGCCTGCGCTCTCCGTCCGCAGGGGTGTGGGCGCAGCTGAGGCTGGTGGAGGCCGGCGGAGGGCTGCGAGCTCCCGGGGACTCCGTGCGCCTCTCCTGCCGCGGATCCGGCTTCGGCTTTAATCTTCGTGGAATTCGGTGGTATCGTGAGGCCCCCGGTGGTGGTCTCGAGTGGGTGTCCTACATCAGTGCATCCTCGGGTACTACAAAGTACGGGCCAGCGGTGGAGGGACAAGCCACGGTGTCCCGGGACAATTCCCGTTCTGAGGCATCTCTGTCCATGAGTGCCCTGCAGCCCTGGGACTCTGCCCGCTACTTCTGTGCTGTTCACCCAGAGACAGGAAATCTAGCTGAGCTTTAACAGAAACCTACTGGGGCTCAGCCCAGGTGCAAGAGCAATGGGCCAGGGGAGTGCTGTGATGTGTGTGGTGGTGCTCAGGGCTGTTTCCAGCAGTGAGGGCTTACCACTGTACACAGCAGGTGTTTGTGGCCCGTCCTGCACACTGCAGGAATGTCTTTGATTGCCAATTAAAATACAGTGCAATGGAGAGTATAAAAAAGAAAAAAAACAAACAACACTAAACATACCATCCTACCTCTCTGTCCTCCTTTTTCTCAGGCTTAGCTTCACTCTTTCCCTTCCTCTTCCCAGGAGGCACAGGGGCCAATTGGAAATGGGGCTTGGGGTCAGTTTGTAGTATTTCTTCTGCATTGTTTCGGCACCTAAATCTATGGGTCCCTCTGGCATTCATGCCCGGGTATGAAAGAGCTGGCCAATGTTATGATAGGATCTCTCTCTGTTCTTTTTCAATGGCCTTGGGAGTCTGGAGAGGCCCCAGACAACTGGAAGCTGACAAAGTTATCCCTGTTTTCCTGAAGAGAAAGAAGGTAAAGCCTGGTAATTACAGGCCTCTCAGTCTCACTTCAGTGCCTGGTAAAAATATGGAGAAGGTTATTGTGGGAGGTAGAATCACAGAACAGTAGAATGGTTAGAGTTGGAAGGGACCTTCAAGACCATCTAGTTCCAGCTCCCCTGCCCTGGGCAGGGACACCTCCCACCAGACCAGGTTGCTCGAAGCCCCATCTGAGCTGTCGTTGAACACCTCCAGGGATGGAGCATCCACAGCTTCTCTGGGCAGCCTATTCCAGTGTCTCACCGCCGCCACAGTCAAGAATGTCTTCCTAATATATAATCTAAATCTCCCCTCTTTCAGTTTGAAACCATTACCCTCGTGCTGTCGCTTCGCTCCCTGATGAAGAGTCCCTCCCCATCTTTCCTGTAGGCCCCCTTTAGCTCCTGGAAGTCTGTTGTAAGGTCTCCCAAGAGGCTTCTCTTCTCCAGGCTGAACAAACCCATGTCTTTCAACCTGTCTTCATAAGAGAGGTGCTCCAGCCCTCTGATTATCTTCATGGCCCTCTGCTGGACTCGCTCCATCAAGTCCTGAGCTGGATGCAGTACTCCAGGTGGGTCTCATGAGAGCAGAGTAGAGGGGTAGAATCCCCTCCCTTGCCCTCCTGGCCACGCTGTGGGGATGCAACCCAGGATGCACTTGGCTAGAAAGCCACGTGCTCATTGCTGGGTTGTGTTGAGCTTCTTAACAACCAACACCCCCAAGTGCTTCTCCTCAGGGCTGCTCTCCATCCGTTCTCTGCCCAGCCAGTACTTTTCTTGGGATTGCCCCAACCCACGTGGAGGACTTGCACTTGGCCTTGTTGAACTTCATGATGTTCACACTGCCCCACTTCTCAAGCCTGTCCAAGTCATTCTGGATGAATCCCTCTCCCTCTCCCTCTCCTCTCACTCTCCCTCTCCCTTTCGTCTCCTTGTCTCTTCATCTCTGTCTTCTCTGTTTTACCCAAAGAACAGCACACCCGGGTCCCTCACACAGACATGGACCTGTGGGAGCAGGTCCAGAGGAGGGCCATGAAGATGGTCAAAGGGCTGGAGCCCGTCTCCTATGAAGATAGGCTGAGAGAGTTGGGGTTGTTCAGCCTGGAGAAGAGAAGGCTCCAGGGAGACCTTATAGTATCCTTCCAGTACCTGAAGGGGGCCTATAAGAAAGCTGGGGAAGGGCTGTTTACAGGGCTTGTAGTGATAGGACAAGGGGCAATGGCTTTAAACTAGAGCAGGGCAGGTTTAGATTACACATCACAGAATCACAGAATGGTTTGCGTTGGAAGGGACCTTAAAGATCATCTAGTTCCAACCCCACAGCCAGGGCAGGGTCACCTCCCACTAGACCAGCCTGCTCAAAGCCTCATCCAGCCTGGCCTTGAACACTTCCCGGGATGGGGCATTGACATCTTCCCTGGGCAACCTGTTCCAGTGCCTCACTACCCTTACAGTAAAGAATTTTTTTCCTGGTATCCAAGCTAAGTCTGCCCTCTTTCAATCTGAGGCCGTTACCCTGTGTCCTATCATTACACTCCCTGATATAGAGTCCCTCCCCATCCTTGGGGTAGGCCCCCTTTAGGTACTAGAAGGACACTATAAGGTCTCCTTGGAGCCTTCTCTTCTCCAGGCTGAACAACCCCAACTCTCTCAGCCTGTCCTCATAGCACAGGTGCTCCAGCCCTCTGATGATCTTCGTGGCCCTCCACTGGACCCGTTCAAACAGATCCATGTCCTTCTGTGGTGAGGACTCCAGAGCTGGATGCAGTACTCCAGGTGTGGTCTCACGAGAGCAGAGTAGAGGGGCAGAATCACCTCCCTCGGCCCGCTGGCCATGCTCCTTTTGGTGCAGCCCAGGATGTGGTTGGCTTTCTCGGGTGCAAGTGCACATTGCCTGCTCATGTTGAGCTTCTCGTCCACCAGCACCCCAAGTCCTTCTCATCAGGGCTGCTTTCAAGCCATTCTCCGCCCAACCTGTATTTGTGCCTAGGATTGCCATGACCCAGGTGCAGGACCTTGCACTTGGCCTGGTTGTACTTCATGAGGTTCGTACAGGCCCACCTATCAAGCCTGTCCAGGTCCCTCTGGATGGCATCCCTTCCCTCCAGTGTGTTGACCGTGTCACACAGCTTGGTGTCGTCGGCAAACTTGCCGAGGGTGCACTCGATCTCACTGTCCGTGTTGCCAAGAAAGATGTTGAACAGCACCAGTCCCAGTACTGACCCCTGAGGAATGCCACTCATCACCGGATTCCATGTGGACATTAAGCCATTGACTGCAACCCTTTGAGTGCCACCATCTAGCCATTTTCTTATCCACCAAGTAGTCCATCTATCAAATCCATGCTTTGTCAATTTAGAGACCAGGATGTCGTGTGGGACAGCGTCGAACGCTTTGCATAAGTCCAGGTAGATGACGTCAGTAGCTCTCCCCATATCTACCAATGCTGTAGCAACATCATAGAAGGCCACCAAATTTGTCAGGCACGATTTGCCTTTGGTGAAACCATGTTGGCTGTCACTAATCACCTCCTTATTATCCATGTGCCTTGGCAGAGCTTCCAGGAGGATCTGTTCCATGATCATGCCAGGCACAGAGGTGAGACCGACCAGTCTGTAGTTCCCTGGGTCTTCCTTCATTAGGATGAAGTTCTTTACAATGAGGGTGGTGAGACACTGGCCCAGGTTGCCCAGAGAGGTGGTGGAGGCCCCATCCCTGGAGACATTCAAGGCCAGGCTTGATGAGGCTCTAAGCAACCTGATCTACTTGAAGATGTCCCTGCTTACTGCAGGGGGGTTGGACTAGGTGACCTTTAAAGGTCCCTTCCAACCCAACAGATTCTATGATTCTATAACCAGGCAGCATCCCTATACTCTTCCCAGCACATCTGATCCTGCTAGAACTGCCTGTGCAGTTCCTTCTTGCCTTTAGTTTGACCAGCGGGTCCCAGCTCAGCCATGCTGGTCTCTTCCCTTTCTTGCTTGATTTCCTATACCTGGGGATCGAGAGCTCTTGTGCTCTATGGAAAGCATCCTTGAAGATCCGCCAGCTCTGTTCTGCCCCCTTGTCCCTGAGGACCGTTTCCCAGGGGGTCCTCTTGACTAACTCCTTGAAGAGCTGGAGGTTTGCTTTCCTAAAATTCAGGGTCCTGACTACGCTCCTCGTCTGGCACGTACCCCTCAGGACCGTGAACTCCCACCGGTGTGCGGTCACTGCAGCCCAGGCTGCCTCCAATTTTGACATCCCCAATGAGCTCACTGGCATTGGTGACTATGAGGTCCGGTATGGCATCCCCTCGGGTAGGGCTGTTTCCTGTCTTAGGAAGTTATCGTCAAGGCACTCCAGGAGCCTCCTGGATCATCTACAGCTCGCCGTGTTACTTTTCCAGCAGATGTTGGGGTTGTTGAAATCCCCCAGCATGATGAGAGCCTTTGAGTGCAATGCCTCCTGTAGCTGGAAGAAGAAGGCTTCATCAGTAGGTTCCCCTTGATCAGGTACTAGACACCAACCAAAAGGTTCCCCTTGTTGCCTCGGTCTCTAATTCCTACCCATAAGCTTTCAACTTCCCCTTGGCTATTCTTTAGGGACATCTCTTCACACTCTATCCCTTCATTAACATGGAGGGCAACACCTCCGCCCCTCCTTCCTCGCCTGCCCCTTCTGAACAGCCTGTAGCCATCGATAGTCACAGGATTTGTCCTACCAGGTTTCAGTAATGGCGACTCTGTCATAGCTTTCCAGCAGCACGGTAGCTTCCAACTCCTCCTGTTTCTTGCCCATGCTGCCAGCATTCGTGTAGAGGCACTTCAGCCGGCCTGTTGGCTCTGACAGCTTCTTAGAGGAGCACCCCTTGGGGTGTTTCACGCATGTTTCCCTGTTGACTCGGACTACATCAGGAGCCCCTGGCTCGTCTCCGTAAGACTTTGGCTGTGATGTAGCGTCCCCAGCATGCCTTGGGGAAACAGGTCCTTACTATGCGCCCCGTCCCTCTAACCCTGACATGTTATCCCACAGCTTGTCACAGACAAGCCTAATATTATCATCCCACTCCCCCTTCACATCTAGTTTAAAGCTCTGTCGATCAGCCCCACAATCTCTTGGGCAGAAAGATTGAGAAAGGTGTTTCCCATCTGATGCCAATAAGCCCGGTGCCATGTAGGCCATCCCATTATCAAAAAACCCAAAATTGTGGCGGCAACACCAGCCACGGAGCCATGTGTTAATGGACTGGATGCACCTGTTCCTTCCAGTGTCACTGCCTGCAACTGGAAGGAGTGAGGAGAAAAGCACCTGTGCCCCAGACTCCCTTACCAACCTTCCCAAGGCCCTGAAGTCCCCCTTGATTGCTCTTGGTCTACGAGTCGCAGCTTCATCTCCACCTACATGGAAAATCAGTAACGGGTAGTAGTCCGAGGACTGTATCAAACTAGGGACTTTCCTAGTTATGTCCTTAACCCGGGCTCCAGGAACACAGCAGACATCCCTGTGAGGAGGGTCTGCCCAGCATACTGGACCCTCTATTCCCTCAGGAGAGAGGCGCAAGTGACTATAACCCTCCTTTTCTTCCTTGTGGATGTGGTGATGATACAAGCGGTACACCTTTCTGACTACATATAAAGACATTTTAATAGGTAAAGCGAAGCTGCATGCGCAAGGGAAGAAAAATCAGGAATTCATTTCCTACTTCCTGTGGGCTGGCAGGTGTTTAGGCCTTTCCAAGAAAGCAGGGCTTCCTCACACATAATGGTCACCCAGGAGGACAACGGCATAAATCCCAGTGTCTCCCCTGTGCCACAGGGGACCACAGTGAAAGACACTTGGGGTGTGCCTGAACATCATCAGCTTCCTCCCCTCCTGCTCTCTCCTCCTGCATGTTCATGGGGGTCACAGCTCATCTCAGGGTTGAGTCAGTGAGTGGGTGGTGCCTGGGGTCAGAGAGGTGGGTGTCTCATGGCGGCTGGATGCTGTCAGTGGTCCAGAGAGGTGGGAAACATGAGCAGATGTGTGGGCAGAGAGGATCTGGGGAGAGGTGAGCAGCAGCTGCTCTGCCCATGTGTAACACCCTCGGCATGGTGTGATTGCCCATCCTTGGTAATGAGGCAGGGTCAGAGGAGGAGTTGGAGGTTTCCTCACAGAAACTTGGCACAGCTTTTCATGACTTGAATGCATTGCATAAATTGAGGCAATGATCCTTCCCCTCTGCTCACAGATTGACAGAACAACTGAGGTTGGAAGGGACCTCCAGAGGTCATTTGGCCCAGCCCTTCTTCTCAAGCAGGGACACCTGGAGGCAGTTGCCAAGGCCCATGTCCAGACAGCTTTTGAATATCTCCAAGCATGGTAAATCTGCAGCCTCCCTGCGCAACCCGAATCAGTCCTTGGGAGGTCCCACAGAGAAGAAGGTTTTCCTGATGTTCAGGTGGGGCCTCCTGTCCTTCACCTTGTGTGCGTTGCCTCTTGTTCCATGACTGGGCATCACTGAGATAAGCCTGGCCCTGTCTTTTCTGCACCCTCTCTTCAGGTATTTCTGTATATTGATGAGATGCGACCACAACCTTCTCTGTCACCAGGCAACACTGAGAAGGGCCAGGTCTGGTCTGTTGGAGGCGAGCAGAGGCATCGAGGCTGTCCTGGCCATGGGGCGAGCAGGTGAGTTCAAGGCAGGTAGGGCAGCAAGGCCTGCCCGCAGGCAGCCCTGCCCATGCCAAGGCCTTGGGGCTGCGGCTGCTTCCATACCAGGCGCACTGTGGCTGGTGCTCATCTTCATCAGGGAAGCAGGGAGAGGGTAGGTGTGATGGGCACTGTCGTCGTATGCCAACTCATGGGCAGTAATGGAATAGAAAGGCGAAGAAGGACCAACAGTGGATGAGATGACTGGCTGGCTCCGACGATATAAAGAAAGCCTCTCTTCGCCCCTCGTCTCAGCTGAGGAGAAACTGTCCTGGAAGGTCCAGCAACTTGGAGAGAATATGTCTTGCTCCCCACCTGTACGGGACAGCATATCAGCTATTAGAATCAGGTGTTTCCCCACTCAAGAGAGAGACTACAGACACTATAAGGCACCCTGTGGTTCTACCTGCGTGACCACGGAGGGGACATAAGGAAGTGGGATGGACAACCTACTTTGATCCTGCAGACACGGGTACAGGAGTTGCAAGGAAGAACAACCACAAAAGGGGATCCCTCCAGGAAAAGTGCCACCCCAGTTTCCAGCAGGCAGTACCCCAGGCAGAGCAGAAGGCCTGATCTTGCTTCTGATCCTCTTGAAGGAACTTCCAAGTCATTTCTGCAAGAAGTGAGTATTGGATACTATGACCAGGATTAGAGGGGTCCTGCCTCTGGCCAGGTAGAGGAAAGGGACAAGCAGGTTTATTGGACGGTGTGGATTCGATGGCCTGGCACATCAGACCCCCAGGAGTATAAGGCTCAAGTGGATATGGGTGCACAGTGCACCCTAATACCAACAAGCTATAGAGCGGCAGAACCCATTTGTATTGCTGGGGATTGCAAGAGTTGACTGTACTGGAGGCGGAAGTGAGCCTAACTGGGAATGAGTGGCAAAAGCATCCCATTGTGACTGGCCCAGAGGCTCCATGCATCCTTGGTATAGATTACCTCAGGAGAGGGTATTTTAAGGACCCAAAAGGGTACCAGTGGGCCTTTGGCATAGCTGCCTTGCAGACGGAGGAAGTTAAACAGTTGTCTACCTTGCCTGGTCTCTCAGAGGATTCTTCTGTTGTGGGGTTGTTGAGGGTCGAAGAACAACAGGTGCCGATTGTTGACACAACAATGCATCGGCGGCAGTATCGCACTAACCGAGACTCTCTGATTCCCATCCATAAGCTGATTCGTCAACTAGAGGCTCAAGGCATGATCAGCAAGACTCGCTCACCCTTTAACAGTCCCACATGGCTGGAGAGAGAATCTAAGGGAGAGTGGAGGCTAACTGTAGACTATAGTGGCCTGATTGAAGTCACGCCACCGCTGAGTGCTGCCGTGCTGGACATGCTAGAACTTCCAATGAACTGGAGTCCAAGGCAGCCAAGTGGTATGCCGCAACTGATATAGCAAATGTATTCTTCTCAATCCCTTTGGCAGCAGAGTGGAAGCCACAGTTTGCTTTCACTTGGAGGGGTGACCAGTACACCTGGAATCGACTGCGGCAGGGGTGGAAACACAGCCCCACCATTTCCCCTGGGCTGATCCAGACTGCACTGGAACAGGGTGAAGCTCTGCAACATCTGCAATACATTGATGACATCATCGTATGGGGCAATGCAGCAGAAGAACTTTTTGAGAATGGGAATAAAATAGTCCGAATCCTTCTGAAAGCTGGTTTTGCCATAAAACGAGGTAAGGTCAAGGGACCTGCACAGGAGATCCAGTTTTAAGGAAGAAAACAGCAAGATGGATGCTGTCAAATCCCAATGAATTGATCAACAACAGGGCAGCTATGTCTCCACCAATTAGTAAAAAGGAAACACAAGCTTTCTTAGGCATTGTGGGTTTTTGGAGGATGCATATCCCACATTACAGTCTAACTGTAAGCCCTCTGTATCAAGTAACCCGGAAGAAGAATGACTTTAAATGGGGTCCTGAGCAACGACAAGCTTTTGAACAAATCAGACAGGAAATAGTCCATGCAGTGGCCCTGGGGACAGTCTGGGCAGGAGAAGATGTTACAAATGTGCTCTACACCGCAGCCGGGGAGAATGACCCTACCTGGAGCCTCTGGCAGAAGGCACCATGGGAGACTCGAGGTCAGCCCCTGGCGTTTTGGAGTCGGGGATACAGAGGATCCGAAGCCCGCTACACTCTAACAGAAAAAGAGATATTGGCAGCATATGAAGGGGTTCGAGCTGCTTCGGAAGTGGTTGGTACAGAAGCACAGCTCCTCTTAGCACCTCGACTGCTGGTGCTGGGCTGTATGTTCAAAGAAAGGGTCCCCAGCAGGCATCATGCAACTGATGCTACGTGGAGTAAGTGGATTGCACTGATCACACAGCGACCTCGAATGGGAAACCCCAGTTGCCCAGGAATTCTGGAAGTGATCATGGACTGGCCAGAAGGCAAGGATTTTGGAATGTCAGTAGAGGAGGAGGTGACACACGCAGAAGAGGCCCCACACAACTGTGGCGAGATATTGGTGCCCAGTAATAGAATCTTGTTGTGAAAGTACGTCACGTAGATGCCCATGTACCCCAGAGTCGAGCCACTGAGGAACATCAGAACAACCAGCAGGTGGATCAGGCTGCTAGGATTGAAGTGGCTCAGGTGGATCTGGACTGGCAACATAAGGGTGAAGTCTTCATAGCTTGATGGGCCCCTGACACCTCAGGCCATCAAGGAAGAGATGCTACATATAGATAGGCTTGTGACTGAGGGGTGGACTTGACCATGGACACTATTGCGCAGGTTATCCATGAATGTGAGACATGTGCTGCAGTCAGTCAAGCCAAGTGGTTAAAGCCTCTTTGGTATGGAGGACAATGGCTGAAATATAAATATGGGGACGCCTGGCAGATTGCTTATATCACATTGCCACAAACCCGTCAAGGCAAGCGCCATGCGCTCACAATGGTGGAAGCAACCACTGGATGGCTGGAAACATACCCTGTGCCCCATGCCACCACCCGGAACACTATCCTGGGCCTTGAAAAGCAAGTCCTGTGGCTACATGGCACCACAGAGAGAACTGAGGGGGACAATGGGACTCTTTTCCGAAACAGCATTGTAGACACCTGGGTCAAAGAGCATGGCATTGAGTGGGTGTATCACATCCCCTATCACGCACCAGCCTCCGTGAAGATAGAATGATACAATGGACTGTTAAAAAACTACACTGAGAGCAATGGGTGGTAGGACTCAAACATTGGGATACACGTATAGCAAAAGCTACTGTTGTGGTTTTGGCAAAATTGGCCAATAGCTGGCAACAGATGCTCTCCCCCCACCTCTCGCACATGGAGAGGAGGAGTAGAGATAAAGAGATTTGCGAGTTTAGAAGAAACTAAATGACTTTAATGAAATATTAATAATAAAATATAAAGGAAATAATAAAATAGATACAGTATATACAAAACCCTCTTAAGCTCCCAAGATGACGTCACCGGCAGGCACTGGGGAAGTCCCAGACTGGACTCGGGGACGGGTGGGAACTGGATTCCAGAGCTGAAGTCAGGAACACGCGGATGGGGATCAAAGGCAGATGAACAGACAGGGTCCTCCTCGGACATCAGCCATTGATGAAAAAGAGACTGACCCTTTGATCCCTCAGCTTTTCTACTGAGCATGGGGCAGATGGGATGGAATACCCCTGTTGGTCAGTTTTGGGTCACCTGCCCTGTCCGCTCCTCCCTGCAGGTGACCATATAGAAAGGGAACTTATAGGAAGATGGGGAAAGAGGTCCTGTCTCCCCCCACTCCAAGCCTTCTCTTCTCCAGGGTCAACGGTCCCAGCTCTCTCAGCCTTTCCTCATCTAAGAGGTGCTCCAGACCCATAATCATCTTCGTCACCCTTCACGGGCCTCTCCCCAGTATATCCAGCTCTTTATTGTACTCCGCTTCCAGGAAGAGAAGCTAGTACGCCAGAGGAGTGACCTCAGCAGTGCTGAGTACAGGGGAAGGATCACCTCCCTGAGCTGCTGCAAACACTCCTTCTGGTGCAGCCCAGGACATCCCATATGCCAGGACAGCCCATATCCTTCTTTGCCGCAAGGGCCCATTTCTGGCTCATGGTCACATTGTCCACCAGAACCATTGGGGTCCTTCTCTGAGCATGTGCTTCCCTGGTGTGCAGCCCCCAGCCTGGCCTGGTGCAGGGAGTTGTTCCTGCCCAGGTGCAGGACTTGGCTCTTGCCCGTGTTGAGCTGCAGGGGGTTCCTGTCAGCCCACTTCTCCAGCCTGTGGAGGTCCCTGTGGATGGCAGCACAGCCCTCTGTGTGTCTGGTCTCCGCGGGCAGGGGCTGGGAGTGAGGCCAGGGCGGGCTGGGGGTGCGGGGCACGGGGAGGGTCCTGCGAGGGGACGCTGCGGGCCGACGGCCCGTCCCTGCCGCCGGGGCCGGCCCCGGCTGCGGGCGGTCGAGGTGCCGACGCCCTTGCGCAGGGCTCGGCAGGGCGACGAGGCGGGATAGTGGCGGAGCCGCGCTGGCAGCCCCGGGCCAGGAGCCTCGGTGTGCCGGGGCGCCGCGCTCCTCCTGGCCCTGCCCTCGCGGCCCTGCCCGCGCCCGCCCTTCTCCTGCCCCGAAGGGGCCGCTGCAGCGGGGCGCCGGGCTGGGCCGGGCCGGGGAGGGTGTGCTGGGGGCGGGCGGAAGCATGGGCGCTGCCCCGGCGATGGGCCGAGCCGGCGGGGCGGGCAGGAGCGGGCTCGAGCGCGGCTCCTGCTCGGCGCCTGTGCGGCTCCCGTCCGGCCCTCGGTCGCCGTCCGGCCCCGGCGCGGCAGGGCACGATGGCGGCCGGGCTGGTGCCGTGGCTCCTGGCCTTGGCCTCGGGGCCGGCAGGTGAGAACGGGGAGGGGAGGGCGGCGAGGCCGGGCCCGGGGCTGCTCGCGGGCGCGCTGCCCGTGCCGGCGCCCCGGGCTGCGGCTGCTCCCGCGCCGGGCACGCTGTCGGCTGCCGCTCGCCTTGGGGGGGAAGCGGGGAGCGGGTGGGGTGGGCGGGCGAGGGAGAGGCCGAGGCTGGGGAGGCTTTGGGGCGGTGGGTCTGGCCGCAGTGTGGGAGCGGGCGCGGCTGAGTCCCGAGGGGGGCAGGCGGGGCATTGCCCCGGGCGCGGGGCTTTGCCGGGAGAGAGGGGGGTGGCCGCTGTGGCTGTGCCGGGGCGGGGGGCGCCGGGGCGGCGGGGGAACGTCGTGGGGCCGTGGTGGCGCGCTGCCCGGCTGCCTGCGCTCTCCGTCCGCAGGGGTTTGGGCGCAGCTGAGGCTAGTGGAGGCCGGCGGAGGGCTGCGAGTGCCCGGGGACTCCGTTCGCCTCTCCTGCCGTGCATCCGGCTTCGACTTCAGGACTTCTGCAGTTTGGTGGTACCGTGAGGCCCCCGCTGGTGGTCTCGAGTGGGTGTCTGTCATCAGCATCCTCTCTGGTACTTCAAAGTACGGGCCAGCAGTGGAGGGACGAGCCACACTGTCCCGTGATAATTCCCGTTCTGAGGCATCTCTGTCCCTGAGTGCCCTGCAGCCCCGGGACTCTGCCCGCTACTTCTGTGCCGCTCGCACGGAGACAGGAAATCCAGCTGAGCTTTAACAGAAACCTCCTGCCAGGGTCCCAGCTCTGGCCACCAGAGCTGGAAGGCAGGTGTGTCCCTGAGTTCTTCGGGGCTGCTCTCAGGCTTGTGTTTTTGCAACAGAAAGTTTTCAAATGTTTGAATTTCCCAAGGATGTTTTACCCAGTTCTCTCACCAGATGAGCTCTAAATATTCTGCTTTGCCTTTGCTGTTTCTGTCGTTTCCCAGTAGGACACATACCCAGTCATGACCCATGGGGTGAGGTGTGTGAATAGCCCTGCTCTGCTTTTGGGCGTGGCTCAGGTCCACTTGGTCCAGCCCACAAGTTTTGCTCCCTGAGGAGTGTGGAGAGCAGACACAGCAAGTACAGAGGGTCATGTGGGAGCACACTGGGCTCTCGCCATCAGCCGCAGACTCGGCCACCTATTTCTGCAGCACCAGAGAGCTGGAAAAGGGCACAGTTCTTGAAAGACAGGCAGGGCCAGGGCAGAAGCGGAAGGAGGGGGGCTGAATGCAGCCAGGTCTGTTGTGGTTGCTGCAAGGCAAGGCTCTTCCCAGAATTCTCAAGATTAATCCGGGCTGTCTTTTCCCAGAAACAAGCACTGAGGTGCACCAGCAGCAGAAGTGTCTCTCACGGACACAGACAAAACCATGAGCATATTGTTGAACTTCTTTCTCAGGCTCTTACAGGCAGAAAGTGACAAAGAGGGGTGGGTGGTTTTTTTTTTAGGAAAAAAACCAGTGAGAAATAAAGAAGTAAAATTTGAGCATGGAAAGTCAGAACTGACTTGAGTTTTGAAACCTCCTGTGGTTCAGGGAGCCCCAAAGCAGTGCATCGTAAGGAGCTGATCTGCGGAGTGTCTTTTCCCCTGGAGATGAATAGTCTCTTTGTCGTGTTCTTAGGGTTGGCTCCATGTGCATACATGCTCATGTGTGTACAGTGAGGGCCAGCATGGAATTTTGTAGGAGGACTCCAGCAAGGAGGATATGGAGGGTGCCCTGTGCCAGAGCAATACTCCAGCCTTCCATGGGCTTGGGGCTGTAGGGGACCTGGCGTGTCCTACCAGGCTGGGGCAGCTCCAAGTGTCCCAGTGCACCTTAGGTCCCCCTGGCCCTGCATCCCCCTTCTTCTTTGTCCAGCCTCAAGCCTCCAGTTTCTATGGGTTCCTCTACCCTCTGCACTCCCTTTCCCATGACTGTCCTGGATCCCATCCCCAAGGGGCCCTGTTGGAGCACCCATGAAAAGAGAGGGGAGGGGAAGGATTCGGACAGTCTGTGGAGGGGTGGTGTGGAGGCCACTGTGGAGAGGGCAGTGCTCCCTGACACGGTGGTACCCATTAAGATGGTGACACTGTGTCAGGACTCCAGAGGTGTCCCATGCTGTGGCTACAAAAGTCCTAGGGGGAGCTCTGTGTTCCTGCTCAGTAGGGTAAGAATGGAGAAGGGAGTGTCCCTGCTCTGCTGAGGAGCCCCAACAGCCAGGTCCCTGCTCAGTCCTGTGCACATGAGTTTTGGGGGATGAGCTGGGGGCCTTGAACCTGCACATCTACGCCAGAGCTTCAGTGCACAGCGAATCCTGGATCTCCACTGCCCTTTGCTGCCTTGGACATGGTGATCTTTAAACTTCCCTTCCAACCCAAGTGCTGCTATGATTCTCAAGTTCTATGTTTCTATACATAGACGGGACAAATCTCTCCCCACTCCAAGCCTTCTCTTCTCCAGGTTCAACGGTCCCAGCTCTCTCAGCCTTTCCTCTTCTAAGAGGTGCTCCAGACCCATAATCATCTTCGTCACCCTTCACAGGCCTCTCCCCAGTATATCCAGCTCTTTATTGTACTCCGCTCCCAGGAAGAGAAGCTAGTACTCCAGGAGTGACCCCAGCAGTGCTGAGTAGAGGGGAAGGATCACCTCCCTGAGCTGCTGCAAACACTCCTCCTGGTGCAGCCCTCGACACCATTATCCCTCTTTGCCACAAGGGCCCATTTCTGGCTCATGGTCACATTGTCCACCAGAACCATTGGGGTCCTTCTCTGAGCACGTGCTTCCCTGGTGTGCAGCCCCCAGCCTGGCCTGGTGCAGGGAGTTGTTCCTGCCCAGGTGCAGGACTTGGCTCTTGCCCGTGTTGAGCTGCAGGGGGTTCCTGTCAGCCCACTTCTCCAGCCTGTCGGGGTCCCTGTGGATGGCAGCACAGCCCTCTGTGTGTCTGGTCTCCGCGGGCAGGGGCTGGGAGTGAGGCCAGGGCGGGCTGGGGGTGCGGGGCACGGGGAGGGTCCTGCGAGGGGACGCTGCGGGCGTACGGCCCGTCCCTGCCGCCGGGGCCGGCCCCGGCTGCGGGCGGTCGAGGTGCCGACGCCCTTGCGCAGGGCTCGGCAGGGCGACGAGGCGGGATAGTGGCGGAGCCGCGCTGGCAGCCCCGGGCCAGGAGCGTCGGTGTGCCGGGGCGCCGCGCTCCTCCTGGCCCTGCCCTCGCGGCCCTACCCGCGCCGGCCGTTCTCCTGCCCCGAAGGGGGCGCTGCAGCGGGGGGCCGGGCTGGGGATGATGTGCTGGGGGCGGGCAGAGGCATGGGCGCTGCCCCGGCGAGGGGCCGAGCCGGCAGGGCGGGCAGAAGCGGGCCCGAGCGCGGCTCCGCTCGGCTCCTGTGCGGCTCCCGCCGGGCCCTTGGTCGCCGTCCGGCCCCGGCGCGGCAAGGCATCGATGGCGGCCGGACTGGTGCCGTGGCTCCTGGCCTTGGCCTTGGGGCCGGCAGGTGAGAGCCGGGATCGGGCTCGTTGCTGGGGCTGCCAGCGCGCGGCGCTGCTCGTACCGGGGCCGCGGGGCTGCGGCTGCTCCCGCTCCGGGCGCGCTGTCGGCTGGCGATCGCCGTGTCCGGGCGAGGGAGAGGCCGAGGTCGAGGCCGGGGCCGGGGGGGGCTTTGGGGCGGCGGGTCGGGCCGCAGTGTGGGAGCGGGCGCGGCTGAGCCCCGAGGGGGGCAGGCGGGGCATTGCCCCGGGCGCGGGGCTTTGCCGGGAGAGAGGGGGGTGGCCGCTGTGGCTGTGCCGGGGCGGGGGGCGCCGGGGCGGCGGGGGAACGTCGTGGGGCCGTGGTGGCGCGCTGCCCGGCTGCCTGCGCTCTCCGTCCGCAGGGGTGTGGGCGCAGCTGAGGCTGGTGGAGGCCGGCGGAGGGCTGCGAGTGCCCGGGGACTCCGTGCGCCTCTCCTGTCATGGATCCGGCTTCACGTTTGGGAATTTTCCTGTGCGGTGGTACCGTGAGGCCCCCGGTGGTGGTCTCGAGTGGGTGTCCTACATCAGTGCATCCTCGGGTACTACAAAGAAGTACGGGCCAGCGGTGGAGGGTCGAGCCACGGCGTCCCGGGACAATTCCCGTTCTGAGTCCTCTCTGTCCCTGAGTGCCCTGCAGCCACGGGACTCTGCGCACTACTTCTGTGCTATCCACCCATAGATAGGAAATACAGCTGAGCTTTAACAGAAACCTGCTGGGGCCCAGCCCAGGTGCAAGAGCAATGGGCCAGGGGAGTGCTGTGATATGTGTGGTGGTGCTCAGGGCTGTTTCCAGCAGTGAAGAGTTATTACTGTGCACGGCAGGTGTTTGTGGCCTGTCCTGCACACTGCAGGAATTCATTTGGTTGCCAATTAAAATACAGTGCAATGGAGCGTATATAAAAATACCCCATCCCTAAAGAAACCGTCCTCCCTCTCTGACATCCTTCTGCCCAGGCTCAACTTCACTCTTGCATTCCCTTCTTCTCCCCAGGATGCACAGGGGCCAATTGGAAATGGGGCTTGGGGTCAGTTTGTAGTATTTCATCTGCATTGTTTCGGCACCTAAATCTGTGGGTCCTTCTGGCATTCATGACAGGGTATGAAAGAGCTGGCCAATGTTATGACAGCACCTCTCTCTGTTTTTTTTCAATGGCCTTGGGAGTCTGGAGAGGCCCCAGACAACTGGAAGCTGGCAAATGTTTTCCCTGTTTTCCAGAAGGGAAAGAAGGTAAAGCCTGGTAATTACAGGCCTCTCAGTCTCTCTTCAGTGCCTGCTAAAAATATGGAGAAGGTTATTGTGGGAGGTAGAATCACAGAACAGTAGAATGATTAGAGTTGGAAGGGACCTTCAAGATCATCTAGTTCCAGCCCCCCTGCCCTAGGCAGGGACACCTCCCACCAGACCAGGTTGCTCGAAGCCCCATCTGAGCTGTCGTTGAACACCTCCAGGGATGGAGCATCCACAGCTTCTCTGGGCAGCCTATTCCAGTGTCTCACCACCCCCACAGTCAAGAATTTCTTCCTAATATATAATCTAAATCTCCCCTCTTTCAGTTTGAAACCATTACCCTCATCCTATCGCTTCACTCCCTGATGAGGAGTCCCTCCCCATCTTTCCTGTAGGCCTCTTTTAGGCACTGGAAGGCAGTTACAAGGTCTCCCAAGAGGCTCCTCTTCTCCAGGCTGAACAACCCCATGTCTCTCAGCCTGTCTTCATAGGAGACAGGTGCTCCAGCCCTCTGATTATCTTCGTGGCCCTCTGCTGGACTCGCTCCAGGAGGTCCAGGTCCTGAGCTGGATGCAGTACTCCAGGTGGGTCTCATGAGAGCAGAGTAGAGGGGTAGAATCCCCTCCCTTGCCCTCCTGGCCATGCTGTGGGGATGCAGCCCAGGATGCAGTTGGCTAGAAAGCCATGTGCTCATTGTTGGGTTGTGTTGAGCTTCTTATTGACCAACACCCCCAAGTGCCTCTCCTCAGGGCTGCTCTCCATCCGTTCTCTGCCCAGCCAGTACTTTTCTTGGGATTGCCCCATCTCACACAGAGGACTTGCACTTGGCCTTGTTGAACTTCATAAGGTTCAAACAGCCCCACTTCTCAAGCCTGTCCAAGTCCTTGTGGATGGCCTCCCTTCCCTCCAGCGTCCTCTCCGCGCTTCGCCTCGCCTTGCCTCTTCTCTACTATCTCTCCTCCTCATCGTCTTCTCATCTCTTCATCTCTGTCTTCTCTGTTTTACCCAAAGAACAGCACACCTGAGTCCCTCACATGGACCTGGCTGAGCAGCACTGCTCAGTCTGCTGGGGGCTGCCTTTTCAGCGCCCATAAACATTGGATTCCCATGCAGATTTACCCTTCGAACTCCAGCTTATAGTCCAGAGAGAAAAGCAAGAATTTATCAAGGTGCCCACACAAGAAGTCATTTCTGGAGGTTAAAGGGAAAGAAGGAAACTCCAAGGTAGTGAATTTGTCATGAAAAATGAACCAGGAAGGACAAAAATGGGCCTTCCAATCTGCATGAGATGTTTTGACTTTTAGAGTCCTCACAGACATTGAGGGAGGATTGAAGAGGCATCTTACAAAAGGTCTGAGCTTCCAGTATTTCCCCCTTGGTCTCGTCTGGCTCACACATTGTCTGAATGCTTTCTCTTGTTCTGGGTTGTTTGGTTTTGATTGGGAGCTTCTCTCCCAGGCCTGCGAATATAATGGGGCAAGACCTTCTGAGCATGTGTGTTTGCAGCTGCCAAACCCCAAAGATCATGGGGGCGTCTCTGTGGCCCCATGGCCCACAGCCCCTGAGCAATCTCCTAAGCAGAGAAGCCAGCTAGCAGCCCAGCGGCCTTTTGTCACCGTTGGGCCAGTCATTTCAAAAGTGTGCTGTTTCTGGTTTATAACAGCCAGTTGCATACCATGGCATAGGGAGGCTGTGTCATCCTGTCCCTTCCCAGCATCCCGTGCTCTACAGACTGACAATGCTGCTAAGGCAGCTGCTTCAGTCTGGCAGACGAGGATGCCAATGTGTGGATGTGCTGTGCCACCAGCAGACTGACCAGTTGTGAGTGGGCTTTCCGAATTTGACTGTGCAGAGGGAGAGTCAAATTCCCCCTCCCAATCGTAGCCCTCCGGGCACTCCTTGCAATGTTTTGCGTGCTCTGAAGGAACTGCTAGCTATCGTTCTTAACTGTTTGGAGTGTAGGAGGGATTAAGGGCACGTACACTGCACTCACAAGACAGATGATATTCAGTTCCTTCTCAGGGACTTCCCGGTAGCTGTAGCAGGATCAGGCACTGCAGATGGGATGCGAGTGCTCTGATTCTGGAGACTACGTGGACTGCCGCACATGCCCAATTGTATCCAAATCTAAGCAGGGTCTGGAAAAACCTGTTGCTACTCTATGTCATCAGTCAGGTACTCTCCCAGATTCCTCCACATCCAGGTTCAGGCTATCCTGCTGGGCTGAGTGAGAGGTGAAGGAGTAACAACAGTTTGATTAGGTGGCTAATGCAGCAACACAGCAGTTACCCAGCACCTGGAGCTGAATAAAGATAAGAACCTGCATCAGGGCTGACACCACATGGGGGAGGGGAAGGATTGCTTCCCATGACATGCTGGCAACACTTTGTCTAATGCCACCCAGGATACCACTGGCCACCTTTGCTGCCAGGGCCCATTGCTGGCTCATGGCCAACTTGGTGTCTGCCACAACCCCAAGGCCTTTTTCTGCAAAGCTGCTTTCCAGCTGGGTGACCAGAGCCTGTCCTGGTGCTCAGGGTTGTTCCTCTCCAGGTGCAGCAGTTTGCCTTCCTGCTTGTTGAACTGCCTCAGGTTCCTGTCAGCCCATCTCTCCAGCCTGCCAAGGTCCCTCTGGATGGCAGCACAACCCCCTGCTGTATCAGCCACTCCTCCCAGGTTGGTGTCATCTGCACAATTGCTGAGGGCACACTCTGTGCAGTCCTCCAGATCGTTAATGAAGATGTGCAACAGGATTGGAGCCAGTATTGACCCCTGGTATGGAGTCGAATCTCACAGTGGTTCAGGGCTGCTCTCAGAGAGTTTTGTAGTTACATCATATGATGTAACTACATTGGTGCTTGGTCATGATGGAAACGTTTTATCTGTTTTATCTGGGTCTGTCTGCAAAGCATTACCCCTTCTGCTTGCCTTCTTCCCATGTCTCATGCCAATCCTCACTCCTGTCACACTCTGAAACTGCTTCATCTTTGGAAACAAGGTTTGCTGTTTCCATCGTGTGTACCCTGTCACGGCTGACTGTTGAGGTGTGGTAATAGCCGTGCTCAGATTTTGGGCACGGCTCAGGTCCACTCAGTCCAGTTGTCACTATTCACTCACTAAGTAGCTAGGAGAGGAAATACAGAAAGTATAGAGGGTCATTTGGGAGCCCACTGGGAGAATGGGGAGGTCTCCCAGATCTGAGATTCTGACAGGAACAAGAGCTTGTGAACATGTGTGTTTGGAGCTGCTGGATCCCAGAGATCACAGGCAGAAGCCCAGGGAAGTGGTGGAGTAGATGAAGATATTGCTTGAACTGTTCCTGCCTGTTTATCCTTGTCTCCTGGGGTTGCAGGTGCCCTTTCTCAGGTGGAGATAGAGGCCTCTGGCCCCGTGGTAGGGAAGGTCTCAGAGTCACTCACGCTCACCTGCCGCATCTCTGGTGTACCCATCACCGATAGCAGCTACGCTTGGGACTGGATCCGTCAGACTCCTGGCAGAGACCTGCAGCACATAGCGTTGCTGTATCCTTTCACAGGACTTCAGCACATTGCTTCGTTCTTCCAGACACGAGTCACCAGCTCTGCAGACCCCTCCAGGAACCAGCTGTTGCTGGAAGTGCTGTCGCCATCAGCTGCAGGCATGGCCACGTATTTCTGCAGCACCAGAGACCTGGAAAAACGGCACAGTGCTTGAACGACAGGCAAAGCCGGGGCAGAAGAGGAAGGAGGGGTGTTAAATTCAGCCAGGTCTTTCATGGTTGGCTGCAAAAAGGCTTTTGAGGAGTAGCCTGGGCTGCCTTTCCTGGAAAGGGGCACAGAGGTGCTGTGGCAGCAGCAGCAGCAGAAGAGTATCTCACAAGCACACACAAAACCATGAACAAGTTGATCACCTTCTTCCATTCTCCTCAGTCTTTCCCAGAAGAAGAAAGCAACAGAGAAAGCAGTTTGTTTAAGAAGCAGCACAACAAGTATTGAAGAACTAAGATTTGATTATGGCAAACCACAGCTGAATTGAGCTTTTAAATCTCATGTTGATCAGGGAGCCCCAGAACAGGCAAACAGCAGGAGCTGAGCTGCAGGGCACCTTTTCCCTTGTGCATGAAGTGTTGGCACTCTGTGCATATATATTCATGTGTGTACATGAGGTCCAGCATATATATTCATGTATGTTCATGAGGTCCAGCATAGAATTTTGTGTAAGGACTCCCAACAAGGAAGATATGATCTGGGGGCTGTGGGGAACCTGGGGTATCCCTACCATGCTGGGGCAGCTCCAAGTGTCTCAGGGCACCTTAGGCCACCTCCAGGTTCAATGGGTTCCTCTACCATCTTGCAACTCGCCTTCCCACCGTCTTCGATCCCTTCCCTAAGGGGCCAGATTGGAGCACACATGAAGAGGAAGAGGAGGGGAAGGACTCAGAGAGTCTGCAGAGGGGCAGCATGGAATTTGGGCATCCCAAAATGGTAGTACCAGTCAAAACGGTGACACTGTAGGGCTCAGCAGGTGTCCTCTCCTGTGGCTACAAAGGTCCTAGGGGGAGCTCTGTGTTCCTGCTCAGTAGGGTAAGAATGGAGAAGGGAGTGTCCCTGCTGTGCTGAGGAGCCCCAACAGCCTGGTCCCTGCTCAGTCCTGTGCACATGAGTTTGGGGGGGTGAGCTGAGGGCCTTGAACCTGCACATCTACGCCAGAGCTTCAGTGCACAGCGAATCCTGGATCTCCCCTGCCCTTTGCTGCCTTTGCTGCTTGGGGGCATCTGGGAAGGCTTTGGTGGGAAGAGGCCGCTGGAGAAATGTCAGCACGAGGGAGCGAGTGGAGGAGTAGGGTGCTGAGCAAGAGCAGGGTGAGGAGCACGTCTGCCATGGAGCGCCCTGTCCACAAGAGTAGAGGGGTCAGTGGCTCCCATCCAGGAGCAGCAGCTCACAAGCAGCAAGGAGCCAGGGTGCCCTGGGAGGACAATTTGCCGCCCCCCGTGTCAGCTCCAAAATCCCAGCAGAAACACTGCAGTCCTTCCTCAGAGGAAGGTCGAGGGTAGCTGTACAGCAACACGCCACCTTTTGCCCACTAGAGGTTTTCCTGCCAAGCGAGCTCTCTGGTATTGCACCTTGCAGGATGAGAGACACCCGAGAGTTCACCAACAGCTTCAGGTTCTTCTGCTCCTTCAGCCCCCACCTCTCGCCTTCGCTGTTGTCATAGACCGAGGGAGGGACCAGGAGGGACTAGGACTGACTGCAGTGACAGAGGCACAGACAGGGCAGATGTGGGCAGAGCTGTTCTGCCAGCGGAGACAAGCTACAGAAAGTCGAGGCAGAGTGGGGCCTGGCTGTGTGGACTGCCCTGTGCGTGGGGTTCTTGCCCATCGTTGGTAAGCAAAAGGAAGAGGAAGGGGTGACGCCTCCCAGGAACTGAGCATGCTCCTGTGCTCTGCTCGCCACAGAGCTGTGCTAACCACTTGCAGCCTGACCTGCACCCCGCCTCTACCTCCCCACCGATCCCTGCAGAGCACAGCAGGAAATGAGTTCCTCCTCTTCTAGCTGCGATTTAGGCACCTCCATCCAGTGTGGCTGCTCCGCAGTGTGGGAACAGGCAGGGAATCTACCTGGTACACCCCCATCCTTGGGCCTAATGCTTTGTTCTTGCAAAGAGCAGGTTGAGGATGTCAGCATAGGATCCAAGCCCCACTTGCCTGTGAGAGGTCCTTGTGCACATTCCGAGCAGTATCAGGGACAGGAGAGTAAATTCCTCACCATCACAGCCTGGCAAAGCCAAAGGGATTTGTCCTCCATCATGCAAAACCTTCCTGCACCAAATCGGAAAATCAAAAAAAACTTCTTGTCTGACAGGGAAAAGGAGGGAGGGAAAGGTGGTGTCTCTCTCCTCATAAGCACTGATTCCTGGTACCAGCTCAGTTCCTCTACTCATCTTTGTCAGTTGGGTTGAAAGAGAACAAATTTAGTCCAGTGCTATCCAAATGTCCCCACCAGCAATGCCGGGACCTTTTCTGAATCTTGGAACGATCATGGCTTGTTCTTCCTCACTGCAGCAGTCACTGGCCAGGTGGCCTTGGAGCAGCACATCGGGGAACTGGCCATGCGAGAGGGAGATGGAATCACCTTCCAGTGCAGCATGAGTGGGGACAGTATGAGCAAGTACTACATGTCCTGGTACCGGCTGGGGCCACGTGGCTCTCTGGAATGGATTTACCGGGAAGGTGATGCCTCTGGAGAAGATATCCAGGGTTGCGTTAAGGGATCAGTGGAGAGCTCCCAGAACAGATTCACCCTGCAGATCCAGGCAGCAAAGCAAGGGAATGAAGCAGTGTATTACTGTGGTGCCAGGCTCAGCCTGGAGCAGCTCTGCAGCCTCATGGAGCCAAAACCCAACTGATAGGGAGTACAGACTTCTCAGCATTTCTTTCTAACAGCCACTAACCAGATGTTTATGTCACGCATTGGCAGGTGCAGGAAACAAAACTTTGGCATGCTTGCAGTCAAAAGCGGTGAAGATAAGTATTTATGATGCAGGAGGATGTATTGCAGGAACTTCAGAGACTGTCTAGTGACGTGCTGGTTATTACACATTGTCTGGGCTGCTGTCCAGCCTGGCCCAGTTTTACCTCTGTGGCTTGCTTGTAGATGTGGGATCATGGAGAGGCGGTGTGGTAGCTTACTCCTGTACCATAGTAGATGGATGGGTGACATTGTAGTGGGTGACTACTACAGATCACCTGATCGGGAAGAAGTAGACAAGGTGTGATGGGTTGACCTTGGCTGGCCTCCAGATGCCCAACAAGTGACTCTGTCAGTCCCCCTCCTCTACTGAACAGGGTGAAAAAAAAACAATGAAAGGCACATGGGTCAAGAAACAGACAAGGAGATGACCCAGCAATTACCTTTACAGACCAAAGAGACTCAACTTGAGGAAATAAATTTTATCTATTATCAATCCAATCAGAGTAGGACAGCGAGAAATAAGAACAAATCTAAAAACACCTTTCTGCCATCCCACGCTTCTTCCCGGGTTCAACTTCACTCCCAACTTCTCTACCTCTTCCCTCCAAGAGGCATATAGGGGAAGGGGAATGGGGGTTGCGGCCAGTTCATACCACCTCCTCTCTGCCGCTTTTTACTCCTCAGGCTCTTCTCCTGAGTGGTCAGCTCTACAGCTGATGGGCAACACGAGAAACAAAGAAGGCAGGGACACTGTGTAAAGACCGTTCAGCAACAGCTAAAACTTTGGTGTGTTATCAACATGGTATTTGCCATAAAATATTGCAGCTGCCCATACAGGCGCCTCTGAAGAAAATTAACTCCATCACAAACAAATCAAGTACACCTACTGTTGCTGACCCTGCTTCAAGCAGGAGAGTTAAACCAGACCTTTTCAGAGGTCCCTTACAGCCTCAACTTTTCTGCCATGTTAGGAGCAAAACTGGCTCCTCTTCTGCTGCACTTTCTAATGCCCTTCCTGGGGAGTATGAAAGGACAGCATCAGGCCTGACGGCCAGCCAGAGCTTCTAAGAGACAGTTTGTGGGTCTGGGAATGCTTTGGGAATACTCTTGCGTCCTGGTTGGGGGGAAGACCTCGAGCCTCTCCTCATGACCTCATGCGCTGCCAGCATGCTGCCAGGTATGCCCTGCAGCCCTCCAGCAGTGACTGTTAGGTGGTTTTGATGGAGAAATGGAGGGGCTCTAACAGTCTTTTCCCCATTGAATTCCCTCCCCTCTGCTCAGTCCAGGAGCCCTGCCTCCAGCAACAAGCTGTGGCCAGCAGTACGCTTCTCGGGCTCCAGGAAGCAGCCAGTCAAGTGGTCAAATGGGGATGCATGTTATTCCTCATCCTTCCAAAGCCAGGCTCTGGGTTTGTGCAGGGGGTTGTACAACCTGTTCACATGTGCATGTACCTGTGTCTGCAACTCTACAGAAGAACCATAAGATCTATCAGAAGACTGAACACCACAAATACAGCAAACATAACCATGCCGAATACCTCTCCCGAGTCCTCCGCGTGCTCCTCTTTTACCCACCTATATGACATTTTTGTATCACTCCTGAGTGAGTCCTGTATAACTCTCCTGAGTTCCAGCTTTGAATCTTGTAGCCAAAAGAGGAAAGTGCGTTTTCCTCAACAGCCCTGTAAAAAGCTGTTCCTGGAAGTCATCAGGGGAGTAGTAAAGTCCAAGTTTCATTTTTCCCCTCTGCCCTGGCACATATCACAAAGTCGTGAATGTGCCCGTGAGCCTTTCACAGACTCACAGAAATCCTGAAGTTGGGGGGCACCTCAGGAGGTCATCCAGACCCTCTGCTCAAGCAGGGCCTCCTAGAGCCGGTTGCCCGGGACCATCTCCAGACAGCTTTTGAATATCTCCCAGCAGGGAGAACCAACAGCCTTTCTGGGCAACCTGTGCCAGTGCACAGTCACCCTGACAGTGAAAAAGTGTCACATAAGGCTGCACATTGCCTTGTGACCTGTCACTGAGCACCACAGAAAAGCGCTTGGCCCTGCCCTCCCTGCCCCCTCCCTTCCTCTGTTTCTATACATCAGTGAGATCCCCCTGAACCTTCTCTTCTCCAGGGTAAGGCACCCCGATCTCTCAGACTTTTTCATGGAAGGGGTGCTCGAGTCCCATTATGACCTTCTTGGCCTTCACTGGCCTCTCTCCTGTATGCCCAACTCTCTCTTGTCCTGGGGAGCCAAGCAGTGGAGCCCATACTGCAGGTGTGACACCAGCAGCACTGAGTAGAGGGGAAGGACCACCTCCTTGAGCTGACGCAAACTCTCCTCCTGGTGCAGCCCAGGACACCATTATCCCTCTTTGCCACAGGGCCCATTTCTGGTTCATGCTCAAGTTGTCCAGCAGAACAAAGTCCAGGTGGAGTCCAATGACGAGTGGTATACCTCAGGGGTCCGTATGGGGTCCAGTACTACTTAATGTCTTCATCAATGACATAGACAGTGGGATTGAGTGCAGCCTCTGCAGATGACACCAAGCTCAGTGGTGTGGTTGACATGCCTGAGGGACAGCATGCCATCCAGAGGAACCTGGACAAGCTCAAGAAGTGGTCCCATGTGTACCTCATGAGGTTCAACAAGGCCAAGTGTAAGGCCCTGCACTGGGTTGGGGCAACCCCTGGTATCAGTCGAGGCTGGGGGATGAAGGGATTGAGAGCAGTGCTGCAGAGAAGGACTTGTGGGTACTGGTGTGCTCGCAGCCCAGAAAGCCAACTGTATCCTGGGTGGCATCAAAAGAAGTGTGGGCAGCAGGTCAAGGGAAGTGATTGTGCCCCTCTTCTCTGCTCTGCTGAGATCCCACCTGGAGTTCTGCATCCAGCTCTGGAGTCCTCAGCACAGGAAAGACATGGACGTGGCTGGAGCAGCTCCAGAGGAGGGTCACAAAAATGATCACAGGGGTGGAATACCTCTCCTGTGAGGACAGGCTGAGGGAGTTGGGGTTGCTCAGCCTGGAGAAGAGAAAACTCTGGGGACGCCTTATTGCAGCCTTTCCATATAGAAAGGGAGCTTATAGGAAGGTGGGGAGAGATGTTTTAGTAGGGCCTGTAGTGATAGGACTAGGGGTAATGGCTTTAAACTAAATGAACAGATAGAAGGAAGAAATGTTTTGTGATGAGGATAAGGACACACAGGAATGGGTTTCCCTGAGAGGCTGTAGATGTCCCATCCCTGGAAATATTTCCAGGGACTGGACAGGGCTCTGAGCAACCTGATCTAGATGAAGATGCCCCTGCACATTGGAGGGGAGTTTGGACATGGTGACCTTTAAACTTCCCTTCCAACCCAAGTGCTGCTATGATTCTCAAGTTCTATGTTTCTATACATTGATGGGATGAATCTCCCCCAATTCCAAGCCTTCTCTTCTCCAGGGTCAACGGTCCCAGCTCTCTCAGCCTTTCCTCATCTAAGAGGTGCTCCAGACCCATAATCATCTTCGTCACCCTTCACGGGCCTCTCCCCAGTATATCCAGCTCTTTATTGTACTCCGCTTCCAGGAAGAGAAGCTAGTACTCCAGGAGTGACCCCAGCAGTGCTGAGTAGAGGGGAAGGATCACCTCCCTGAGCTGCTGCAAACACTCCTCCTGGTGCAGCCCTCGACACCATTATCCCTCTTTGCCACAAGGGCCCATTTCTGGCTCATGGTCACATTGTCCACCAGAACCATTGGGGTCCTTCTCTGAGCACGTGCTTCCCTGGTGGGCAGCCCCCAGCCTGGCCTGGTGCAGGGAGTTGTTCCTGCCCAGGTGCAGGACTTGGCTCTTGCCCGTGTTGAGCTGCAGGGGGTTCCTGTCAGCCCACTTCTCCAGCCTGTGGAGGTCCCTGTGGATGGCAGCACAGCCCTCTGTGTGTCTGGTCTCCGCGGGCAGGGGCTGGGAGTGAGGCCAGGGCGGGCTGGGGGTGCGGGGCACGGGGAGGTTCCTGCGAGGGGACGCTGCGGGCCGACGGCCCGTCCCTGCCGCTGAGGCCGGCCCCGGCTGCGGGCGGCCAAGTCGCAGATGCCCTTGCGGAGAGCTCGGCAGGACGACGCGGCGGGAGAGCGACGGAGCCGCGCTGGCAGCCCCGGTTCAGGAGCCTCGGTGTGCCGGGGCGCCGCACTCCTCCTCTACCCACGGCCCTGCCCCGCGGCCCTGCCCGCGCCCGCCCTTCTCCTGCCCCGAAGGGGCCGCGGCAGCGGGGGGCCGGGACGGGCAGGGCCGGGGCGGGCGTGCTGGGGGCGGGCAGAGGCATGGGCGCTGCCCCGGCGAGGGGCCGAGCCGGCAGGGCGGGCAGAAGCGAGCCCGAGCGCGGCTCCTTCTCGGCTCCTGTGCGGCTCCGGCCGGGCCCCGTCCGGCCCCGGCGCGGTAAGGCATCGATGGCTGCCGGGCTGGGGCCGTGGCTCCTGTCCATGGCATTGGCCTTGGGGCCGGCAGGTGAGAGCCGGGCCCGAGCCTGGGGCTGCCAGCGCGCGGCGCTGCTCGTACCGGGGCCGCGGGGCTGCGGCTGCTCCCGCTCCGGGCGCGGTGTCTGGTGGCGCTCGCCTTGGGCGGGCGAGGGAGAGGCCGAAGCTGAGGCCGGGCAGGGGGAGGCTCTGGGGCGGCGGGTCGGGCCGCAGTGTGGGAGCGGGCGCGGCTGAGCCCCGAGGGGGGCAGGCGGGGCATTGCCCCGGGCGCGGGGCTTTGCCGGGAGAGAGGCGGGTGGCGGCTGTGGCTGTGCCGGGGCGGGGGGCGCCGGGGCGGCGGGGGAACGTCGTGGGGCCGTGGTGGCGCGCTGCCCGGCTGCCTGCGCTCTCCGTCCGCAGGGGTGTGGGCGCAGCTGAGGCTGGTGGAGGCCGGCGGAGGGCTGCGAGCTCCCGGGGACTCCGTTCGCCTCTCCTGCCGTGCATCCAGCTTCGACTTCAAGGATTACTACGTTTATTGGTATCGTGAGGCCCCCGGTGGTGGTCTCGAGTGGGTGTCCTACATCAGTGCATCCTCGGGTACTAAAAAGAAGTATGGGCCAACAGTGGAAGGTCGAGCCACGGTGTCCCGGGACAATTCCCAGTCCGAGTCCTCTCTGTCCCTGAGTGCCCTGCAGCCCCAGGACTCTGCCCGCTACTTCTGTGCTGTTCACCCATAGATAGGAAATCTAGCTGAGCTTTAACAGAAACCTGCTGGGGCCCAGCCCAGGTGCAAGAGCAATGGGCCAGGGGAGTGCTGTGATGTGTGTGAGGTCACCCGTGGCTGTTTCCAGCAGTGAGGGCTTATCACTGCGCATGGCAGGTGTTTGTGGCCTGTCCTGCACACTGCAGGAATTTGATTGCCAATTAAAATACAGTGCAATGGAGAGTATAGAAAATTACCGCAACCCTAAAGAACCGTCCTCCCTCTCTGCCATCCTTCTTCCCAGGCTCAGCTTCACTCTTGCATTCCCTTCCTCTCCCCAGGATGCACAGGGGCCAATTGGAAATGGGGCTTGGGGTCAGTTTGTAGTATTTTTTCTGCATTGTTTCGGCACCTAAATCTATGGGTCCCTCTGGCATTCATGCCCGGGTATGAAAGAGCTGGCCAATGTTATCACAGGACCTCTCTCTGTTTTTTTTCAATGGCCTTGGGAGTCTGGAGAGGCCCCAGACAACTGGAAGCTGGCAAATGTTATCCCCGTTCTCCAGAAGGGAAAGAAGGTAAAGCCTGGTAATTACAGGCTTCTCAGTCTCCCTTCAGTGCCTGCTAAAAATATGGAGAAGGTTATTGTGGGAGGTAGAATCACAGAACAGTAGAATGGTTAGAGTTGGAAGGGACCTTCAAGATCATCTAGTTCCAGCTCCCCTGCCCTGGGCAGGGACACCTCCCACCAGACCAGGTTGCTTGAAGCCCCATCAAAGCTGTCGTTGAACACCTCCAGGGATGGAGCATCCACAGCTTCTCTGGGCAGCCTGTTCCAGTGTCTCACTGCCACCTCAGTCAAGAATTTCTTCCTAAGAGCTAATCTAAATCTCCCCTCTTTCAGTTTGAAACCATTACCCTCATCCTATCGCTTCACTCCCTGATGAGGAGTCCCTCCCCATCTTTCCTGTAGGCCTCTTTTAGACACTGGAAGGCAGTTACAAGGTCTCCCAAGAGGCTCCTCTTCTCCAGGCTGAACAACCCCATGTCTCTCAGCCTGTCTTCATAGGAGACAGGTGCTCCAGCCCTCTGATTATCTTCGTGGCCCTCTGCTGGACTCGCTCCAGGAGGTCCAGGTCCTGAGCTGGATGCAGTACTCCAGGTGGGTCTCATGAGAGCAGAGTAGAGGGGTAGAATCCCCTCCCTTGCCCTCCTGGCCATGCTGTGGGGATGCAGCCCAGGATGCAGTTGGCTAGAAAGCCACGTGCTCATTGTTGGGTTGCGTTGAGCTTCTTATTGACCAACACCCCCAAGTGCTTCTCCTCAGGGCTGCTCTCCATCCGTTCTCTGCCCAGCCAGTACTGTTCTTGGGATTGCCCCATCTCACACAGAGGACTTGCACTTGGCCTTGTTGAACTTCATAAGGTTCACACGGCCCCACTTTTCAAGCCTGTCCAAGTCATTCTGGATGGATCCCTCTCCCTCCCCCTCTCCCTCTCCCTCTTTCTCTCCTCTCCTCATCTCTTCATCTCTGTCTTCTCTGTTTTACCCAAAGAACAGCACACCCGAGTCCCTCATAGAGACCGTGCTGAGCAGCCCTGCTCAGTCTGCTGGGGGCTGCCTTTTCAGCACCCATAAACATTGGGTTCCCATGCAGATTCACCCTTCGAACTCCAGCACAACAGCTGATAGTCCAGAGAGAAAAGCAAGAATTTTTCAAGGTGCCCACACAAGAAGTCATTTCTGGAGGTCAAAGGGAGAGAAATAACCTCCGAGGTAGTGAATTTGTCGTGAAAAAGGAACCAGGAAGGACAAAATGGGCCTTCCAATCTGCATGAGATGTTTTGACTTTTAGAGTCCTCACAGACATTGAGGGAGGATTGAAGAGATGTCATCTACCTTGACCTTAGCAGGGCTTTTGACACTGTCTCCCATAACATCCTCATTAGGAAGCTGAGGAAGTATGGGCTAGATGAGGTGACAGTGAGGTGGATCGAGAGCTGGCTGAGTGACAGAACTCAGAGGGTTGTGATCAGCGGCACAGAGTCCAGTTGGAGGCCTGTAACCAGTGGTGTCCCTCAGGGGTCAATACTTGGTCCAATTTTGTTCAATATATTCATTAATGACCTAGATGAGGGGACAGAGTGTATCCTCAGAAAGTTCGCTGATGATACCAAGCTGGGAGGGGTGGCCAACACTCCAGAGGGCCGTGCTGCCATCCAGCGTGACCTGGACAGGCTGGAGAGCTGGGCAGAGAAGAACCTCATGAGGTTCAACAAAAGCAAGTGTAAGGTCCTGCACCTGGGAAGGAAGAATGCTAAGCACCAGTAAAGGTTAGGGGCGGACATGCTGGGAAGCAGCTCTGAGGAGAAGGACCTGGGGGTCCTAATAGACAGCAAATTATCCATGAGCCAGCAGTGTGCCCTTGTCGCCAAGAAGGCCAATGGCATCCTGGGCTGCATAGGGAAGACTGTGGCCAGTAGGTCGAGGGAGGTCATTCTCCCCCTCTACTCTGCACTGGTGAGGCCACAACTGGAGTACTGTGTCCAGTTTTGGGCTCCCCAGTTCAAGAGGGACAGGGAACTACTGGAGCGAGTCCAGCGAAGGGCAACCAAGATGATTATGGGACTGGAGCACCTCCCTTATGAGGAAAGGCTGAGAGAGCTGGGACTCTTTAGCCTGGAGAAGAGAAGGTTGAGGGCGGACCTGATTAATGTTTACAAGTATCTAAAGGGTGGGTTTAAGGAGGACGGAGCCAGGCTCTTTTCAATGGTTCCCAATGACAGGACAAGGGGCAATGGGCACAAGCTAGAACATAGGAAGTTCCGTTCAAATACACGGAAAAACTTCTTTACGGTGAGGGTGACAGAGCACTGGAACAGGCTGCCCAGGGAGGTTGTGGAGTCCCCTTCTCTGGAGATTTTCAAGACCCGCTTGGATGCAGCCCTGAGGGATGTGCTTTAGGCAATCCTGCTCTAGCAGGGGAGTTGGACTAGGTGATCTCTAGAGGTCCCTTCCAACTCTGAAGATTCTGTGATTCCATGAAGAGGCATCTTACAAAAGGTCTGAGATTTCAGTATTTTCCCCTTGGTCTCGTCTGGCTCACACATTTCTGAATGCTTTCTCTTGTTCTGGGTTGTTTGGTTTTGCACGGCTGGAGCTGAACTTAGCAAGGGATGCTAAGAATAACAAGAAGGGCTTCTACAGGTACGTCAAACAGAAAAGGAAGGTCAAAGAAAGTGTACCCTCCCTGATGACCAAGAATGGCAAACTGGTAACAACAGATGAGGAGAAGGCTGAGGTTCTGAACAATATTTTTGCCTCAGTCTTCACTGACAGCCTCTCTCCTCATGCCTCCCAGGTTGAAGGACCGCAAGACGGGGACCTGCGAGACAAAGTCCCTCCCACTGTAAGTGAAGACAAGGTTTGTGACCACCTGAGGAACCTGAACATATACAAGGCTATGGGACCTGATGAGATGCATCCCAGAGTCCTGAGGGGATTGGCTGATGTAGTTGCCAAGCCATTCTCCATGATATTTGAAAAGTCGTGGCGGTCAGGTGAAGTCCCTGGTGACTGGAAAAAGGGAAACATTGCACACATTGTTAAAAAGGGTAGAAAGGAGCACCCTGGGAACTACCGCCCTGTCAGTCTCACCTCTGTGCCTGGGAAGATCATGGAACAGATCCTCCTAGAAGCTATGCTAAAGCATATGGAGGACAGGGAGGTGATTCGAGACAGCCAGAACAGCTTCACCAGGGGCAAGTCCTGTCTGACCAACCTGGTGGCTTTCTACAATGGAGGGACTGCATCAGTGGGCAAGGGAAGAGCTACAGATACCATCTCTCTGGACTTCTGCAAGGCCTTTGACATGGTCCCCCACAACATTCTTCTCTCTGAGTTGGAGAGATATGGATTTTATGGTTGGACTGTTTGGTGGGTAAGGAACTGGCTGGATGGTCGCATCCAGAGAGTGGTGGTCAATGGCTCGATGTCCAGATGGAGAGGGGTGACAAGTGGTGTCCCTCAGGGATCCGTATTGGGACCAGTGCTGTTGGATATCTTCATCAATGATTTAGACAGTGGGATCAAGTGCACCCTCAGCAAGCTTGCCGACGACACTAAGCTGAGTGGTGCAGTCGAGAGGCCAGAGGGACGGGATGGCATCCAGAGGGACCTGGATGAGGTAGAGAGGTGGGCCTGAGCAAACCTTATGAAGTTCAACAAGGCCAGGTGCAAGGTCCTACACTTGAGTTGGGACAATCCTCATTAACAATACAGGCTGGGGGATGATGCGATAGAGAAATAGCCCTGTGGAAAAGGACTTGGGGGTACTGGTGGATGAAAAGCTGGACATGAGCCAACAATGTGTGCTTGCAGCCCAGAAGGCCAATCACATCCTGGGCTGCATCAAAAGAAGCATGGCCAGCAGACCAAGAGAGGTGATTTTCCCCCTCTACTCTGCTGTCCTGAGACCCCACCTGGAGTACTGCGCACAAGAAGGATATGGACCTGTTGGAGCAGGTCCAGAGGATGGCCACGAAGATGGTCAAAGGGTGAAGCCCCTCTCCTATGAAGATAGGCTGAGAGAGTTGGGGTTGTTCAGCCTGGAGAAGAGAAGGCTACAGTGAGACCTTATAGTATCCTTCCAGTACCTAAAGGGGGCCTATAAGAAAGCTGGGGAGGGGCTGTTTGCAGGGCATGTAGTGATAGGACAAGGGGCAATGGTTTTAAACTAGAGCAGGGCAGGTTTAGACTACACATCACAGAATCACAGAATGGTTTGCGTTGGAAGGGACCTTAAAGATCATCTAGTTCCAACCCCACAGCCAGGGCAGGGTCACCTCCCACTAGACCAGCCTGCTCAAAGCCTCATCCAGCCTGGCCTTGAACACTTCCCGGGATGGGGCATTGACATCTTCCCTGGGCAACCTGTTCCAGTGCCTCACTACCCTTACAGAAAAGAATTTTTTTCCTGGTATCCAAGCTAAGTCTGCCCTCTTTCAATCTGAGGCCGTTACCCTGTGTCCTATCGTTACACTCCCTGATATAGAGTCCCTCCCCATCCTTGGGGTAGGCCCCCTTTAGGTACTAGAAGGACACTATAAGGTCTCCTTGGAGCCTTCTCTTCTCCAGGCTGAACAGCCCCAACTCTCTCAGCCTGTCCTCATAGCATAGGTGCTCCAGCCCTCTGATGATCTTCGTGGCCCTCCACTGGACCCGTTCAAACAGATCCATGTCCTTCTGTGGTGAGGACTCCAGAGCTGGATGCAGTACTCCAGGTGTGGTCTCACGAGAGCAGAGTAGAGGGGCAGAATCACCTCCCTCGGCCCGCTGGCCATGCTCCTTTTGATGCAGCCCAGGATGTGGTTGGCTTTCTCAGGTGCAAGTGAACATTGCCTGCTCATGTTGAGCTTCTCGTCCACCAGCACCCCAAGTCCTCCTCAGGGCTGCTTTCAAGCCATTCTCCGCCCAACCTGTATTTGTGCCTGGGATTGCCATGACCCAGGTGCAGGACCTTGCACTTGGCCTGGTTCACCTTAATGAGGTTCGTACAGGCCCACCTATCAAGCCTGTGCAGGTCCCTCTGGATGGCATCCCTTCCCTCCAGTGTGTCGACGGTGCCACACAGCTTGGTGTTGTCGGCAAAATTGCCGAGGGTGCGCTCGATCTCACTGTCCGTGTTCCCAAGAATGATGTTGAACAGCACCAGTCCCAGTACTGAACCCTGAGGAATGCCACTCATCACCGGATTCCATGTGGACATAGAACCATTGACTGCAACCCTTTGAGTGCCGCCATTAAGACAGTTCCTTAACCACCGAGTGGTCCATCCATCAAATCCATGCTTTGCCAATTTAGAGACCAGGATTTCATGTAGGACAGTGTCAAACGCTTTGCATAAGTCCAGGTAGATGACGTCAGTTGCTCTCCCCATATCTACCAATGCTGTAGCAACATCATAGAAGGCCACCAAATTTGTCAGGCACGATTTGCCTTTGGTGAAACCATGTTGGCTGTCACCAATCACCTCCTTATTATCCATGTGCCTTAGCAGAGCTTCCAGAAGGATCTGTTCCATGATCTTGCCAGGCACAGAGGTGAGACTGACCAGTCTGTAGTTCCCTGGGTCTTCCTTCATTAGGATGAAGTTCTTTACAATGAGGGTGGTGAGACACTGGCCCAGGTTGCCCAGAGAGGTGGTGGAGGCCCCATCCCTGGAGACATTCAAGGCCAGGCTTGATGAGGCTCTGAGCAACCTGATCTAGTTGAAGATGTCCCTGCTTACTGCAGGGGGTTTGGACTAGGTGACCTTTAAAGGTCCCTTCCAACCCAACAGATTCTATGATTCTATAACCAGGCAGCATCCCTATACTCTTCCCAGCACATCTGATCCTGCTAGAACTGCCTGTGCAGTTCCTTCTTGCCTTTAGTTTGACCAGCGGGTCCCAGCTCAGCCATGCTGGTCTCTTCCCTTTCTTGCTTGATTTCCTATACCTGGGGATTGAGAGCTCTTGTGATCTATGGAAAGCATCCTTGAAGATCTGCGAGCTCTGTTCTGCCCCCTTGTCCCTGAGGACCGTTTCCCAGGGGGTCGTCTTGACTAACTCCTTGAAGAGCTGGAGGTTTGCTTTCCTAAAATTCAGGGTCCTGACTACGCTCCTCGTCTGGCACGTCCCCCTCAGGACCGTGAACTCCCACCGGTGCGTGGTCACTGCAGCCCAGGCTGCCTCCAATCTTGACATCCCCAATGAGCTCACTGGCATTGGTGACTATGAGGTCCGGTATGGCATCACCTCGGGTAGGGCTGTCTGTTTCCTGTCTTGGGAAGTTATTGTCAAGGCACTCCAGGAGCCTCCTGGATCATCTACAGCTCACTGTGTTACTTTTCCAGCAGATGTTGGGGTTGTTGAAATCCCCCAGCAGGATGAGAGCCTTCGAACACAATGCCTCCTGTAGCTGGAAGAAGAAGGCTTCATCAGTAGTTTCCCCTTGATCAGGAGGCCTGTAGTAGACACCAACCAAAAGGTTCCCCATGTTACCTCGGTCTCTAATTCCTACCCATAAGCTTTCAACTTCCCCTTGGCTATTCTTTAGGGATATCTCTTCACACTCTATCCCTTCATTAACATAGAGGGCAACACCTCCGCCCCTCCTTCCTTGCCTGCCCCTTCTGAACAGCCTGTAGCCATCGATAGTCACAGGATTCGTCCCACCAGGTTTCAGTAATGGTGATTCTGTCATAGCTTTCCAGTAGCACGGTACCTTCCAACTCCTCCTGTTTCTTGCCCATGCTGCCAGCATTCGTGTAGAGGCACTTCAGCCGGCCTGTTGGCTCTGACGCCTTCTTAGAGGAGCACCCCTTGGGGTATTTCACGCGTGTTTCCCTGTTGACTTGGATTACCTCAGGAGCCCCTGGGTCGTCTCTGTAAGACTTTGGCTGTGATGTAGCGTCCCCAGCATGCCTCGGGGAAACAGGTCAAAGGTCCTTACTATGCGCCCCGTGCCTCTAACCCTGACGTATTATCCCACAGCTTGTCACAGACAAACCTAATATTATCATCCCCCTCCCCCTTCACATCTAGTTTAAAGCCCTGTCGATCAGCCCCACAATCTCTTGGGCAGAAAGACTGAGAAAGGTGTTTCCCATCTGACGCCAATAAGCCCGGTGCCATGTAGGCCATCCCATTATCAAAAAACCCAAAATCGTGGCGGCAACACCAGCCACGGAGCCATGTGTTAATGGACTGGATGCGCCTGTTCCTTCCAGTGTCACTGCCTGCAACTGGAAGGAGTGAGGAGAAAAGCACCTGTGCCCCAGACTCCCTTACCAACCTTCCCAAGGCCCTGAAGTCCCCCTTGATTGCTCTTGGTCTACGAGTCGCAGCTTCATCTCCACCTACATGGAAAATCAGTAACGGGTAGTAGTCCGAGGACTGTATCAAACTAGGGACTTTCCTAGTTATGTCCTTAACCAGGGCTCCAGGAAGACAGCAGACATCCCTGTGAGGAGGGTCTGCCCAGCATACTGGACCCTCTATTCCCTCAGGAGAGAGGCGCAAGTGACTATAACCCTCCTTTTTTTCCTTGTGGATGTGGTGATGATACAAGCGGTACACCTTGCTGACTACATATAAAGACATTTTAATAGGTAAAGCGAAGCTGCATGCGCAAGGGAAGAAAAATCAGGAATTCATTTCCTACTTCCTGTGGGCTGGCAGGTGTTTAGGCCTTTCCAAGAAAGCAGGGCTTCCTCACACATAATGCTCACCTGGGAGGACAACGGCATAAATCCCAGTGTCTCCCCTGTGCTTTCCTCTTTGCCCCAGCTTTTCTTGTCGATCATGATGCCACATGGCAGGCAATTATCATCTTGCTCAAGCATGACTAGCCCCTTGTGAACCCTGGTGACAGTCTTGTCCTTCAAGTTCCTGGAAACGGTTTCCAGGCCCAGTTGCTCCATCACTTTCCCAGGGCTCAGGGTGGTAGAGGAGAGAGAGCTGTTTCATGAACATCCCAAGAAAGGTGGAAGGAAGTTGTAAAATCTTACATCTCTTCTGATGCTGGGAACCCCATGCTGATGCTGCATCAGGTGAGCCACAACTCATGCCACATTACACGGCACATTGTGCCGATCCCCCACCCTCATGATGTTTGCCACTATTGTAGCCTTCAGAGACTGTGCATAAATCTTGTAGAAGTGTTGTAGGGGGAAAGCATGCTGCTTCACTTGAAAAGAAAGGCAAAGCCTTTCCCAATGACATCATTGTTGCTGCCAGGGGGTGGTTGACTCCAGGCTCTTCCATTATGATTAGCCGGCTGAGTTCTTCCTTGCTGTGGGTTAACCCTGTCAGGCAGCTAAGCCCCACAAGCAGATCAATCACTAGTTCTTCAGCAGGATGGGAATGAGAATCGGAAGGACAAAGGATGAAAAACCTATGGTCTGCTATAAAGGCATTTTAATAGATAAAGCAAAGCTGCATCTGCAAGGGAAGCAAAATCAGGTATTCATTTCCTACTTCCTGTGGGCTGGCAGGTGTTTAGGCCTTTCCAAGAAAGCAGGGCTTCACCACACCTAATGGTTACCTGGGAGGACAGCGTCGTAAATCCCAATGTCTCCCCTCTGCTTTCCTCTTTGCCCCAGCTTTTCAGGCTGATCATGATGCTACATGGCAGGGAGCATCCCTTCGGTGAGTTGGGTTCAGCTATCCTGGCAGTGTCACCTTCCAGCCTCTTGCTCGCCCTCACTCTACTCGCTTCCTGAAGGCAGAAGGGTGCCAGCGGCGGGGGGTCGAGGCGCCGACGCCCTTGCGCAGGGCTCGGCAGGGCGACGAGGCGGGAGAGCGGCAGAGCCGCGCTGGCAGCCCCGGTTCAGGAGCCTCGGTGTGCCGGGGCGCCGCGCTCCTCTGCCCACGGCCCTGCCCCGCGGCCCTGCCCGCGCCCGCCGTTCTCCTGACGGAAGGGGCCGCGGCAGCGGGGGGCCGGGACGGGCCCGGCCAGAGAGGGTGTACTGGGGACGAGCGGAGCCGTTGGCGCTGCCCCGGCGAGGGGCCGAGCCGGCGGGGCGGGCAGGAGCGGGCCCGAGCGCGGCTCCGCTTGGCTCCTGTGCAGCTCCCGCCGGGCCCTCGGGCGCCGTCCGGCCCCGGCGCGGCAAGGCATTGGCTCCTGGCCTTGGCCTCGGGCCGGCAGGTGAGAGCCGGGCGGGGAGGGCGGCGAGGCCAGACCCGGGCCAGAGCCCGACGCTGCCCGTGCCGGCGCCCCGGGGCTGCGGCTGCTCCCGCGCCGGGCGCGCTGTCGGCTAGCGCTCGCCTTGGGCGGGGCAGCGGGAAGCGGGGAGCGGGTGGGCGGGCGAGGGAGAGGCCGAGGCCGGGGCCGGCTTTGGGGCGGCGGGTCGGGCCGCAGTGTGGGAGCGGGCGCGGCTGAGCCCCGAGGGGGGCAGGCGGGGCATTGCCCCGGGCGCGGGGCTTTGCCGGGAGAGAGGCGGGTGGCGGCTGTGGCTGTGCCGGGGCGGGGGGCGCCGGGGCGGCGGGGGAACGTCGTGGGGCCGTGGTGGCGCGCTGCCCGGCTGCCTGCGCTCTCCGTCCGCAGGGGTGTGGGCGCAGCTGAGGCTGGTGGAGGCCGGCGGAGGGCTGCGAGCTCCCGGGGACTCCGTGCACCTCTCATGCCGCGGATCCAGCTTCGACTTCAATGATTACCTCGTTTATTGGTACCATGAGGCCCCCGGTGGCGGTCTCGAGTGGGTGTCGTACATCTGGTATGATTCCTCAGTTACTCAGTTCGGGCAGTCTGTGCAGGGTCGAGCCACGGTGTCCCGGGATAATTCCCAGTCCAAGTCCTCTCTGTCCCTGAGTGCCCTGCAGCCCCGGGACTCCGTAATCCATTATGATTAGGTGACTGAGTTCTTCCTTGCTGTGGGTTAACCCTGTCAGGCAGCTAAGCCCCAGAAGAAGATCAATCACTAGGTCTTCAGCAGGATGGGAATGAGAATTGGAAGGACAAAGGTGAAAAAAACTATGGGTTGATAATCATAGAATGTGTTGGGTTGGAAGGGTCATTTAAAGGTCATCTAGTCCAACCCCCCTGCAGTCAGCAGGGACATCTTTAACTAGATCAGGTTGCTCAGAGCCTCATGAAGCCTGGCCTTGAATGCCTCCAGGGATAGGGTCTCCACCACCTTTCTGAGCAACCTGTTCGTGTCTCACCATCCTCATTGTAAAGAACTTCTTCCTAATGTCTAATCTAAATCAACCCTGCTCTATTTTAAAACCATTGCCCCTCGTCCTATCGCTACATGCCTTCGCAAACAGCCCCTCCCCAGCTTTCCTGTAGACCCTCTTCAGGTACTGGAGGGCTGCTATAAGGTCTCCCTGGAGCCTTCTCTTCTCCAGGCTGAACAACCCCAACTCTCTCAGCCTGTCTTCATAGGAGAGGGGCTTCACCCTTTGACCATCTTTGTGGCCATCCTCTGGACCTGCTCCAACAGGTCCATGTCCTTCTTGTGCTGAGGACGCCAGAGCTGGACACACTACTCCAGGTGGGGTCTCAGGACGGCAGAGTAGAGGGGGAGAATCACCTCTCTTGATCTGCTGGCCATGCTTCTTTTGATGCAGCCCAGGATGTGATTGGCCTTCTGGGCTGCGAGCACACATTGTTGGCTCATGTCCGGCTTTTCATCCAGCAGTACCCCCAAGTCCTTTTCCACAGGGCTATTTCTCTATCGCATCATCCCCCAGCCTGTATTGATAATGAGGATTGTCCCAACTCAAGTGTAGGACCTTGCACTTGGCCTTGTTGAACTTCATAAGGTTTGCTCAGGCCCACCTCTCTACCTCATCCAGGTCCCTCTGGATGCCATCCCGTCCCTCTGGCCTCTCGACTGCACCACTCAGCTTAGTGTCGTCGGCAAGCTTGCTGAGGGTGCACTTGATCCCACTGTCTAAATCATTGATGAAGATATCCAACAGCACTGGTCCCAATACGGATCCCTGAGGGACACCACTTGTCACCCCTCTCCATCTGGACATCGAGCCATTGACCACCACCCTCTGGATGCGACCATCCAGCCAGTTCCTTATCCACCAAACAGTCCACCCATCAAATCCATATCTCTCCAACTCAGAGAGAAGAATGTTGTGGGGGACCATGTCAAAGGCCTTGCAGAAGTCCAGAGAGATGGTATCTGTAGCTCTTCCCTTGCCCACTGATGCAGTCCCTCCATTGTAGAAAGCCACCAGGTTGGTCAGACAGGACTTGCCCCTGGTGAAGCTGTTCTGGCTGTCTCGAATCACCTCCCTGTCCTCCATATGCTTTAGCATAGCTTCTAGGAGGATCTGTTCCATGATCTTCCCAGGCACAGAGGTGAGACTGACAGGGCGGTAGTTCCCAGGGTGCTCCTTTCTACCCTTTTTAACAATGTGTGCAATGTTTCCCTTTTTCCAGTCACCAGGGACTTCACCTGACCGCCACGACTTTTCAAATATCATGGAGAATGGCTTGGCAACTACATCAGCCAATCCCCTCAGGACTCTGGGATGCATCTCATCAGGTCCCATAGCCTTGTATATGTTCAGGTTCCTCAGGTGGTCACAAACCTTGTCTTCACTTACAGTGGGAGGGACTTTGTCTCGCAGGTCCCTGTCTTGCGGTCCTTCAACCTGGGAGGCATGAGGAGAGAGGCTGTCAGTGAAGACTGAGGCAAAAAAGTTGAGTCTTAACTTCGACATTCCACAGCATCACTTAGAAGAGGCCCAACTAAGAAGTTCCCACTGTATGTCCTCATTACTATAACTGCTATCAGTTGTACTACAGTAAGAATCACCCGAATTAATGATACGTGGACTTTGATAAAAAAAAACTGAGTAAAGCGCAGCGGTGATAGGATCAGAACTGACCTCAGCAGCTGGAGCCCAGCAACTTCTTTGAGATCTACATCTTCAGCCCATGGACTGTCGGCATGAGCTGCAGCAGGTGCACCAGCCACAAGGTCTGAAAATACAGCATGCAACAGTCCAGCACCACACACCATCCCACCTGCCCTGAGAGACTGTTCCAAGAGATGGAGCCCAAAGCCATGGATGAAATGCACTCAATGGACATTTTAGAGGGATGGCCCATGGACTAAGGGCATTACATCTGTATGAATATATATGTATGTGTATATATATACACATAAGACAGGGGAAAGTAGTAGGTGTTCCATCCCATGTGAGTCATGCTTAGTCTGTAGCTGGCTGGGGAAGGGAATAGGAAGTCACCAGTGGGAGCGGGCTGGGGCGTCCTGGGTCCATTCAGTGAGCGGTGGTACTGTAATCGTGTTTCTACATTCATCTGTCCATGTTATTGTTCTTATTTTCTTGTTCCCTTTGCTGTTCTGTTAAACTGCCTTGGTCTCAACCCAAAAGTTTTGCCTTTTTCTTCTGATTCTTCCCTTTGGTAGGGGGGCAGTTTGAGAGAGCAGCCATGTGGTTCGTTCTTTGTTGCCCCCTGAGGCTAAACAACAACATGGCTCAAAGTCCAGAAGGAGTCCAGTGACGAGCATTGTCCCTCAGGGGTCCATATTCAGTCCAGTACTGCCTAATGTCTCCATCAATGACATAGACAGTGGGATTGAGTGCAGCCTCAGGGTATCTGTGGATGACACCAAGCTCAGTGGTGTGGTTGACATGCCTGAGGGATGGGATGCCATCCAGAAGGACCTGGACAAGCTCAAGAAGTGGTCCCATGTGTACCTCATGAGGTTCAACAAGGCCAAGTGTAAGGCCCTGCACTGGGTTGGGGCAACCCCTGGTATCAGTCGAGGCTGGGGGATGAAGGGATTGAGAGCAGTGCTGCAGAGAAGGACTTGTGGGTACTGGTGTGCTCGCAGCCCAGAAAGCCAACTGTATCCTGGGTGGCATCAAAAGAAGCGTGGGCAGCAGGTCAAGGGAAGTGATTGTGCCCCTCTTCTCTGCTCTGCTGAGATCCCACCTGGAGTTCTGCATCCAGCTCTGGAGTCCTCAGCACAGGAAAGACATGGACGTGGCTGGAGCAGCTCCAGAGGAGGGCCACAAAAATGATCACAGGGGTGGAATACCTCTCCTGTGAGGACAGGCTGAGGGAGTTGGGGTTGCTCAGCCTGGAGAAGAGAAAACTCTGGGGACACCTTATTGCAGCCTTTCCATATAGAAAGGGAGCTTACAGGAAGGTGGGGAGAGATGTTTTAGTAGGGCCTGTAGTGATAGGACTAGGGGTAATGGCTTTAAACTAAATGAACAGATAGAAGGAAGAAATGTTTTGTGATGAGGATAAGGACACACAGGAATGGGTTTCCCTGAGAGGCTGTAGATGTCCCATCCCTGGAAATATTTCCAGGGACTGGACAGGGCTCTGAGCAACCTGATCTAGATGAAGATGCCCCTGCACATTGGAGGGGAGTTTGGACATGGTGACCTTTAAACTTCCCTTCCAACCCAAGTGATGCTATGATTCTCAAGTTCTATGTTTCTATACATTGATGGGATGAATCTCCCCCAATTCCAAGCCTTCTCTTCTCCAGGGTCAACAGTCCCAGCTCTCTCAGCCTTTCCTCATCTAAGAGGTGCTCCAGACCCATAATCATCTTCGTCACCCTTCACGGGCCTCTCCCCAGTATATCCAGCTCTTTATTGTACTCCGCTTCCAGGAAGAGAAGCTAGTACTCCAGGAGTGACCCCAGCAGTGCTGAGTAGAGGGGAAGGATCACCTCCCTGAGCTGCTGCAAACACTCCTCCTGGTGCACCCCAGGACATCCCATATGCCAGGACAGCCCATATCCCTCTTTGCCACAAGGGCCCATTTCTGGCTCATGGTCACATTGTCCACCAGAACCATTGGGGTCCCTCTCTGAGCATGTGCTTCCCTGGTGTGCAGCCCCCAGCCTGGCCTGGTGCAGGGAGTTGTTCCTGCCCAGGTGCAGGACTTGGCTCTTGCCCGTGTTGAGCTGCAGGGGGTTCCTGTCAGCCCACTTCTCCAGCCTGTGGAGGTCCCTGTGGATGGCAGCACAGCCCTCTGTGTGTCTGGTCTCCGCGGGCAGGGGCTGGGAGTGAGGCCAGGGCGGGCTGGGGGTGCGGGGCACGGGGAGGGTCCTGCGAGGGGACGCTGCGGGCCGACGGCCCGTCCCTGCCGCTGGGGCTGGGGCCGGCCCCGGCTGCGGGCGGTCGAGGCGCCGACGCCCTTGCGCAAGGTTCGGCAGGGCGACGAGGCGGGAGAGCGGCGGAGAGCCGCGCTGGCAGTCCCGGTTCAGGAGCGTCGGCGTGCCGGGGCGCCGCGCTCCTCCTCTGCCCGCGGCTCTGCCCGCGCCGGCCCTTCTCCTGCCCCAAAGCGGCCGCAGCAGCGGGGGCTGGGCCGGGGAGGGTGTGCTGGGGGCGGGCAGAGGCATGGGCGCTGCCCCGGCGAGGGGCCGAGCCGGCGGGGCGGGCAGAAGCGGGTTCGAGCGCGGCTCCTGCTCGGCTCCTGTGCGGCTCCCGCCGGGCCCTTGGTCGCCGTCCGGCCCCGGCGCGGCAAGGCATCGATGGCGGCCGGACTGGTGCCGTGGCTCCTGGCCTTGGCCTTGGGGCCCGCAGGTGAGAGCCGGGCGGGGAGGGCGGCGAGGCCGGGCCCGGGCCCGGGCCCGGGGCTGCGGCTGCTCCCGCGCCGGGCGCACTGTCGGCTTGGGCGGGGAAGCGGGAAGCGGGGAGCGGGGAGCGGGTGGGATGGGCGGGCGACGGAGAGGCCGAGGCTGGGGGCGTGGGAGGCTCTGGGGCGGCGGGTCGGGCCGCAGTGTGGGAGCGGGCGCGGCTGAGCCCCGAGGGGGGCAGGCGGGGCATTGCCCCGGGCGCGGGGCTTTGCCGGGAGAGAGGGGGGGTGGCGGCTGTGGCTGTGCCGGGGCGGGGGGGGGCCGGGGCGGCGGGGGAACGTCGTGGGGCCGTGGTAGCGCCCTGCCCGGCTGCCTGCGCTCTCCGTCCGCAGGGGTGTGGGCGCAGCTGAGGCTGGTGGAGGCCGGCGGAGGGCTGCGAGCTCCCGGGGACTCCGTGCGCCTCACCTGCCGCGGATCCGGCTTCACCTTCGGGAGTTCTGCAGTTCAGTGGTACCGTCAGGCAGTCAGTGGAAGACCCGAGTGGGTGTCTTTCGTCAGCTACTGGGGTAGAAAGAAGTATGGTGTAGCGGTGGAGGGACGAGCCACAGTGTCCCGGGACAGTTTCTGGTCCGAGTCCTCTCTGTCCCTGAGTGCCCTGCAGCCCCAGGACTCTGCCCGCTACTTCTGTGCCGTTGACACGGAGACAGGAAATCCGTCTGAGCTTTAGCAGAAACCTACTGATGCCTAGCCCAGGGCACACATTCTGTAGAGCAGGTGAGTGCGGGGTCAGCTCCGGACTCTTCCAATGAGGGAGGGGCCATCACTGTGCACTGTAGGTAGACCTGTCCTTTTACAAGAGCTCCTTTCGCAGCACTGCCAGTTTCCATCCCCTGAGTTCCAAATGCAATGTTTTATTCTCTGGAGGTGTTTCACTGTGTTTGTGACCCAACCAGCCTGGCCACTCTGCCAGCTTGTAGCCCCTCTCTGCCTTCCCTTGGTCCCCTTCTTCCATGGGACATCCAGGACATTCCCTTGGGCTTCAGCAACAGCAATGTCTCGAGCCATTTCCTTGTGCCAGTGAGAGCAGAGCAGTGGGGGAACAGCTCTGCTTTTGTTTCAGGTGCATTTGCGGGTGATGAGATCTGAGCAACGAGGCCTGCAGTGTGGTGGCGAGCAGGGAACACTGGGACCTTGCAATGCACTTACAGCTCCAACGCCTCCTATCTTTACGTGGCCTGGTATTGGCAGCGTCCCGGTGGACCCCTGCAGTACTTGCTGCAGAGCAAGGGCCGAGGAGGCTCCTACAGCCACACAGCCCCTTTTGCCCGCCAGAGGTTTTACTGCCAGGCTGACAAGAGCTCTGGGACCCTGATGATCACGGGGCTGGAGCCGGGGGACAGTGCACTCTATTACTGCACCCTGCAGGGACCACAGTGAGAGACACTTGGGGTGTGCCTGAACATCATCAGCTTCCTCCCCTCCTGCTCTCTCCTCCTGCATGTTCACGGGGGTCACAGCCCATCTCAGGGTTGAGTCAGTGAGTGGGTGGTGCCTGGGGTCAGAGAGGTGGGTGTCTCACGGTGGCTGGGTGCTGTCAGTGGTCCAGAGATGTGGGAAATCTTTGAAGAGCAGATGTGTGGGCAGAGAGGATTTGGGGAGAGGTGAGCGGGAGCTGCTCTGCCTTTGTGGTATTACGTGTGCGTGAGGTCATTGCCTTTCCTAGCTAAATGGATAAGGGTGGTGGAGGAATATGATGTTCCACAAAGAACTTGGCGTGCTTTTAAAAGCCTGATTTTCACAGAAGGGTTGAGGTTGGAAGGGCCCTTCAGAAGTCAAAGCAGGGGCACCTGGAGCCAGTTCCTAAGGCCTATGTCCAGACAGCTTTTGAATATCTCCAAGCATGGAGACTCTATAAGGTGCCTGGGTAACCTGTGCCTGCACTCACTCATTCTCAATTGGAAAAAGTGTTTTCTGATGTTCAGAGGTACCCACCTGTTTTTTTGTTTGTGCTCATTGGCCCTTGTCCTGTCTGTGTGAACCACTGAGAAAAGTCTGGCACAGCCTTCTTTGTACCACCTGTTCAGGTATTTCTGTACATTTATGAGCACCTCTACAGGACTTCATTTCTGCAGGGCAAGCTGTTCCACCTCTCACAGCCTTTTTACTTCTTCATCCTTGTCTCCTGGGGTTGCAGGTGCCCTTTCTCAGGTGGAGACAGAGGCCTCTGGCCCCATGGTAGGGACGGTCTCAGAGTCTCTCACGCTCACCTGCCACATCTCTGGTGTACCCATCACCGACAGCAGTTACGCTTGGGACTGGATCCATCAGACTCCTGGCAGAGACCTGCAGCACATAACGTTGCTGTATGCTTTCACGGGACATCAGCATGTTGCTTCATCCTTCCAAAGAGGAGTCACCAGCTCTGCAGACCCCTCCAGGAACCAGCTGTCGCTGGAAGTGCTGTCGCCATCAGCTGCAGACACGGCCACGTATTTCTGCAGCACGAGAGCTGAAAAAGGGCCCAGTGCTTGAAACACCGTCAGTGGCAGTCCAGAACTGGAAGGAGGGGTTTTAAATCCAGCCACATCTGTTGTGCTTGATGAAGAACAAGAAGGCTGCAAGAAGGCTTCTCAAGACTAGTCTGAGCTGGCTTTTCCCAGAAACAGGCTTCATCATCAGCAGCAGAGTCTCCCACGAGCGCACATAAAAACCATGAACGTGATGTTGTTAAACTTCCTTCCCTCCTCCCTTTCTCCCTTCTCTTTCTCTCTCCCCAAGGCAGAAAGGATTGTTTTCAGAAAAAGTGAGCACTGAAGAAGTAAACCTTGAACATGAAAAGCTAGAATTAAATTAAGTTTTGGAACCCGATATTGTTCAGGGAGCCCCAGAGTAGTGCATCGCAAGGAGTGGAGTAGCAGAGCATCTTTTTCTGTGGACATAATGAATAGAATCTTTGTTGTGTTACAGGTGTTTCCTCTTTAGGGGATCAAAGCAGCCATTGCCAGGGAAGAGGCAGCTAGAGAAGTGCCAGCACGAGGGAATGAGGGAGGAGTAGTGTGCTGGGCCAGAGCCAAGGGAGCGGAGGGGCTGCACATCTGCCTAGGAGTGACCTGTCCACAAAGTGGAGCGGGGCTCAGGGGCTCCCATCTGAGAGGAGAAGCTCAGCAGCACCAAGGGACAGGGGGCCATGGGGAGGACAACCTGCCATGCCCACAGTCAGCTCAAAAATCCTGGCAAGACCCTGCTGTCCTTCCTCAGAGGAAGGTTGGGTATGGCCCGAAATCAACACATCACCTTTTGCACAACAGAGATTTTACTGCCAAACAGGTGCTCTGGTATTGCACCCTGCAGGGTGAGAGACACCCAGGTGTGCACCAACAGCTTCAGCTTCTTCTGCCCCTCCAGTCTGCCCTTTTCTCCTTCTGTGGAGCTGTGCAGGCCACTTGCAGCCTGACCAGTGACCCAACTTAAACTTCTCATCCATCCCTGTAGAGCGCAATGGGAACAGCCCTTCTCCTCTTCTAGCTGTGAGTTAGGCACCTTTGTCAGGCCTGGCTGCTCTGCAGTGTGGGAACAGGCAGGGAATCTACCTGGTACACGCCCATCCTTGGGCCCAATGCTTTGACCTTGCACTGGGGCTCTGCTCACGGGGCACTGCAACCCATCTTGCAAAGAGCAGGTTGAGGATGTCAGCATAGGATCCAAGCCCCACTTGCATGTGAGATGTCATTTTCCCTCCTGTGCGCATTCTGAGCAGTATCTGGGGCAGGAGAGGGGGATCCTCCCCATCACAGCTCTACAAAGACAAAGGGATTTGTCTTCCATGGTGCAAAACCTTCCTGCTTTGGATGGGAAAAATCAGAAAAAGCTCCTTGTCTGACAGGGAGGGAAAGGTGGTGTCTCTCTCCTCATAAGCACTGATTCCTGGTACCAGCTCAGTTCCTCTACTCATCTTTGTCAGTTGGGTTGAAAGAGAACAAATTTAGTCCAGTGCTATCCCAATGTCCCCACCAGCAATGCCGGGACCTTTTCTGAATCTTGGAGCGATCATAGCTTGTTCTTCCTCACTGCAGCAGTCACTGGCCAGGTGGCCTTGGAGAAACACATCGGGGAACTGGCCGTGCGAGAGGGAGATGGAATCACCTTCCCGTGCAGCATGAGTGGAGGCAGTATGAGCAGCTGCTACATGTTCTGGTACCGGCTGGGGCCACGTGGCTCTCTGGAATGGGTGTACTGGGAAGGTGATGCCTATGGAGAAGGATTCCAGGGTTGCGTTAAGGGATCAGTGGAGAGCTCCCAGAACAGATTCAACCTGCAGATCCAGGCAGCAAAGCAAGGGGACGAAGCAGTGTATTACTGTGGTGCCAGGCTCAGCCTGGAGCAGCTCTGCAGCAGCGTGAACCCAAAACCCAACTGATAGGGAGTACAGACTTCTCGCATTTCTTTCTAGCAGCTGCTAACCAGATGTTTATGTCACACATTGGCAGATGCAGGAATAAAACCTTGGGCATGCTTGCAGTCAAAAGCAGTGAAGGGAAGAGTTGTTGAAGGGCTGAGACCATTTATGATGCAGGAGGATCTATTGTGGGAACTCTAGAGACTTTATAGCGAAGTGCCGGTCACTGCATATTGCCTGTGCTGCTGTCCATCATGGCCCCGTTTTTCCTCTGTGTCTTGGTTGTAGAGCTGTGGGATCATGGAGATGCAGTGTGGTAGCTTACAGGAGTACCATAGTTTATGGGGCCAGGTTGTTTCAGTAAGACAGAGAGGGCAGCTCAGCGTGGGTGACATTGTGGTAGGTGGCTACTAAGGATCATTTGCTCAGGAAAAAAGAAGTAGACAAGGTGTGGTAGGCTGACCTCGTGTGGCTACCAAGGGCCCACCTACAGCTAACCTGTTGGTTCTTCCACCATGGCCAAAATGGACAGGGGGAAAAAAATGCAATGAAAGGCTTATGGTTCGAGATAAGGACAGGGAGAAGCCCGCAGGAGGCTTCTCAGGCTGCAGGAAGCAGCTGGTCAACCTGTCAAATGGGGATGCATGTTGTTCCTCATCCTTCCAAAGCCAGGCTCTGGGTTTGCGTTCGTGCTTGTACAACCTCTTCACATGTGTATGTACCTGTATCTGCAACTTTACAGAACAAGACACCAGAAGATCTAACACCATAAATACAGCAGACACCACTAATACAGACAGCATAAACATGCTGAATAGCTCTCCCGACTTCTCAGTGTGCTGCTTTTTTACCTGCCCATATTACATTTGTATCACTTGCATATTTCTGTCTTGTGTTCCAGCTTTAAAAGTTGTAGCCAAAAGAGCGAAGCGAGTTTTCCTCAATACTCCTGTAAAAAGCTGTTTCTGGAAGTCATCAGGAGAGAAGCTGTGAAAGGCAGGATGCTCGCTGCAATACCGCTTGCTTAGAAGAATGAACACTACCTGAGACTCTGAGCATTTACCTCAGGGTCGATGTGACCTGAAGACCCAACCTAAGCCAGCTCTTCCCGGCTCAGAACACCCCATGCTGACAAGAAAAGAAGATTTCCCCTTCCATGAAACCAGGCATACAAATATGGCCAGCAGTGCAATCGACAAGAATCCAGGATAAAGCCCCCCACCTGCACGGGACATGGGTTTAGCACAATGATGCTTCCTACCTCACTGACCATAGGTCTGTACCACCTGCACGGGAGAAGCATGTACTGATCCAGCGTAGGACAAGTACATACCGATCATGCGAGCAACAGTCACTGGTCAGCCACACATGTAGACTCTGCTTTTCTCTGTATCAGGGAGTGCACAGCTATGCGCATAGCTCAAACAGAAAAGAATTTCCTTGATAATTCTATGTTAAGCATCCTGCCTCCCTCCTTGGGTGGCAAAGAACTGACTTCACATAGCAAAGTCTGAGTTTTCGTTCTCCCCTTTGCCCTGGCACATTTCACCTGCAAAGATGTGAATGGGCCTGTGAGTGTTTCACAGAATGACAGGAAGGTTGAATTTGACAGGCACCTCAGAAGGTCATCTGGTCCAAGCCCCCTGCTCAAGCAGGGCCACCGAGAGCCAGTTGCCCAGGACCATCTCCAGACAGCTTGGGAATACCTCCAGACATGGAGACCCGACAACCACTCTGGGCAACCTGTGTCTGTGCTCGGTCACCCTCACAGTGAAAAAGTGTTTCCTGATGTTCAGGAGGATCCACCTGTATCTCAATTTGTGCACGTTGCCTCTTGACCTGTGACTGAGCACCACTGGAAAGAGCCTGGCCCCATCTTCTTTGAAGCCCCCTTCAGGCATCAAGATTGGAGGCAGCCTGGGCTGCAGTGATCATACATTGGTGGAGTTTGCAGGCATGGGCAATATGGGACAGGCGAAGAGCAAGTCAGGACCCTGAATTTTAGGAAAGCAAACTCCAGCTGTTCAAGGAGTTGTCAAGGGCACCCCCAGGGAAGCTGCCCTCAGGGACAAGGGAGCAGAACAGAGATGGCAGGTCTTTAAGGACACTTTCCATAGAGCTCAAGAGCTCTCCATCTCCATTTGTAAGAAATCAGTATAGGAAGGCAAGAGGCCAGCATAGCTGAGTGAAGACCTGTTGGTGAAACTGAAGGGCAAGAAGGAAATGCAAAGGCAGTGGAAGCAGGGACAGGTATCCTGGGAAGAGCACAGACATCTTCAACAACAGGTGAGAATTCTCAAGCGGGTAGATAAGGTGTCCCTGAGTCCATCACAGACCTCTGTTATCTAAGTGCAAGTGTTTTTCTTGCAAGAGCCCGAGACTGAATAACAAATAGTGTGATATATGTATTTTCCAATACCCCAGGTGCGAGTCACTTCAGCGTCTTTACAATCTGCCTCGCCAGTCTTCCGTTGCTTTCCCACAGATGGTCACATCAAGAGAGTAGTGGGCAAATGGCTCAATATCCAGATGGAGTCCAGTGACGAGTGGTGTCCCGCGGGGGTGCATATGGAGTTCCGTACTGCTTAATGTCTTAATAGAAGACATAGACAGAGGGATTGAGTGCACCGTATCTGTGGATGACACCAAGCTGAGTGGTGTGGTTGATATGCCACATATCCATCCATCAAATCCATGCTTTGCCAATTTAGAGATCAGGATGTCGTGTGGGACAGTGTCAAACGCTTTGCATAAGTCCAGGTAGATGACGTCAATTGCTCTCCCCATATCTACCAATGCTGTAGCAACATCATAGAAGGCCACCAAATTTGTCAGGCACGATTTGCCTTTGGTGAAACCATGTTGGCTGTCACCAGTCACCTCCTTGTTATCCATGTGCCTTAGCAGAGCTTCCAGGAGGATCTGCTCCATGATCTTGCCAGGCACAGAGGTGAGACCGACCAGTCTGTAGTTCCCTGGGTCTTCCTTCATTAGGATGAAGTTCTTTACAATGAGGGTGGTGAGACACTGGCCCAGGTTGCCCAGAGAGGTGGTGGAGGCCCCATCCCTGGAGACATTCAAGGCCAGGCTTGATGAGGCTCTGAGCAACCTGATCTAGTTGAAGATGTCCCTGCTTAGTGCAGGGGGGTTGGACTAGGTGACCTTTAAAGGTCCCTTCCAACCCAACAGATTCTATGATTCTATAACCAGGCAGCATCCCTATACTCTTCCCAGCACATCTGATCCTGCTAGAACTGCCTGTGCAGTTCCTTCTTGCCTTTAGTTTGACCAGCAGGTCCCAGCTCAGCCATGCTGGTCTCTTCCCTTTCTTGCTTGATTTCCTATACCTGGGGATCGAGAGCTCTTGTGCTCTATGGAAAGCATCCTTGAAGATCCGCCAGCTCTGTTCTGCCCCCTTGTCCCTGAGGACCGTTTCCCAGGGGGTCCTCTTGACTAACTCCTTGAAGAGCTGGAGGTTTGCTTTCCTAAAATTCAGGGTCCTGACTACGCTCCTCGTCTGGCACATACCCCTCAGGACCGTGAACTCCCACCGGTGCACAATGCCTCCTGCAGCTGGAAGAAGAAGGCTTCATCAGTAGGTTCCCCTTGATCAGGAAGCCTGTAGTAGACACCAACCAAAAGGTTCCCCTTGTTGCCTCGGTCTCTAATTCCTACCCATAAGCTTTCAACTTCCCCTTGGCTATTCTTTAGGGACATCTCTTCACACTCTATCCCTTCATTAACATAGAGGGCAACACCTCCGCCCCTCCTTCCTTGCCTGCCCCTTCTGAACAGCCTGTAGCCATCGATAATCACAGGATTCGTCCCACCAAGTTTCAGTAATGGCGACTCTGTCATAGCTTTCCAGCAGCACGGTAGCTTCCAACTCCTCCTGTTTCTTGCCCATGCTGCCAGCATTCGTGTAGAGGCACTTCAGCCGGCCTGTTGGCTCTGACGCCTTCTTAGAGGAGCACCCCTTGGGGTGTTTCACGCGTGTTTCCCTGTTGACTTGGATTACCTCAGGAGCCCCTGGCTCGTCTCCGTAAGACTTTGGCTGTGATGTAGCGTCCCCAGCATGCCTTGGGGAAACAGGTCAAAGGTCCTTACTATGCGCCCCCTCCCTCTAACCCTGACGTGTTATCCCACAGCTTGTCACAGACAAACCTAATATTATCATCCCCCTCCCCCTTCACATCTAGTTTAAAGCCCTGTCAATCAGCCCCACAATCTCTTGGGCAGAAAGATTGAGAAAGGTGTTTCCCATCTGATGCCAATAAGCCCGGTGCCATGTAGGCCATCCCATTATCAAAAAACCCAAAATTGTGGCGGCAACACCAGCCACGGAGCCATGTGTTAATGGACTGGATGCGCCTGTTCCTTCCAGTGTCAATGCCTGCAACTGGAAGGAGTGAGGAGAAAAGCACCTGTGCCCCAGACTCCCTTACCAACCTTCCCAAGGCCCTGAAGTCCCCCTTGATTGCTCTTGGTCTATGAGTCGCAGCTTCATCTCCACCTACATGGAAAATCAGTAACGGGTAGTAGTCCGAGGACTGTATCAAACTAGGGACTTTCCTAGTTATGTCCTTATGTCCTTATGTCAGTCCCCCTCCTCTACTGAAGAGGGTGAAAAAACACAATGAAAGGCACATGGGTCAAGAAACAGACAAGGAGATGACCCAGCAGTTACCTTCAGAGGCCAAAGAGACTCGACTTGAGGAAATAAATTTTATCTATTATCAATCCAATCAGAGTAGGACAGCGAGAAATAAGAACAAATCTAAAAACACCTTTCTGCCATCCCACGCTTCTTCCCGGGTTCAACTTCACTCCCAACTTCTCTACCTCTTCCCTCCAAGAGGCATATAGGGGATGGGGAATGGGGGTTGTGGCCAGTTCATACCACCTCCTCTCTGCCGCTTTTTACTCCTCAGGCTCTTCTCCTGAGTGGTCAGCTCTACAGCTGATGGGCAACACGAGAAACAAAGAAGGCAGTGACACTGTGTAAAGACCATTCAGCAACAGCTAAAACTTTGGTGTGTTATCAACACGGTATTTGCCATAAAAAATTGCAGCTGCCCATACAGGCGCCTCTGAAGAAAATTAACTCCATCACAAACAAATCAAGTACACCTACTGTTGCTGACCCTGCTTCAAGCAGGAGAGTTAAACCAGACCTTTTCAGAGGTCCCTTACAGCCTCAACTTTTCTGCCATGTTAGGAGCAAAACTGGCTCCTCTTCTGCTGCACTTTCTAATGCCCTTCCTGGGGAGTATGAAAGGACAGCATCAGGCCTGACGGCCAGCCAGAGCTTCTAAGAGACAGTTTGTGGGTCTGGAAATGCTTTGGGAATACTCTTGCATCCTGGTTGGGGGGAAGACCTCGAGTCTCTCCTCATGACCTCATGCGCTGCCAGCATGCTGCCAGGTATGCCCTGCAGCCCTCCAGCAGTGACTGTTAGGTGGTTTTGATGAGAAATGGAGGGGCTCTAACAGTCATTTCCCCATTGAATTCCCTCCCCTCTGCTCAGTCCAGGAGCCCTGCCTCCAGCAACAAGCTGTGGCCAGCAGTACGCTTCTCGGGCTCCAGGAAGCAGCCAGTCAAGTGGTCAAATGGGGATGCATGTTATTCCTCATCCTTCCAAAGCCAGGCTCTGGGTTTGTGCAGGGGGTTGTACAACCTGTTCACATGTGCATGTACCTGTGTCTGCAACTCTACAGAAGAACCATAAGATCTATCAGAAGACTGAACACCACAAATACAGCAAACATAACCATGCCGAATACCTCTCCCGAGTCCTCCGCGTGCTCCTCTTTTACCCACCTATATGACATTTTTGTATCACTCCTGAGTGAGTCCTGTATAACTCTCCTGAGTTCCAGCTTTGAATCTTGTAGCCAAAAGAGGAAAGTGCGTTTTCCTCAACAGTCCTGTAAAAAGCTGTTCCTGGAAGTCATCAGGGGAGTAGTAAAGTCCAAGTTTCATTTTTCCCCTCTGCCCTGGCACATATCACAAAGTCGTGAATGTGCCCGTGAGCCTTTCACAGACTCACAGAAATCCTGAAGTTGGGGGGCACCTCAGGAGGTCATCCAGACCCTCTGCTCAAGCAGGACCTCCTAGAGCCGGTTGCCCGGGACCATCTCCAGACAGCTTTTGAATATCTCCCAGCAGGGAGAACCAACAGCCTTTCTGGGCAACCTGTGCCAGTGCACAGTCACCCTGACAGTGAAAAAGTGTCACATAAGGCTGCACATTGCCTTGTGACCTGTCACTGAGCACCAGAGAAAAGCGCTTGGCCCTGCCCTCCCTGCCCCCTCCCTTCCTCTGTTTCTATATATCAGTGAGATCCCCCTGAACCTTCTCCTCTCCAGGGTAAGGCATCCCCGATCTCTCAGCCTTTTACATGGAAGGGGTACTCGAGTCCCATTATCACCTTCTTGACTTTAAACTGGCCTCTCTCCTGTATGCCCAACTCTCTCTTGTCCTGGGGAGCCAAGCAGTGGAGCCATACTGCAGCTGTGACACCAGCAGTGCTGAGTAGAGGGGAAGGACCACCTCCTTGAGCTGACGCAAACTCTCCTCCTGGTGCAGCCCAGGACACCATTATCCCTCTTTGCCACAGGGCCCATTTCTGGTTCATGCTCAAGTTGTCCAGCAGAACAAAGTCCAGGTGGAGTCCAATGACGAGTGGTATACCTCAGGGGTCCGTATGGGGTCCAGTACCACTTAATGTCTTCATCAATGACATAGACAGTGGGATTGAGTGCAGCCTCTGCAGATGACACCAAGCTCAGTGGTGTGGTTGACATGCGTGAGGGACAGAATGCCATCCAGAGGGACCTGGACAAGCTCAAGAAGTGGTCCCATGTGTACCTCATGAGGTTCAACAAGGCCAAGTGTAAGGCCCTGCACCGGGTTGGGGCAACCCCTGGTATCCATCGAGGCTGGAGGATGAAGGGATTGAGATCAGTGCTGCAGAGAAGGACTTGTGGGTACTGGTGTGCTCGCAGCCCAGAAAGCCAACTGTATCCTGGGTGGCATCAAAAGAAGTGTGGGCAGCAGGTCAAGGGAAGTGATTGTGCCCCTCTTCTCTGCTCTGCTGAGATCCCACCTGGAGTACTGCATCCAGCTCTGGAGTCCTCAGCACAGGAAAGACATGGACGTGGCTGGAGCAGCTCCAGAGGAGGGCCACAAAAATGATCATAGGGGTGGAACACCTCTCTATGAGGACAGGCTGAGGGAGTTGGGGTTGCTCAGCCTGGAGAAGAGAAAACTCTGGGGACGCCTTATTGCAGCCTTTCCATATAGAAAGGGAGCTTATAGGAAGGTGGGGAGAGATGTTTTAGTAGGGCCTGTAGTGATAGGACTAGGGGTAATGGCTTTAAACTAAATGAACAGATAGAAGGAAGAAATGTTTTGTGATGAGGATAAGGACACACAGGAATGGGTTTCCCTGAGAGGCTGTAGATGTCCCATCCCTGGAAATATTTCCAGGGACTGGACAGGGCTCTGAGCAACCTGATCTAGATGAAGATGCCCCTGCACATTGGAGGGGAGTTTGGACATGGTGACATTTAAACTTCCCTTCCAACCCAAGTGCTGCTATGATTCTCAAGTTCTATGTTTCTATACATTGATGGGATGAATCTCCCCCAATTCCAAGCCTTCTCTTCTCCAGGGTCAACGGTCCCAGCTCTCTCAGCTTTTCCTCATCTAAGAGGTGCTCCAGACCCATAATCATCTTCGTCACCCTTCACGGGCCTCTCCCCAGTATATCCAGCTCTTTATTGTACTCCGCTTCCAGGAAGAGAAGCTAGTACTCCAGGAGTGACCCCAGCAGTGCTGAGTAGAGGGGAAGGATCACCTCCCTGAGCTGCTGCAAACACTCCTCCTGGTGCAGCCCTCGACACCATTATCCCTCTTTGCCACAAGGGCCCATTTCTGGCTCATGGTCACATTGTCCACCAGAACCATTGGGGTCCTTCTCTGAGCACGTGCTTCCCTGGTGGGCAGCCCCCAGCCTGGCCTGGTGCAGGGAGTTGTTCCTGCCCAGGTGCAGGACTTGGCTCTTGCCCGTGTTGAGCTGCAGGGGGTTCCTGTCAGCCCACTTCTCCAGCCTGTGGAGGTCCCTGTGGATGGCAGCACAGCCCTCTGTGTGTCTGGTCTCCGCGGGCAGGGGCTGGGAGTGAGGCCAGGGCGGGCTGGGAGTGCGGGGGACGGGGAGGTTCCTGCGAGGGGACGCTGCGGGCCGACGGCCCGTCCCTGCCGCTGGGGCCGGCCCCGGCTGCGAGCGGCCGAGGCGCCGACGCCCTTGCGCAGGGCTCGGCAGGGCGACGAGGCGGGAGAGCGGCGGAGCCGCGCCGGCAGCCCCGGTTGAGGAGCCTCGGTGTGCCGGGGCGCCACACTCCTGCTCTGCCCACGGCCCTGCCCCGCGGCCCGCGCCCGCCGTTCTCCTGACGGAAGGGTCCGCGGCAGCGCGGGGCCGGGACGGGCAGGGCCGGGGCGGGCGTGCTGCGGGCGGGCAGAGGCATGGGCGCTGCCCCGGCGAGGGGCCGAGCCGGCGGAACGGGCCGGAGCGGGCCCGAGCGCGGCTCCGCTCGGCTCCTGTGCGGCTCCCGCCGGGCCCCGTCCGGCCCCAGCGCGGCAGGGCACGATGGGGGCCGGGCTGGGGCCGTGGCTCGTGTCCATGGCATTGGCCTTGGGGCCGGCAGGTGAGAGCAGGGCCCGGGCCCGGGGCTGGGGCTGCCAGTGTGCGGCGCTGCTCATACCGGGGCCGCGGCTGCTCCCGCGCCGGGCGCGGTGTGTGGTGGCGCTCGCCTTGCCCGGGGGAGGAAGAGGCCGAAGCTGAGGCCGCGCAGGGGGAGGCTTTGGGCCGGCGGGTCGGGCCGCAGTGTGGGAGCGGGCGCGGCTGAGCCCCGAGGGGGGCAGGCGGGGCATTGCCCCGGGCGCGGGGCTTTGCCGGGAGAGGGGGGGGGTGGGGGCTGTGGCTGTGCCGGGGCGGGGGGGGGCCGGGGCGGCGGGGGAACGTCGTGGGGCCGTGGTGGCGCGCTGCCCGGCTGCCTGCGCTCTCCGTCCGCAGGGGTGTGGGCGCAGCTGAGGCTGGTGGAGGCCGGCGGAGGGCTGCGAGCTCCCGGGGACTCCGTGCGCCTCTCCTGCCGCGGATCTGGCTTCACCTTCGAGGATTACATCATTTATTGGTATCGTGAGGCCCCCGGTGGTGGTCTCGAGTGGGTGTCCTACATCAGTGCATTCTCGGGTACTACAAAGAATTACGGGCCAACAGTGGAAGGACAAGCCACGGTGTCCCGGGACAATTCCCGTTCTGAGGCGTATCTGTCCCTGAGTGCCCTGCAGCCCCAGGACTCTGCCCGCTACTTCTGTGCTGTTCACCCAGAGACAGGAAATCCAGCTGAGCTTTAACAGAAACCTGCTGGGGCCCAGCCCAGGTGCAAGAGCAGTGGGCCAGGGGAGTGCTGTGATGTGTGTGAGGTCACCCGTGGCTGTTTCCAGCAGTGAGGGCTTATCACTGCGCATGGCAGGTGTTTGTGGCCTGTCCTGCACACTGCAGGAATTTGATTGCCAATTAAAATACAGTGCAATGGAGAGTATAGAAAATTACCGCAACCCTAAAGAAACCGTCCTCCCTCTCTGCCATCCTTCTTCCCAGGCTCAGCTTCACTCGTGCATTCCCTTCCTCTCCCCAGGATGCACAGGGGCCAATTGGAAATGGGGCTTGGGGTCAGTTTGTAGTATTTCTTCTGCGTTGTTTCGGCACCTAAATCTATGGGTCCCTCTGGCATTCATGCCCGGGTATGAAAGAGCTGGCCAATGTTATCACAGAACCTCTCTCTGTTCTTTTTCTAATGGCCTTGGGAGTCTGGAGAGGCCCCAGACAACTGGAAGCTGGCAAATGTTATCCCCGTTTTCCAGAAGGGAAAGAAGGTAAACCCTCATAATTACAGGCTTCTCAGTCTCACTTCAGTGCCTGGTAAAAATATGGAGAAGGTTATTGTGGGAGGTAGAATCACAGAACAGTAGAATGGTTAGAGTTGGAAGGGACCTTCAAGATCATCTAGTTCCAGCCCCCCTGCCCTGGGCAGGGACACCTCCCACCAGACCAGGTTGCTCGAAGCCCCATCTGAGCTGTCGTTGAACACCTCCAGGGATGGAGCATCCACAGCTTCTCTGGGCAGCCTGTTCCAGTGTCTCACCACCCCCACAGTCAAGAATTTCTTCCTAAGAGCTAATCTAAATCTCCCCTCTTTCAGTTTGAAACCATTACCCTCATCCTATCGCTTCACTCCCTGATGAGGAGTCCCTCCCCATCTTTCCTGTAGGCCTCTTTTAGGCACTGGAAGGCAGTTACAAGGTCTCCCAAGAGGCTCCTCTTCTCCAGGCTGAACAACCCCATGTCTCTCAGCCTGTCTTCATAGGAGACAGGTGCTCCAGCCCTCTGATTATCTTCGTGGCCCTCTGCTGGACTCGCTCCAGGAGGTCCAGGTCCTGAGCTGGATGCAGTACTCCAGGTGGGTCTCATGAGAGCAGAGTAGAGGGGTAGAATCCCCTCCCTTGCCCTCCTGGCCATGCTGTGGGGATGCAGCCCAGGATGCAGTTGGCTAGAAAGGCAAGTGCTCATTGTTGGGTTGTGTTGAGCTTCTTATTGACCAACACCCCCAAGTGCCTCTCCTCAGGGCTGCTCTCCATCCGTTCTCTGCCCAGCCAGTACTGTTCTTGGGATTGCCCCATCTCACACAGAGGACTTGCACTTGGCCTTGTTGAACTTCATAAGGTTCACACGGATCCCCTTATCAAGCCTGTCCAAGTCCCTGTGGATGGCCTCCCTTCCCTCCAGCATCCTTGCCACGCCTCGCCTCTTCTCTGCTATCTCTCCTCCTCATCGTCTTCTCATCTCTTCATCTCTGTCTTCTCTCTTTTATCCAAAAAGCAGCACACCTGAGTCCCTCACATGGACCTGGCTGAGCAGCACTGCTCAGTCTGCTGGGGGCTGCCTTTTCAGCACCCATAAACATTGGGTTCCCATGCAGATTTACCCTTCGAACTCCAGCTTATAGTCCAGAGAGAAAAGCAAGAATTTATCAAGGTGCCCACACAAGAAGTCATTTCTGGAGGTCAAAGGGAAAGAAGGAAACTCCGAGGTAGTGAATTTGTCATGAAAAATGAACCAGGAAGGACAAAAAATGGGCCTTCCAATCTGCATGAGATGTTTTGACTTTTAGAGTCCTCACAGACATTGAGGGAGGATTGAAGAGGCATCTTACAAAAGGTCTGAGCTTCCAGTATTTCCCCCTTGGTCTCGTCTGGCTCACACATGTCTGAACGCTTTCTCTTGTTCTGGGTTGTTTGGTTTTGATTGGGAGCTTCTCTCCCAGGCCTGCGAATATAATGGGGCAAGACCTTCTGAGCATGTGTGTTTGCAGCTGCCAAACCCCAAAGATCATGGGGGCCTCTCTGTGGCCCCATGGCCCACAGCCCCTGAGCAATCTCCTAAGCAGAGAAGCCAGCTAGCAGCCCAGGAGTCTTTTGTCACCGTTGGGCCAGTCATTTCAAAAGTGTGCTGTTTCTGGTTTCGAACAGCCAGTTGCATACCATGGCATAGGGAGGCTGTGTCATCCTGTCCCTTCCCAGCATCCCATGCTCTACAGACTGACAATGCTGCTAAGGCAGCTGCTTCAGTCTGACAGACGAGGGTGCCAATGTGTGGATGTGCTGTGCCACCAGCACACTGACCATTTGTGAGTGGGCTTTCCAAATTTGACTGTGCAGAGGGAGAGTCAAATTCCCCCTCCCAATCGTAGCCCTCCGGGCACTCCTTGCAATGTTTTGCGTGCTCTGAAGGAACTGCTAGCTATCGTTCTTAACTGTTTGGAGTGTAGGAGGGATTAAGGGCACGTACACTGCACTCACAAGACAGATGATATTCAGTTCCTTCTCAGGGACTTCCCGGTAGCCGTAGCAGGATCAGGCACTGCAGATGGGATGCGAGTGCTCTGATTCTGGAGACTACGTGGACTGCCCCACATGCCCAATTGTATCCAAATCTAAGCAGGGTCTGGAAAAACCTGTTGCTACTCTATGTCATCAGTCAGGTATCTCTCCCAGAAGTGTCTCATCCTTCCTCCACATCCAGGTTCAGGCTATCCTGCTGGGCTGAGTGAGAGGTGAAGGAGTAACAACAGTTTGATTAGGTGGCTAATGCAGCAACACAACAGTTACCCAGCACCTGGAGCTGAATAAAGATAAGAACCTGCATCAGGGCTGACACCACATGGGGGAGGGGAAGGATCGCTTCCCATGACATGCTGGCAACACTTTGTCTAATGCCACCCAGGATACCATTGGCCACCTTTGCTGCCAGGGCCCATTGCTGGCTCATGGCCAACTTGGTGTCTGCCACAACCCCAAGGCCTTTTTCTGCAAAGCTGCTTTCCAGCTGGGTGACCAGAGCCTGTCCTGGTGCTCAGGGTTGTTCCTCTCCAGGTGCAGCAATTTGCCTTCCTGCTTGTTGAACTGCCTCAGGTTCCTGTCAGCCCATCTCTCCAGCCTGCCAAGGTCCCTCTGGATGGCAGCACAACCCCCTGCTGTATCAGCCACTCCTCCCAGGTTGGTGTCATCTGCACAATTGCTGAGGGCACACTCTGTGCAGTCCTCCAGATCATTAATGAAGACGTCCAACCGGATTGGAGCCAGTATTGATCCCTGTGATACACCGCTAGTTTCTGGCCTCCAACTAGACTTTGTGCCACTGATCACCACCATCTGGCGCCAGGCATTCAGACAGTTTTTGACTGTCAGAGGGACTGGTGGAGGACATTAAGTTTGGGGGCACCCTTGGCTGTAGTGATCATGAGAAGATAGTCACTGGCAGAAGTCATTGCTGGGCTGCTCTCCATGATCTTTGAAAGGTCGTGGAGAACAGGTGAGGTGCCTGAGGACTGGAGGAAAACCAATGTTGCTCCAGCCTTCAAAAAGGGCAAGAAGGAGGACCTGGGGAACTACAGGCCAGTCAGCCTCACCTCCATCCCTGGAAAGATGATGGAACAGCTCATTCTGGGCGTCAGTACCAGTACAGGTTGGGGGCTGACCTGCTGGAGAGCAGCTCTATGGAAAGAGACCTGGGAGTCCTGGTGGACAACAGGATGACCATGAGCCAGCAATGTGCCCTTGTGGCCAAGAAGGCCAATGGCATCCTGGGGTGCATCAAGAAGAGTGTGGCCAGCAGGGCGAAGGAGGTCATCCTCCCCCTCTACTCTGCCCTGGTGATGCCACACCTGGAGTACTGTGTTCAGTTCTGGGCTCCCCGGTTCAAGAAGGGCAGGGAACTGCTGGAGAGGGTACAGCAAAGGGCTACCAAGATGATTAGGGGATTGGAAAACCTCTCTTGCAATGAAAGGCTGAAGAATTTGGTCTCTTCAGTCTGGAAAAAAGGTGACTGAGCGGGGATCTTATCAATGCTTATCAATACTTAAAGGGTGGGTGTCAGAAGGATTGGGCCAGGCTCTTTTCAGTGGTGCCCAGCAACAGGACCAGAGGTAATGGGCACCAACTTGAGCGTAGGAAGTTCCACGTAAACTTAAGGAGAAACTTCTTTCCTGTGAGGGTGGCAGAGCCCTGGCACAGGCTGCCCAGAGAGGTGGTGGAGTCTCCGTCTCTGGAGACATTCGAAACCCGCCTGGACACATTCCTGTGCCACCTGCTCTGGGTGAGCCTGCTCTGGCAGGGGGGTTGGACTAGATGCTCTCCAGAGGTCCCTTCCAACCCTACCATTCTGTGATTCTGTGACCCACCTCACTGCCTGCTCCTCCAGCCCAGACTTTGTCAGGTTCTCTAGGAGGATCTTGGCTGAAACAGTGTTGAAAGTGTTCCTGAATCAACAGAAACCAATGTCTGCTGCTCTCCCCTCATCTCTACAACCAGTCATTGCCTCACAGAAGATTATCACAAGGGGCATGACTAGCCCCTTGTGAACCCTGGTGACATTCTTGTCCCTCAAGTTCCTGGAAATGGTTTCCAGGCCTACTTGCTCCATCACTTTCCCAGCGCTCAGGGTGGTAGAGGAGAGAGAGCTGTTTCATGAACATCCCAAGAAAGGTGGAAGGAAGTTGTAAAATCTTACATCTCTTCTGATGCCACATGCTGATGCCGCATCAGGTGAGCCACCACTCATGGCACGTTGCCTGCGCTCTCCGTCTGCAGGGGTGTGGGTGCAGCTGAAGCTGGTGGAGGCCGGTGGAGGGCTACAAGCACCCAGGGACTCCATGCTCCTCTCCTTCTGCGGATCCGGCTTCACCTTCAAGGATTACTATGTTCGGTGGTACCGTGAGGCCCCCCAGTGGTGGTCTCGAGTGGGTCTCCTTCATGTGTGGACCCTCGGGTACTACAAAGTACTGTGGGGCAGAGGTGCAGGGTTGAGCCACGGCATCCTGGGACAATTCCCATTCTGAGGCATATCTATCCCTGAGTGCCCTGCAGCCCTGGGACTCTGTCCGCTATTTCTGTGCCGTTCACCCAGAGACAGGAAATCCAGCTGAGCTTTAACAGAATCCTGCTGGGGCTCAGCCCAAGGTGCAAGCGCAATGGGCCGGGGGAGTGTTGCGATGTGTGTGGTGGTGCTCAGGGCTGTTTCCGGCATTGAGGGCTTATCACTGCGCACGGCAGGTGTTTGTGGCCTGTCCTGCACACTGCAGGAATTTAATTTATTGGCAATTAAGATACAGTGTAATGGAGGGAACGAAAAATAAAAAAACAAAATCCAACCTTAATGATACCGTCCTCCCTCTCTGTCCTCCTTTTTCCTAGGCTCAACTTCATTCTTTCACTTGCTTCCTCTCTTGGAGAGGCTGTGCCATGTAAAAATATGGAGAAGACTATCGTGGAAGTTAGAATCATAGAATCACAGAATGGTTAGAGTTGGAAGGGACCTTCAAGATCATCTAGTTCCAGCCCCACTGCCCTGGGCAGGGAGACCTCCCACCAGACCAGGTTGCTGAAAGCCCCATTCAGCCTGGCCTTGAACACCACCAGGGATGGGGCACCCACAGCTTCTCCGGGCAGCCTGTTCCAGTGTCTCACCGCCCCCACAGTCAAGAATTTCTTCCTAATATCTAATCTAAATCTCCCCTCTTTCAGTTTAAAACCGTTATCCTCGTGCTGTCGCGTCACTCCCTGATGAAGAGTCCATCCCCATCTCTCCTGTAGGCCCCCTTTAGCTACTGGAAGTCTGTCATAAGGTCTCCCAAGAGGCTTCTCCAGGCAGAACAAGCCCATGTCTCTCAGCCTGTCTTCATAGGAGACAGGTGCTCCAGCCCTCTGATTATCTTCATGGCCCTCCACTGGACTTACTCCATCAAGTCCTGAGCTGGATTCAGTACTCCAGGTGAGTCTCATGAGAGCAGAGTAGAGGGTAGAATCCTCTCCCTCGCCCTCCTGGCCACGCTGTGGGGATGCAGCCCAGGATGCAGTTGGCTAGAAAGGGCAACCAAGATGATTGTGGGACTGGAGCACCTCCCTTATGAGAAAAGGCTGAGAGAGCTGGGACTCTTTAGCCTGGAGAAGAGAAGGTTGAGGTCGGACCTGATTAATGTTTACAAGTATCTAAAGGGTGGGTTTAAGGAGGACGGAGTCAGGCTCTTTTCAATGGTTCCCAGTGACAGGACAAGGGGCAATGGGCACAAGCTAGAACATAGGAAGTTCCGTTCAAATACACGGAAAAACCTCTTTACGGTGAGGGTGACAGAGCACTGGAACAGGCTGCCCAGGGAGGTTGTGGAGTCCCCTTCTCTGGAGATTTTCAAGACCCGCCTGGATGCAGTTCTGAGTAATGTGCTCTAGACAATCCTGCTTTAGCAGGGGAGTTGGACTAGATGATATCTAGAGATCCCTTCCAACTCTGAAGATTCTGTGATTCCGTGATTCCATGAAGAGGCATCTTACAAAAGGTCTGAGATTTCAGTATTTTCCCCTTGGTCTCGTCTGGCTCACACATGTCTGAACGCTTTCTCTTGTTCTGGGTTGTTTGGTTTTGCACGGCTGGAGCTGAACTTAGCAAGGGATGCTAAGAATAACAAGAAGGACTTCTACAGGTACGTCAAACAGAAAACGTCAAAAGGTCAAAGAAAGTGTACCCTCCCTGATGACCAAGAATGGCAAACTGGTAACAACAGATGAGGAGAAGGCTGAGGTTCTGAACAATATTTTTGCCTCAGTCTTCACTGACAGCCTCTCTCCTCATGCCTCCCAGGTTGAAGGACCGCAAGACAGGGACCTGCGAGACAAAGTCCCTCCCACTGTAAGTGAAGACAAGGTTTGTGACCACCTGAGGAACCTGAACATATACAAGTCTATGGGACCTGATGAGATGCATCCCAGAGTCCTGAGGGAATTGGCTGATGTAGTTGCCAAGCCATTCTCCATGATATTTGAAAAGTCGTGGCGGTCAGGTGAAGTCCCTGGTGACTGGAAAAAGGGAAATATTGCACACATTGTTAAAAACGGTAGAAAGGAGCACCCTGGGAACTACCGCCCTGTCAGTCTCACCTCTGTGCCTGGGAAGATCATGGAACAGATCCTCCTAGAAGCTATGCTAAGGCACATGGAGGACAGGGAGGTGATTCGAGACAGCCAGAACGGCTTCACCAGGGGCAAGTCCTGTCTGACCAACCTGGTGGCTTTCTACAATGGAGGGACTGCATCAGTGGACAAGGGAAGAGCTACAGATACCATCTCTCTGGACTTCTGCAAGGCCTTTGACATGGTCCCCCACAACATTCTTCTCTCTGAGTTGGAGAGATATGGATTTGATGGGTGGACTGTTTGGTGGATAAGGAACTGGCTGGATGGTCGCATCCAGAGGGTGGTGGTCAATGGCTCGATGTCCAGATGGAGAGGGGTGACAAGTGGTGTCCCTCAGGGATCCGTATTGGGACCAGTGCTGTTGGATATCTTCATCAATGATTTAGACAGTGGGATCAAGTGCACCCTCAGCAAGCTTGCCGACGACACTAAGCTGAGTGGTGCAGTCGAGAGGCCAGAGGGACGGGATGGCATCCAGAGGGACCTGGATGAGCAAGAGAGGTGGGCCCAAGCAAATCTTATGAAGTTCAACAAGGCCAGGTGCAAGGTCCTACACTTGAGTTGGGACAATCCTCATTATCAATACAGGCTGGGGGATGATGCGATAGAGAAATAGCCCTGTGGAAAAGGACTTGGGGGTACTGGTGGATGAAAAGCCGGACATGAGCCAACAATGTGTGCTTGCAGCCCAGAAGGCCAATCGCATCCTGGGCTGCATCAAAAGAAGCATGGCCAGCAGATCAAGAGAGGTGATTCTCCCCCTCTACTCTGCTGTCCTGAGACCCCACCTAGAGTACTGCGCACAAGAAGGATGTGGACCTGTTGGATCAGGTCCAGAGGATGGCCACGAAGATGGTCAAAGGGTGAAGCCCCTCTCCTATGAAGATAGGCTGAGAGAGTTGGGGTTGTTCAGCCTGGAGAAGAGAAGGCTCCAGGGAGACCTTATAGTATCCTTCCAGTACCTAAAGGGGGCCTAAAAGAAAGCTGGCGAGGGGCTGTTTGCAGGGCATGTAGTGATAGGACAAGGGGCAATGGTTTTAAACTAGAGCAGGGCAGGTTTAGATTACACATCACAGAATCACAGAATGGTTTGCGTTGGAAGGGACCTTAAAGATCATCTAGTTCCAACCCCACAGCCATGGGCAGGGTCACCTCCCACTAGACCAGCCTGCTCAAAGCCTCATCCAGCCTGGCCTTGAACACTTCCCGGGATGGGGCATTGACATCTTCCCTGGGCAACCTGTTCCAGTGCCTCACTACCCTTACAGAAAAGAATTTTTTTCCTGATATCCAAGCTAAATCTGCCCTCTTTCAATCTGAGGCCGTTACCCTGTGTCCTATCATTACACTCCCTGATATAGAGTCCCTCCCCATCCTTGGGGTAGGCCCCCTTTAGGTACTAGAAGGACACTATAAGGTCTCCTTGGAGCCTTCTCTTCTCCAGGCTGAACAGCCCCAACTCTCTCAGCCTGTCCTCATAGCATAGGTGCTCCAGCCCTCTGATGATCTTCGTGGCCCTCCACTGGATCCGTTCAAACAGATCCATGTCCTTCTGTGGTGAGGACTCCAGAGCTGGATGCAGTACTCCAGGTGTGGTCTCACGAGAGCAGAGTAGAGGGGCAGAATCACCTCCCTCGGCCCGCTGGCCATGCTCCTTTTGATGCAGCCCAGGATGTGGTTGGCTTTCTCAGGTGCAAGTGCACATTGCCTGCTCATGTTGAGCTTCTCGTCCACCAGCACCCCAAGTCCTCCTCAGGGCTGCCTTCAAGCCATTCTCTGCCCAACCTGTATTTGTGCCTAGGATTGCCATGACCCAGGTGCAGGACCTTGCACTTGGCCTGGTTGACCTTCATGAGGTTCGTACAGGCCCACCACTCAAGCCTGTCCAGGTCCCTCTGGATGGCATCCCTTCCCTCCAGTGTGTTGACCATGTCACACAGCTTGGTGTCGTCAGCAAACTTGCTGAGGGTGCCCTTGATCTCACTGTCCGTGTTGCCAAGAAAGATGTTGAACAGCACCGGTCCCAGTACTGACCCCTGAGGAATGCCACTCATCACCGGATTCCATGTGGACATTGAGCCATTGACTGCAACCCTTTGAGTGCCGCCATTAAGCCAGTTCCTTATCCACCGAGTGGTCCATCCATCAAATCCATGCTTTGCCAATTTAGAGACCAGGATTTCGTGTGGGACAGTGTCGCACGCTTTGCATAAGTCCAGGTAGATGACGTCAATTGCTCTCCCCATATCTACCAATGCTGTAGCAACATCATAGAAGGCCACCAAACTTGTCAGGCACGATTTGCCTTTGGTGAAACCATGTTGGCTGTCACCAATCACCTCCTTATTATCCATGTGCCTTAGCAGAGCTTCCAGGAGGATCTGTTCCATGATCTTGCCAGGCACAGAGGTGAGACCGACCAGTCTGTAGTTCCCTGGGTCTTCCTTCATTAGGATGAAGTTCTTTACAATGAGGGTGGTGAGACACTGGCCCAGGTTGCCCAGAGAGGTGGTGGAGGCCCCATCCCTGGAGACATTCAAGGCCAGGCTTGATGAGGCTCTGAGCAACCTGATCTAGTTGAAGATGTCCCTGCTTAGTGCAGGGGGGTTGGACTAGGTGACCTTTAAAGGTCCCTTCCAACCCAACAGATTCTATGATTCTATAACCAGGCAGCATCCCTATACTCTTCCCAGCACATCTGATCCTGCTAGAACTGCCTGTGCAGTTCCTTCTTGCCTTTAGTTTGACCAGCAGGTCCCAGCTCAGCCATGCTGGTCTCTTCCCTTTCTTGCTTGATTTCCTATACCTGGGGATCGAGAGCTCTTGTGCTCTATGGAAAGCATCCTTGAAGATCCGCCAGCTCTGTTCTGCCCCCTTGTCCCTGAGGACCGTTTCCCAGGGGGTCCTCTTGACTAACTCCTTGAAGAGCTGGAGGTTTGCTTTCCTAAAATTCAGGGTCCTGACTACGCTCCTCGTCTGGCACATACCCCTCAGGACCGTGAACTCCCACCGGTGCGTGGTCACTGCAGCCCAGGCTGCCTCCAATCTTGACATCCCCAATAAGCTCACTGGCATTGGTGACTATGAGGTCCAGTATGGCATCCCCTCGGGTAGGGCTGTCTGTTTCCTGTCTTAGGAAGTTATTGTCAAGGCACTCCAGGAGCCTCCTGGATCATCTACAGCTCGCTGTGTTACTTTTCCAGCAGATGTTGGGGTTGTTGAAATCCCCCAGCAGGATGAGAGCCTTCGAGCGCAATGCCTCCTGCAGCTGGAAGAAGAAGGCTTCATCAGTAGGTTCCCCTTGATCAGGTACTAGACACCAACTAAAAGGTTCCCCTTGTTGCCTCGGTCTCTAATTCCTACCCATAAGCTTTCAACTTCCCCTTGGCTATTCTTTAGGGACATCTCTTCACACTCTATCCCTTCATTAACATAGGGGGCAACACCTCCGCCCCTCCTTCCTCGCCTGCCCCTTCTGAACAGCCTGTAGCCATCAATAGTCACAGGATTCGTCCCACCAGGTTTCAGTAATGGCGACTCTGTCATAGCTTTCCAGCAGCACGGTAGCTTCCAACTCCTCCTGTTTCTTGCCCATGCTGCCAGCATTCATGTAGAGGCACTTCAGCCGGGCTGTTGGCTCTGACGCCTTCTTAGAGGAGCACCCCTTGGGGTGTTTCATGCATGTTTCCCTGTTGACTCGGACTACCTCAGGAGCCCCTGGCTCGTCTCTGTAAGACTTTGGCTGTGATGTAGCGTCCCCAGCATGTCCCGGGGAAACAGGTCCTTACTATGCGCCCCATCCCTCTAACCCTGACGTGTTATCCCACAGCTTGTCACAGACAAGCCTAATATCATCCTCCTCCCCCTTCACATCTAGTTTAAAGCCCTGTCAATCAGCCCCACAATCTCTTGGGCAGAAAGATTGAGAAAGGTGTTTCCCATCTGACGCCAATAAGCCCGGTGCCATGTAGGCCATCCCATTATCAAAAAACCCAAAATTGTGGCGGCAACACCAGCCATGGAGCCATGTGTTAATGGACTGGATGCACCTGTTCCTTCCAGTGTCACTGCCTGCAACTGGAAGGAGTGAGGAGAAAAGCACCTGTGCCCCAGACTCCCTTACCAACCTTCCCAAGGCCCTGAAGTCCCCCTTGATTGCTCTTGGTCTACGAGTCGCAGCTTCATCTCCACCTACATGGAAAATCAGTAACGGGTAGTAGTCCGAGGACTGTATCAAACTAGGGACTTTCCTAGTTATGTCCTTAACCAGGGCTCCAGGAAGACAGCAGACATCCCTGTGAGGAGGTTCTGCCCGGCATACTGGACCCTCTATTCCCTCAGGAGAGAGGCGCAAGTGACTATAACCCTCCTTTTCTTCATTGTGGAGGTGATGATGATACAAGCGGTACACCTTGCTGACTACATATAAAGACATTTTAATAGGTAAAGCGAAGCTGCATGCGCAAGGGAAGAAAAATCAGGAATTCATTTCCTACTTCCTGTGGGCTGGCAGGTGTTTAGGCCTTTCCAAGAAAGCAGGGCTTCCTCACACATAATGCTCACCTGGGAGGACAACGGCATAAATCCCAGTGTCTCCCCTGTGCTTTCCTCTTTGCCCCAGCTTTTCTTGTCGATCATGATGCCACATGGCAGGCAATTATCACCTTGCTCAAGCATGACTAGCCCCTTGTGAACCCTGGTGACAGTCTTGTCCTTCAAGTTCCTGGAAACGGTTTCCAGGCCCAGTTGCTCCATCACTTTCCCAGGGCTCAGGGTGGTAGAGGAGAGAGAGCTGTTTCATGAACATCCCAAGAAAGGTGGAAGGAAGTTGTAAAATCTTACATCTCTTCTGATGCTGGGAACCCCATGCTGATGCTGCATCAGGTGAGCCACAACTCATGGCACATTGCATGGCACGTTGCACCGATCCCCCACCTTCGTGATGTTTGCCACTATTGTAGCCTTCAGAGACTGTGCATAAATCTTGTAGAAGTGTTGTAGGGGGAAAGCATGCTGCTTCACTTGAAAAGAAAGGCAAAGCTCTCCCAATGACATCATTGTTGCTGCCAGGGGGTGGCTGACTCCAGGCTCTTCCATTATGATTAGCCGGCTGAGTTCTTCCTTACTGTGGGTTAACCCTGTCAGGCAGCTAAGCCCCACTAGCAGATCAATCACTAGTTCTTCAGCAGGATGGGAATGAGAATTGGAAGGACAAAGGTGAAAAAACCTATGGGTTCATAATCATATAATCATGGAATGTGTTGGGTTGGAAGGGACATTTAAAGGTCACCTAGTCCAACCCCCCTGCACTAAGCAGGGACATCTTTAACTAGATCAGGTTGCTCAGAGCCTCATCAAGCCTGCCCTTGAATATCTCCAGGGATGGCTCTTCCACCACCTTTCTGGGCAACCTGTTCCAGTGTCTCACCACCCTCATTGTAAAGAACTTCTTCCTAATGTCTAATCTAAACCCACCCTGCTCTAGTTTAAAACTATTTCCCCTCGTCCTATCGCTACATGCCTTCGCAAACAGCCCCTCCCCAGCTTTCCTGTAGGCCCTCTTCAGGTACTGGAGGGCTGCTATGAGATCTCCCTGGAGCCTTCTCTTCTCCAGGCTGAACAACCCCAACACTCTCAGCCTATCTTCATAGGAGAGGGGCTCCAGCCCTTTGACCATCTTCGTGGCCATCCTCTGGACCTGATCCAACAGGGCCATGTCATTCTTGTGCTGAGGACGCCAGAGCTGGATGCAGTACTCCAGGTGGGGTCTCAGGACAGCAGAGTAGAGGGGGAGAATCACCTCTCTTGATCTGCTGGCCATGCTTCTTTTGATGCAGCCCAGGATGCGATTGGCCTTCTGGGCTGCAAGCACACATTGTTGGCTCATGTCCGGCTTTTCATCCACCAGTACCCCCAAGTCCTTTTCTGCAGGGCTATTTCTCTATCGCATCATCCCCCAGCCTGTATTGATAATGAGGATTGTCCCAACTCAAGTGTAGGACCTTGCACCTGGCCTTGTTGAACTTCATAAGATTTGCTTGGGCCCACCTCTCTAGCTCATCCAGGTCCCTCTGGATGCCATCCCATCCCTCTGGCCTCTCGACTGCACCACTCAGCTTAGTGTCGTCGGCAAGCTTGCTGAGGGTGCACTTCATCCCACTGTCTAAATCATTGATGAAGATATCCAACAGCACTGGTCCCAATACGGATCCCTGAGGGACACCACTTGTCACCCCTCTCCATCTGGACATCGAGCCATTGACCACCACCCTCTGGATGCGACCATCCAGCCAGTTCCTTATCCACCAAACAGTCCACCCATCAAATCCATATCTCTCCAACTCAGAGAGAAGAATGTTGTGGGGGACCATGTCAAAGGCCTTGCAGAAGTCCAGAGAGATGGTATCTGTAGCTCTTCCCTTGTCCACTGATGCAGTCCCTCCATTGTAGAAAGCCACCAGGTTGGTCAGACAGGACTTGCCCCTGGTGAAGCCGTTCTGGCTGTCTCGAATCACCTCCCTGTCCTCCATGTGCCTTAGCATAGCTTCTAGGAGGATCTGTTCCATGATCTTCCCAGGCACAGAGGTGAGACTGACAGGGCGGTAGTTCCCAGGGTGCTCCTTTCTACCCTTTTTAACAATGTGTGCAATATTTCCCTTTTTCCAGTCACCAGGGACTTCACCTGACCGCCACGACTTTTCAAATGTCATGGAGAATGGCTTGGCAACTACATCAGCCAGTTCCCTCAGGACTCTGGGATGCATCTCATCAGGTCCCATAGACTTGTATATGTTCAGGTTCCTCAGGTGGTCACAAACCTTGTCTTCACTTACAGTGGGAGGTCCTGTGTCTCACAGGTCCCCGTCTTGCAGTCCTTCAACCTGGGAGGCATGAGGAGAGAGGCTGTCAGTGAAGACTGAGGCAAAAATATTGTTCAGAACCTCAGCCTTCTCCTCATCTGTTGTTACCAGTTTGCCATTCTTGGTCATCAGGGAGGGTACACTTTCTTTGACCTTTTGACGTTTTCTGTTTGACGTACCTGTAGAAGTCCTTCTTTTTATTCTTAGCATCCCTTGCTAAGTTCAGCTCCAGCCGCGCAAAACCAAACAACCCAGAACAAGAGGAAGCGTTCAGACATGTGTGAGCCAGACGAGACCAAGGGGAAAATACTGAAATCTCAGACCTTTTGTAAGATGCCTCTTCAATCCTCCCTCAATGTCTGTGAGGACTCTAAAAGTCAAAACATCTCATGCCGATTGGAAGGCCCATTTTGTCCTTCCTGGTTCCTTTTTCACAACAAATTCACTACCTCGGAGTTTATTTCTCTCCCTTTCACTTCCAGAAACGACTTCTTGTGTGGCAACTTGAAAAGCGGGTGCACCAGCCACAAGCTCCGAAAATACAGCATGCAACAGTGCAGCACCACACACCATCCCACCTGCCCTGAGAGACTGTTCTAACAGATGGAGCCCAAAGTCATAGATTAAATGAACTCAACGGACATTTTAGAGGGATGGCCCATGGACTAAGGGCATTATATCTGTATGAGTATATATGTATGTGTATATATATACGCATAAGACAGGGGAAAGTAGTAGGGACACAGGTGTTCCATCCCATGTGAGCCATGCTTAGTCTGTAGCTGGCTGGGAAGGGAGCAGGAAGTCGCCACTGGGAGCGGGCTGGGGTGTCCTGGGTCCATTCAGTGAGCGGTGCTACTGTAATCATGTTTCTGCATTCCTCTATCTGTGTTGCGGTTGTTGTTTTCTTGTTCCCTTTGCTGTTCTGTTAGACTGCCTTGGTCTTATCCCACATGTTTTTCCTTTTTCTTCTGATTCTTCCCCATTGTGGGGGGAGTTTGAGAGAGCGGCCACATGGTTCTCTGTTGCCCTCTGAGGCTAAACCACAACATGCCTCAAAGTCCAGAAGGAGTCCAGTGACGAGCATTGTCCCTCAGGGGTCCATATTCAGTCCAGTACTGCCTAATGTCTCCATCAATGACATAGACAGTGGGATTGAGTGCAGCCTCAGGGTATCTGTGGATGACACCAAGCTCAGTGGTGTGGTTGACATGCCTGAGGGATGGGATGCCATCCAGAAGGACCTGGACAAGCTCAAGAAGTGGTCCCATGTGTACCTCATGAGGTTCAACAAGGCCAAGTGTAAGGCCCTGCACTGGGCTGGGGCAACCCCTGGTATCAGTCGAGGCTGGGGGATGAAGGGATTGAGAGCAGTGCTGGAGAGAAGGACTTGTGGGTACTGGTGTGGGTACTTGTGGGACTTGTGGGTAATGCATCCAGCTCTGGAGTCCTCAGCACAGGAAAGACATGGACGTGGCTGGAGCAGCTCCAGAGGAGGGTCACAAAAATGATCACAGGGGTGGAACACCTCTCCTGTGAGGACAGGCTGAGAGAGTTGGGGTTGCTCAGCCCGGAGAAAACTCTGGGGACACCTTATTGCAGCCTTTCTATATAGAAAGGTGGCTTATAGCAAGATGGGGAGAGAGGTCTTGTCAGCCCGCATCTCCAGCCTGTCGAGGTCCCTGTGGATGGCAGCACAGCCCTCTGTGTGTCTGGTCTCCGCGGGCAGGGGCTGGGAGTGAGGCCAGGGCGGGCTGGGGGTGCGGGGCACGGGGAGGTTCCTGCGAGGGGACGCTGCGGGTCGACGGCCCGTCCCTGCTGCTGGGGCTGGGGCCGGGCCCGGCTGCGGGCGGTCGAGGCGCCGACGCTCTTGCGCAGGGCTCGGCAGGGCGACGAGGCGGGAGAGCAGCGGAGCCGCGCTGGCACCCCGGTTCAGGAGCCTCGGTGTGCCGGGGAGCCGCGCTCCTCCTCTGCCCGCGGCCCTGCCCGCGCCCGCCCTTGTCCTGCCCCAAAGCGGACGCGGCAGCGGGGCGTCGGGCCGGGGCGGGCGTGCTGGGGGCGGGCAGAGGCATGGGCTCTGCCCCCTCGCCAGCGGGCGGGCAGGAGCGGGTTCGAGCGCGGCTCCGCTCGGCTCCTGTGCGGCTCCCGCCGGGCCCTCGGTCCCCGTCCGTCCCCGGCGCGGCAGGGCACGATGGCGGCCGGGCTGGGGCCGTGGCTCCTGGCCTTGGCCTTGGCCTCGGGGCCGGCAGGTTAGAACCGGGCGGGGAGGGCGGCGAGGCCGGGCCCGGGGCTTCGGCTGCCCGCGGGCGGCGCTGCCCGTGCCGGAGCCCCGGGGCTGCGGCTGATCCTGCGCCGGGGGAGCTGTCGGCTGGCCCTCGCCTTGGGTGGGGAGCGGGTGGGGTGGGGTGGGCAGGCGAGGGAGAGTCCGGGGCCGGGGCCGGCTTTGGGGCGGCGGGTCGGGCCGCAGTGTGGGAGCGGGCGCGGCTGAGCCCCGAGGGGGGCAGGCGGGGCATTGCCCCGGGCGCGGGGCTTCGCCGGGAGAGAGGCGGGTGGCGGCTGTGGCTGTGCCGGGGCGGGGGGCGCCGGGGCGGCGGGGGAACGTCGCGGGGCCGTGGTGGCGCCCTGCCCGGCTGCCTGCGCTCTCCGTCCGCAGGGGTGTGGGCGCAGCTGAGGCTGGTGGAGGCCGGCGGAGGGCTGCGAGTGCCCGGAGACTCCGTGCACCTCACCTGCCGCGGATCCGGCTTCGCCTTCGGGAGTCGCCCCGTTTATTGGTACCGTCAGGCCCCCGGCGGTGGTCTCGAGTGGGTGTCGTACATCCGGTATGATTCCTCATTTACTCAGTTCGGGCAGTCTGTGCAGGGTCGAGCCACGGTGTCCCGGGACAATTCCCGGTCCGAGTCCTCTCTGTCCCTGAGTGCTCTGCAGCCCCAGGACTCTGCCCGCTACTTCTGTGCCATTGACACGGAGACAGGAAATCCAGCTGAGCTTTAACAGAAACCTGCTGGGGCCCAGCCCAGGTGCAAGAGCAATAGGGCAAGGGAGTGCTGTGATGTGCATGGGGTCACCCATGGTTGTTTCCAGCAGTGAAGGGTTATCACTTTGCACAGCAGGTGTTTGTGGCCTGTCCTGCACACTGCAGGAATTTATCTGATTGCCAATTAAAATACAGTGCAATGGAGAGTATAGAAAATTACCCCATCCCTAAAGAAACCGTCCTCCCTCTCTGCCATCCTTCTTCCCAGGCTCAGCTTCACTCTTGCATTCCCTTCCTCTCCCCAGGATGCACAGGGGCCAATTGGAAATGGGGTTTGGGGTCAGTTCATAGTATTACATCTGCATTGTTTCGGCACCTAAATCTATGGGTCCCTCTGGCATTCATGCCCGGATATGAAAGAGCTGGCCAATGTTATGACAGGACCTCTCTCTGTTTTTTTTCAATGGCCTAGGGAGTCTGGAGAGGCCCCAGACAACTGGAAGCTGGCAAATGTTATCCCCGTTTTCCAGAGGGGAAAGAAGGTAAAGCCTGGTAATTACAGGCCTCTCAGTCTCATTTCAGTGCCTGCTAAACAGCTTTGAGCTTCATGATGTTTGGTGGTCCTGTCAGGCACCAGGTGGCACATTCGACTTGGTGTCCATCTGCTGGGCCTGAAGTAAACCATATTATGGAGCAGTGATGCACGGTTGAGCCACGGCATCCCAGGACAATTCCTGTTCTGAGGCATATCTGTCCCTGAGTGCCCTGCAGCCCAGGGACTCTGCCCGCTACTTCTGTGCCGTTTGCACAGAGACAGGAAAACCAGCTGAGCTTTAACACAAATGTCCTGCCAGGGTCCCAGCTCTGGGTCTGAAGCTGGAATGGAGTCGAATCCCACAGTGGTTCAGGGCTGCTCTCGGAGAGTTTTGTAGTTACGTCATATGATGTAACTACATTGGTGCTTGGTCATGATGGAAACGTTTTATCTGTTTTATCTGAGTCTGTCTGCAAAGCATTACCCCTTCTGCTTGCCTTCTTCCCATGTCTCATGCCAGTCCTCACTCCTGTCACACTCTGAAACTGCTTCACCTTTGGAAACAAGTTTTGCTGTTTCCATCGTGTGTACCCTGTCACGGCTGACTGTTGAGGTGTGGTAATAGCCGTGCTCAGATTTTGGGCACGGCTCAGGTCCGCTCAGTCCAGTTGTCACTATTCACTCACTAAGTAGCTAGGAGAGGAAATACAGAAAGTACAGAGGGTCATTTGGGAGCCCACTGGGAGAATGGGGAGGTCTCCCAGATCTGAGATTCTGACAGGAACAAGAGGTTGTGAACATGTGTGTTTGGAGCTGCTGGATCCCAGAGATCACAGGCAGAAGCCCAGGGAAGTGGTGGAGTAGATGAAGATATTGCTTGAACTGTTCCTGCCTGTTTATCCTTGTCTCCTGGGGTTGCAGGTGCCCTTTCTCAGGTGGAGATAGAAGCCTCTGGCCCCGTGGTAGGGAAGGTCTCAGAGTCACTCACGCTTACCTGCCGCATCTCTGGTGTACCCATCACCGATAGCAGCTATGCTTGGGACTGGATCCGTCAGACTCCTGGCAGAGACCTGCAGCACATAGCGTTGCTGTATCCTTTCACGGGACTTCAGCACATTGCTTCGTTCTTCCAGACACGAGTCACCAGCTCTGCAGACCCCTCCAGGAACCAGCTGTCGCTGGAAGTGCTGTCGCCATCAGCTGCAGACACGGCCACATATTTCTGCAGCACCAGAGACCTGGAAAAAGGGGACAGTGCTTGAAAGACAGGCAAAGCCGGGGCAGAAGAGGAAGGAGGGGTGTTAAATTCAGCCAGGTCTTTCATGGTTGGCTGCAAAAAGGCTTTTGAGGAGTAGCCTGGGCTGGCTTTCCTGGAAAGGAGCACAGAGGTGCTGTGACAGCAGCAGCAGAAGAGTATCTCACAAGCACACACAAAACCATGAACAAGTTGATCACCTTCTTCCATTCTTCTCAGTCTCTCCCAGAAGAAGAGAGCAACAGAGAAAGCAGTTTGTTTAAGAAGCAGCACAACAAGTATTGAAGAACTAAGATTTGATTATGGCAAACCACAGCTGAATTGAGCTTTTAAATCTCATGTTGATCAGGGAGCCCCAGAACAGGCAAACAGCAGGAGCTGAGCTGCAGGGCACCTTTTCCCTTGTGCATGAAGTGTTGGCACTCTGTGCATATATATTCATGTGTGTACATGAGGTCCAGCATGTATATTCAAGTGTGTATACTGAGGTCCAGCATAGAATTTTGTGTAAGGACTCCCAACAAGGAAGATATGATCTGAGGGCTGTGGGGAACCTGGGGTATCCTACCATGCTGGGGCAGCTCCAAGTGTCTCAGGGCACCTTAGGCCACCTCCAGGTTCAATGGGTTCCTTTACCATCTTGCAACTCACTTTCCCACCCCTGTCTTGGATCCCTTCCCTAAGGGGCCAGATTGGAGCACACATGAAGAGGAAGAGGAGGGGAAGGACTCAGAGAGTCTGCAGAGGGGCAGCATGGAATTTGGGCATCCCAAAATGGTAGTACCAGTCAAAACAGTGACACTGTAGGGCTCAGCAGGTGTCCTCTCCTGTGGCTACAAAGGTCCTAGGGGGAGCTCTGTGTTCCTACTCAGTAGGGTAAGAATGGAGAAGGGAGTGTCCCTGCTCTGCTGAGGAGCCCCAACAGCCTGGTCCCTGCTCAGTCCTGTGCACATGAGTTTGGGGGGATGAGCTGGGGGCCTTGAACCTGCACATGTACCCCAGAGCTTCAATGCACAGCGAATCTTGGATCTCCCCTGCCCTTTGCTGCCTTTGCTGCTTGGGGGGAATCTGGGAAGGCTTTGGTGGGAAGAGGCCGCTGGAGAAATGTCAGCACGAGGGAGCGAGTGGAGGAGTAGGGTGCTGAGCAAGAGCAGGGTGAGGAGCACGTCTGCCATGGAGCGCCCTGTCCACAAGAGTAGAGGGGTCAGTGGCTCCCATCCAGGAGCAGCAGCTCACAAGCAGCAAGGAGCCAGGGTGCCCTGGGAGGACAATTTGCCGCCCCCCGGGCCGGCTCCAAAATCCCAGCAGAAACACTGCAGTCCTTCCTCAGAGGAAGGTCGAGGGTGGCTCTACAGCAGCATGCCACCTTTTGCCCACTAGAGGTTTTCCTGCCAAGCGAGCTCTCTGGTATTGCAGCTTGCAGGATGAGAGATACCCGAGAGTTCACCAACAGCTTCAGGTTCTTCTGCTCCTCCAGCCCCCACCTCTCGCCTTCGCTGTTGTCATAGACCGAGGGAGGGACCAGGAGGGACTAGGACTGACTGCAGTGACAGAGGCACAGACAGGGCAGATGTGGGCAGAGCTGTTCTGCCAGCGGAGACAAGCTACAGAGAGTCGAGGCAGAGTGGGGCCTGGCTGTGTGGACTGCCCTGTGCGTGGGGTTCTTTCCCATCATAGGTAAGCAAAAGGAAGAGGAAGGGGTGATGCCTCCCAGGAACTGAGCATGCTCCTGTGCTCTGCTCGCCACAGAGCTGTGCTAACCACTTGCAGCCTGACCTGCACCCTGCCTCTACCTCCCCACCGATCCCTGCAGAGCACAGCAGGAAATGAGTTCCTCCTCTTCTAGCTGCGATTTAGGCACCTCCATCCAGTGTGGCTGCTCCGCAGTGTGGGAATAGGCAGGGAATCTACCTGGTACACCCCCATCCTTGGGCCTAATGCTTTGTCCTTGCAAAGAGCAGGTTGAGGATGTCAGCATAGGATCCAAGCCCCACTTGCATGTGAGAGGTCCTTGTGCACATTCCGAGCAGTATCAGGGACAGGAGAGTAAATTCCTCACCATCACAGCCTGGCAAAGCCAAAGCGGTTTGTCCTCCATCATGCCAAACCTTCCTGCACCAAATCGGAAAATCAAAAAAAACTTCTTGTCTGACAGGGAAAAGGAGGGAGGGAAAGGTGGTGTCACTCTCCTCATGAGCCCTGATTCCTGGTACCAGCTCAGTTCCTCTACTCATCTTTGTCAGTTGGGTTGAAAGAGAACAAATTTAGTCCAGTGCTATCCCAGTGTCCCCATCAGCAATGCTGTGACCTTTTCTGAATCTTGGAGCGATCATGGCTTGTTCTTCCTCACTGCAACAGTCACTGGCCAGGTGGCCTTGGAGCAACACATCGGGGATCTGGCCATGCGAGAGGGAGATGGAGTCACCTTCCAGTGTAGCATGAGTGGGGACAGTATGAGCAAGTACTACATGTCCTGGTACCGGCTGGGGCCACGTGGCTCTCTGGAATGGATTTACTGGGAAGGTGATGCCTCTGGAGAAGATATCCAGGGTCGCGTTAAGGGATCAGTGGAGAGCTCCCAGAACAGATTCACCCTGCAGATCCAGGCAGCAAAGCAAGGGAATGAAGCAGTGTATTACTGTGGTGCCAGGCTCAGCCTGGAGCAGCTCTGCAGCAGCGTGGAGCCAAAACCCAGCTGATAGGGAGTACAGACTTCTCAGCATTTCTTTCGAACAGCCACTAACCAGATGTTTATGTCACGCATTGGCAGGTGCAGGAAACAAAACTTTGGCGTGCTTGCAGTCAAAAGCGGTGAAGATAAGTATTTATGATGCAGGAGGATGTATTGCAGGAACTTCAGAGACTGTCTAGTGACGTGCTGGTTATTACACATTGTCTGGGCTGCTGTCCAGCCTGGCCCAGTTTTACCTCTGTGGCTTGGTTCTAGATGTGGGATCATGGAGAGGCGGTGTGGTAGCTTACTCCTGTACCATAGTAGATGGATGGGTGACATTGTAGTGGGTGACTACTACAGATCACCTGATCGGGAAGAAGTAGACAAGGTGTGATGGGTTGACCTTGGCTGGCCTCCAGGTGCCCAACAAGCGACTCTGTCAGTCCCCCTCCTCTACTGAACAATGTGAACTGAACAAAAGGGTGAAAAAAACACAATGAAAGGCACATGGGTCAAGAAACGGACAAGGAGATGACCCAGCAGTTACCTTCACAGGCCAAAGAGACTCAACTTGAGGAAATAAATTTTATCTATTATCAATCCAATCAGAGTAGGACAGCGAGAAATAAGAACAAATCTAAAAACACCTTTCTGCCATCCCATGCTTCTTCCCGGGTTCAGCTTCACTCCCAACTTCTCTACCTCTTCCCTCCAAGGGGCATATAGGGGAAGGGGAATGGGGGTTGCGGCCAGTTCATACCACCTCCTCTCTGCCACTTTTTACTCCTCAGGCTCTTCTCCTGAGTGGTCAGCTCTACAGCTGATGGGCAACACGAGAAACAAAGAAGGCAGGGACACTGTGTAAAGACCGTTCAGCAACAGCTAAAACTTTGGTGTGTTATCAACATGGTATTTGCCATAAAATATTGCAGCTGCCCATACAGGCGCCTCTGAAGAAAATTAACTCCATCACAAACAAATCAAGTACACCTACTGTTGCTGACCCTGCTTCAAGCAGGAGAGTTAAACCAGACCTTTTCAGAGGTCCCTTACAGCCTCAACTTTTCTGCCATGTTAGGAGCAAAACTGGCTCCTCTTCTGCTGCACTTTCTAATGCCCTTCCTGGGGAGTATGAAAGGACAGCATCAGGCCTGACGGCCAGCCAGAGCTTCTAAGAGACAGTTTGTGGGTCTGGGAATGCTTTGGGAATACTCTTGCGTCCTGGTTGGGGGGAAGACCTCGAGCCTCTCCTCATGACCTCATGCGCTGCCAGCATGCTGCCAGGTATGCCCTGCAGCCCTCCAGCAGTGACTGTTAGGTGGTTTTGATGGAGAAATGGAGGGGCTCTAACAGTCTTTTCCCCATTGAATTCCCTCCCCTCTGCTCAGTCCAGGAGCCCTGCCTCCAGCAACAAGCTGTGGCCAGCAGTACGCTTCTCGGGCTCCAGGAAGCAGCCAGTCAAGTGGTCAAATGGGGATGCATGTTATTCCTCATCCTTCCAAAGCCAGGCTCTGGGTTTGTGCAGGGGGTTGTACAACCTGTTCACATGTGCATGTACCTGTGTCTGCAACTCTACAGAAGAACCATAAGATCTATCAGAAGACTGAACACCACAAATACAGCAAACATAACCATGCCAAATACCTCTCCCGAGTCCTCCTTGTGCTTCTCTTTTACCCACCCATATGACATTTTTGTATCACTCCTGAGTGAGTCCTGTATAACTCTCCTGAGTTCCAGCTTTGAATCTTGTAGCCAAAAGAGGAAAGTGCGTTTTCCTCAACAGTCCTGTAAAAAGCTGTTCCTGGAAGTCATCTGGGGAGTAGTAAAGTCCAAGTTTCATTTTTCCCCTCTGCCCTGGCACATATCACAAAGTCGTGAATGGGCCCGTGAGCCTTTCACAGACTCACAGAAATCCTGAAGTTGGGGGGCACCTCAGGAGGTCATCCAGACCCTCTGCTCAAGCAGGGCCTCCTAGAGCCGGTTGCACGGGACCATCTCCAGACAGCTTTTGAATATCTCCCAGCAGGGAGAACCAACAGCCTTTCTGGGCAACCTGTGCCAGTGCACAGTCACCCTGACAGTGAAAAAGTGTCACATAAGGCTGCACATTGCCTCATGACCTGTCACTGAGCACCAGAGAAAAGCGCTTAGCCCAGCCCTCCCTGCCCCCTCCCTTCCTCTGTTTCTATACATCAGTGAGATCCCCCTGAACCTTCTCTTCTCCAGGGTAAGGCATCCCCGATCTCTCAGCCTTTTTCATGGAACGGGTACTCGAGTCCCATTATCACCTTCTTGGCCTTCACTGGCCTCTCTCCTGTATGCCCAACTCTCTCTTGTCCTGGGGAGCCAAGCAGTGGAGCCCATACTGCAGGTGTGACACCAGCAGTGCTGAGTAGAGGGGAAGGACCACCTCCCTGAGCTGACGCAAACTCTCCTCCTGGTGCAGCCCAGGACACCATTATCCCTCTTTGCCACAAGGGCCCATTTCTGTCTCATGGTCAAGTTGTCCAGCAGAACAAAGACCAGATGGAGTCCAATGACGAGTGGTATACCTCAGGGGTCCGTATGGGGTCCAGTACCACTTAATGTCTTCATCAATGACATAGACAGTGGGATTGAGTGCAGCCTCAGCATATCTGCAGATGACACCAAGCTCAGTGGTGTGGTTGACATGCCTGAGGGATGGGATGCCATCCAGAGGGACCTGGACAAGCTCAAGAAGTGGTCCCATGTGTACCTCATGAGGTTCAACAAGGCCAAGTGTAAGGTCCTGCACTGGGCTGGGGCAACCCCTGGTATCAGTCGTGGCTGGGGGATGAAGGGATTGAGAGCAGTGCTGCAGAGAAGGACTTGTGGGTACTGGTGTGCTCACAGCCCAGAAATCCAACTGTATCCTGGGTGGCATCAAAAGAAGCGTGTGCAGCAGGTCAAGGGAAGTGATTGTGCCCCTCTTCTCTGCTCTGCTGAGATCCCACCTGGAGTACTGCATCCAGCTCTGGAGTCCTCAGCACAGGAAAGACATGGACGTGGCTGGAGCAGCTCCAGAGGAGGGTCACAAAAATGATCAAAGGGGTGGAACACCTCTCCTATGAGGACAGGCTGAGAGAGTTGGGTGGTTTAGCCTGGAGAAAACTCTGGGGACAGCTTATTGCAGCCTTTCCATATAGAAAGGGAGCCTACAGGAAGGTGGGGAGAGATGTTTTAGTAGGGCCTGTAGTGATAGGACTAGGGGTAATGGCTTTAAACTAAATGAATAGATAGAAGGAAGAAATGTTTTATGATGAGGATAAGGACACACAGGAATGGGTTTCCCTGAGAGGCTGTAGATGTCCCATCCCTGGAAATATTTCCAGGGACTGGACAGGGCTCTGAGCAACCTGATCTAGATGAAGATGCCCCTGCACATTGGAGGGGAGTTTGGACATGGTGACCTTTAAACTTCCCTTCCAACCCAAGTGATGCTATGATTCTCAAGTTCTATGTTTCTATACATTGATGGGATGAATCTCCCCCCACTCCAAGCCTTCTCTTCTCTAGGGTCAACGGTCCCAGCTCTCTCAGCCTTTCCTCATCTAAGAGGTGCTCCAGACCCATAATCATCTCCGTCACCCTTCACGGGCCTCTCCCCAGTATATCCAGCTCTTTATTGTACTCCGCTTCCAGGAAGAGAAGCTAGTACTCCAGGAGTGACCCCAGCAGTGCTGAGTAGAGGGGAAGGATCACCTCCCTGAGCTGCTGCAAACACTCCTCCTGGTGCACCCCAGGACATCCCATATGCCAGGACAGCCCATATCCCTCTTTGCCACAAGGGCCCATTTCTGGCTCATGGTCACATTGTCCACCAGAACCATTGGGGTCCTTCTCTGAGCACGTGCTTCCCTGGTGGGCAGCCCCCAGCCTGGCCTGGTGCAGGGGGTTGTTCCTGCCCAGGTGCAGGACTTGGCTCTTGCCCGTGTTGAGCTGCAGGGGGTTCCTGTCAGCCCGCTTCTCCAGCCTGTCGAGGTCCCTGTGGATGGCAGTACAGCCCTCTGTGTGTCTGGTCTCCGCGGGCAGGGGCTGGGAGTGAGGCCAGGGCGGGCTGGGGGTGCGGGGCACGGGGAGGTTCCTGCGAGGGGACGCTGCGGACCGACGGCCCGTCCCTGCCGCTGAGGCCGGCCCCGGCGGCGGGTGGTCGAGGCGCCGATGCCCTTGCGCAGAGCTCGGCAGGGCGACGAGGCGGGAGAGCGGCGGAGCCGCGCTGGCAGTCCCGGTTCAGGAGCGTCGGTGTGCCGGGGCGCCGCACTCCTCCTCTGCCCACGGCCCTGCCCCGCGGCCCTCCCCGCGCCCGCCCTTCTCCTGCCCCGAAGGGGCCGCGGCAGCGGGCGGCCGGGGCGGGCAGAGGCATGGGCGCTGCCCCGGCGAGGGGCCGAGCCGGCAGGACGGGCAGGAGCGGGCCCGAGCGCGGCTCCGCTCGGCTCCTGTGCGGCTCCCGCCGGGCCCCGTCCGGCCCCGACGCGGCAGGGCACGATGGCGGCTGGGCTGGGGCCGTGGCTCCTGTCCATGGCATTGGCCTTGGGGCCGGCAGGTGAGAGCCGGGGCCGGGCCTGGGGCTGGGGCTGCTAGCCGGCGGCATTGCTCGTACCGGGGCCCCGGGGCTGCGGCTGCTCCCGCGCCGGGCGCGGTGTCTGGTGGCGCTCGCCTTGGCCGGGCGAGGGAGAGGCCGAAGCCGAGGCCGGGCCGGGGGAGTCTTTGGGACGGCGGGTCGGGCCGCAGTGTGGGAGCGGGCGCGGCTGAGCCCCGAGGGGGGCAGGCGGGGCATTGCCCCGGGCGCGGGGCTTCGCCGGGAGAGAGGCGGGTGGCGGCTGTGGCTGTGCCGGGGCGGGGGGCGCCGGGGCGGCGGGGGAACGTCGTGGGGCCGTGGTGGCGCGCTGCCCGGCTGCCTGCGCTCTTCGTCCGCAGGGGTGTGGGCGCAGCTGAGGCTGGTGGAGGCCGGCGGAGGGCTGCGAGCTCCCGGGGACTCCGTGCGCCTCTCCTGCCGCGGATCCGGCTTCAAGTATTACTACGTTTATTGGTATCGTGAGGCCCCCGGTGGTGGTCTCGAGTGGGTGTCCTACATCAGTGCATTCTCGGGTACTACGAAGAAGTACAGGCCAACAGTGGAAGGTCGAGCCACGGTGTCCCGGGACAATTCCCAGTCAAAGTCCTCTCTGTCCCTTAGTGCCCTGCAGCCCCAGGACTCTGCCCGCTACTTCTGTGCCATTGACACGGAGACAAGAAATCCAGCTGAGCTTTAACAGAAACCTGCTGGGGCCCAGCCCAGGTGCAAGAGCAATGGGCCAGGGGAGTGCTGTGATGTGTGTGAGGTCACCTGTGGCTGTTTCCAGCAGTGAGGGCTTATCACTGTGCACAGCAGGTGTTTGTGGCCTGTCCTGCACACTGCAGGAATCTGATTGCCAATTAAAATACAGTGCAATGGAGAGTATAGAAAATTACCCCAACCCTAAAGAAACCGTCCTCCCTCTCTGCCATCCTTCTTCCCAGGCTCAGCTTCACTCTTGCATTCCCTTCCTCTCCCCAGGATGCACAGGGGCCAATTGGAAATGGGGCTTGGGGTCAGTTTGTAGTATTTCATCTGCATTGTTTCGGCACCTAAATCTATGGGTCCCTCTGGCATTCATGCCCGGGTATGAAAGAGCTGGCCAATGTTATGACAGGACCTCTCTCTGTTTTTTTTCAATGGCCTTGGGAGTCTGGAGAGGCCCCAGACAACTGGAAGCTGGCAAATGCTATACCCGTTTTCCAGAAGGGAAAGAAGGTAAACCCTTGTAATTACAGGCCCCTCAGTCTCACTTCAGTGCCTGCTAAAAATATGGAGAAGGTTATTGTGGCAGGTAGAACGACAGAACAGTAGAATGGTTAGAGTTGGAAGGGACCTTCAAGATCATCTAGTTCCAGCCCCCCTGCCCTAGGCAGGGACACCTTCCACCAGACCAGGTTGCTCGAAGCCCCATCTGAGCTGTCGTTGAACACCTCCAGGGATGGAGCATCCACAGCTTCTCTGGGCAGCCTGTTCCACTGTCTCACTGCCACCTCAGTCAAGAATTTCTTCCTAATAGCTAATCTAAATCTCCCCTCTTTCAGTTTGAAACCATTACCCTTATCCTATCGCTTCACTCCCTGATGAGGAGTCCCTCCCCATCTTTCCTGTAGGCCTCTTTTAGGCACTGGAAGGCAGTTACAAGGTCTCGCAAGAGGCTCCTCTTCTCCAGGCTGAACAACCCCATGTCTCTCAGCCTGTCTTCATAGGAGACAGGTGCTCCAGCCCTCTGATTATCTTCATGGCACTCTGCTGGACTTGCTCCAGGAGGTCCAGGTCCTGAGCTGGATGCAGTACTCCAGGTGGGTCTCATGAGAGCAGAGTAGAGGGGTAGAATCCCCTCCCTCGCCCTCCTGGCCATGCTGTGGGGATGCAGCCCAGGATGCAGTTGGCTAGAAAGCCACGTGCTCATGGTTGGGGTGTGTTGAGCTTCTTATTGACCAACACCCCCAAGTGCCTCTCCTCAGGGCTGCTCTCCATCCGTTCTCTGCCCAGCCAGTACTGTTCTTGGGATTGCCCCATCTCACACAGAGGACTTGCACTTGGCCTTGTTGAACTTCATAAGGTTCACACGGCCCCACTTCTCAAGCCTGTCCAAGTCCTTGTGGATGGCATCCCTTCCCTCTGGCATTCTTGCCACGCTTTACGTCACCTTGCCTCTTCTCTATTATCTCTCCTCCTCATCGTCTTCTCATTTCTTCATCTCTGTCTTCTCTGTTTAACCCAAAGAGCAGCACACCTGAGTCCCTCACATGGACCTGGCTGAGCAGCACTGCTCAGTCTGCTGGGGGCTGCCTTTTCAGCACCCATAAACATTGGGTTCCCATGCAGATTTACCCTTCGAACTCCAGCTTATAGTCCAGAGAGAAAAGCAAGAATTTATCAAGGTGCCCACACAAGAAGTCATTTCTGGAGGTCAAAGGGAAAGAAGGAAACTCCGAGGTAGTGAATTTGTCATGAAAAATGAACCAGGAAGGACAAAAAATGGGCCTTCCAATCTGCATGAGATGTTTTGACTTTTAGAGTCCTCACAGACATTGAGGGAGGATTGAAGAGGCATCTTACAAAAGGTCTGAGCTTCCAGTATTTCCCCCTTGGTCTCGTCTGGCTCACACATGTCTGAACGCTTTCTCTTGTTCTGGGTTGTTTGGTTTTGATTGGGAGCTTCTCTCCCAGGCCTGCGAATATAATGGGGCAAGACTTTCTGAGCATGTGTGTTTGCAGCTGCCAAACCCCAAAGATCATGGGGGCATCTCTGTGGCCCCATGGCCCACAGCCCCTGAGCGATCTCCTAAGCAGAGGAGCCAGCTAGCAGCCCAGCGGCCTTTTGTCACCGTTGGGCCAGTCATTTCAAAAGTGTGCTGTTTCTGGTTTCGAACAGCCAGTTGCATACCATGGCATAGGGAGGCTGTGTCATCCTGTCCCTTCCCAGCATCCCATGCTCTACAGACTGACAAGGCTGCTAAGGCAGCTGCTTCAGTCTGACAGACGAGGGTGCCAATGTGTGGATGTGCTGTGCCACCAGCACACTGACCATTTGTGAGTGGGCTTTCCAAATTTGACTGTGCAGAGGGAGAGTCAAATTCTCCCTCCCAATCGTAGCCCTCCGGGCACTCCTTGCAATGTTTTGCGTGCTCTGAAGGAACTGCTAGCTATCGTTCTTAACTGTTTGGAGTGTAGGAGGGATTAAGGGCACGTACACTGCACTAACAAGACAGATGATATTCAGTTCCTTCTCAGGGACTTCCCGGTAGCCGTAGCAGGATCAGGCACTGCAGATGGGATGCATGCACTCTGATTCTGGAGACTACGTGGACTGCCGCACATGCCCAATTGTATCCAAATTTAAGCAGGGTCTGGAAAAACCTGTTGCTACTCTATGTCATCAGTCAGGTATCTCTCCCAGAAGTGTCTCATCCTTCCTCCACATCCAGGTTCAGGCTATCCTGCTGGGCTGAGTGAGAGGTGAAGGAGTAACAACAGTTTGATTAGGTGGCTAATGCAGCAACACAACAGTTACCCAGCACCTGGAGCTGAATAAAGATAAGAACCTGCATCAGGGCTGACACCACATGGGGGAGGGGAAGGATCGCTTCCCATGACATGCTGGCAACACTTTGTCTAATGCCACCCAGGATACCATTGGCCACCTTTGCTGCCAGGGCCCATTGCTGGCTCATGGCCAACTTGGTGTCTGCCACAACCCCAAGGCCTTTTTCTGCAAAGCTGCTTTCCAGCTGGGTGACCAGAGCCTGTCCTGGTGCTCAGGGTTGTTCCTCTCCAGGTGCAGCAGTTTGCCTTCCTGCTTGTTGAACTGCCTCAGGTTCCTGTCAGCCCATCTCTCCAGCCTGCCAAGGTCCCTCTGGATGGCAGCACAACCCCCTGCTGTATCAGCCACTCCTCCCAGGTTGGTGTCATCTGCACAATTGCTGAGGGCACACTCTGTGCAGTCCTCCAGATCGTTAATGAAGACGTCCAACCGGATTGGAGCCAGTATTGACCCCTGTGATACACCGCTAGTTTCTGGCCTCCAACTAGACTTTGTGCCACTGATCACCACCATCTGGCGCCAGGCATTCAGACAGTTTTTGACTGTCAGAGGGACTGGTGGAGGACATTAAGTTTGGGGGCACCCTTGTCTGTAGTGATCATGAGAAGAAAGTCACTGGCGTAAGTCATTGCTGGGCTGCTCTCCATGATCTTTGAAAGGTCGTGGAGAACAGGTGAGGTGCCTGAGGACTGGAGGAAAACCAATGTTGCTCCAGCCTTCAAAAAGGGCAAGAAGGAGGACCTGGGGAACTACAGGCCAGTCAGCCTCACCTCCATCCCTGGAAAGATGATGGAACAGCTCATTCTGGGCGTCAATACCAGTACAGGTTGGGGGCTGACCTGCTGGAGAGCAGCTCTATGGAAAGAGACCTGGGAGTCCTGGTGGACAACAGGATGACCATGAGCCAGCAGTGTGGCCTCGTGGCCAAGAAGGCCAATGGCATCCTGGGGTGCATCAAGAAGAGTGTGGCCAGCAGGGCAAAGGAGGTCATCCTCCCCCTCTACTCTGCCCTGGTGATGCCACACCTGGAGTACTGTTCTGTTCTGGGCTCCCCGGTTCAAGAAGGCCAGGGAACTGCTGGAAAGGGTACAGCAAAGGGCTACCAAGATGATTAGGGGATTGGAAAACCTCTCTTGCAATGAAAGGCTGAAGAATTTGGGTCTCTTCAGTCTGGAAAAAAGGTGACTGAGCGGGGATCTTATCAACGCTTATTAATACTTAAAGGGTGGGTGTCAGGAGGATGGGGCCAGGCTCTTTTCAGTGGTGCCCAGCAACAGGACCAGAGGTAATGGGCACCAACTTGAGCGTAGGAAGTTCCACGTAAACTTAAGGAGAAACTTCTTTCCTGTGAGGGTGGCAGAGCCCTGGCACAGGCTGCCCAGAGAGGTGGTGGAGTCTCCGTCTCTGGAGACATTTGAAACCCGCCTGGACACATTCCTGTGCCACCTGCTCTGGGTGAGCCTGCTCTGGCAGGGGGGTTGGACTAGATGCTCTCCAGAGGTCCCTTCCAACCCTACCATTCTGTGATTCTGTGACCCACCTCACTGCCTGCTCCTCCAGCCCAGACTTTGTCAGGTTCTCTAGGAGGACCTTAGCTGAAACAGTGTTGAAAGCGTTCCTGAATCAACAGAAACCAATGTCTGCTGCTCTCCCCTCATCTCTACAACCAGTCATTGCCTCACAGAAGATTATCACAAGGGGCATGACTAGCCCCTTGTGAACCCTGGTGACATTCTTGTCCCTCAAGTTCCTGGAAATGGTTTCCAGGCCTACTTGCTCCATCACTTTCCCAGCGCTCAGGGTGGTAGAGGAGAGAGAGCTGTTTCATGAACATCCCAAGAAAGGTGGAAGGAAGTTGTAAAATCTTACATCTCTTCTGATGCCACATGCTGATGCCGCATCAGATGAGCCACCACTCATGGCACGTTGCCTGCGCTCTCCGTCTGCAGGGGTGTGGGTGCAGCTGAAGCTGGTGGAGGCCGGTGGAGGGCTGCGAGCACCCGGGGACTCCATGCTCCTCTCCTTCTGCGGATCCAGCTTCACCTTCAAGGATTACTACGTTCGGTGGTACCGTGAGGCCCCCCAGTGGTGGTCTCGAGTGGGTCTCCTTCATGAGTGGACCCTCGGGTACTACAAAGTACTGTGGGGCAGAGGTGCAGGGTTGAGCCACGGCATCCTGGGACAATTCCCATTCTGAGGCATATCTATCCCTGAGTGCCCTGCAGCCCTGGGACTCTGTCCGCTATTTCTGTGCCGTTCACCCAGAGACAGGAAATCCAGCTGAGCTTTAACAGAATCCTGCTGGGGCTCAGCCCAAGGTGCAAGCGCAATGGGCCGGGGGAGTGTTGCGATGTGTGTGGTGGTGCTCAGGGCTGTTTCCAGCATTGAGGGCTTATCACTGTGCACGGCAGGTGTTCGTGGCCTGTCCTGCACACTGCAGGAATTTAATTTATTGGCAATTAAGATACAGTGTAATGGAGGGAAAGAAAAATAAAAAACCAAAATCCAATCGTAACGATACCGTCCTCCCTCTCTGTCCTCCTTTTTCCCAGGCTCAACTTCACTCTTTCACTTGTTCCTCTCTTGGAGAGGCTATGCCATGTAAAAATATGGAGAAGACTATCATGGAAGTTAGAATCATAGAATCACAGAATGGTTAGAGTTGGAAGGGACCTTCAAGATCATCTAGTTCCAGCCCCACTGCCCTGGGCAGGGAGACCTCCCACCAGACCAGGTTGCTGAAAGCCCCATTCAGCCTGGCCTTGAACACCACCAGGGATGGGGCACCCACAGCTTCTCCGGGCAGCCTGTTCCAGTGCCTCACTACCCTTACAGTAAAAAATTTTTTTCCTGATATCCAAGCTAAATCTGCCCTCTTTCAATCTGAGGCCGTTACCCTGTGTCCTATCATTACACTCCCTGATATAGAGTCCCTCCCCATCCTTCCTGTACGCCCCCTTTACGCACTGGAAGGACACTATAAGGTCTCCTTGGAGCCTTCTCTTCTCCAGGCTGAACAGCCCCAACTCTCTCAGCCTGTCCTCATAGCATAGGTGCTCCAGCCCTCTGATGATCTTCGTGGCCCTCCACTGGATCCGTTCAAACAGATCCATGTCCTTCTGTGGTGAGGACTCCAGAGCTGGATGCAGTACTCCAGGTGTGGTCTCACGAGAGCAGAGTAGAGGGGCAGAATCACCTCCCTCGGCCCGCTGGCCATGCTCCTTTTGATGCAGCCCAGGATGTGGTTGGCTTTCTCAGGTGCAAGTGCACATTGCCTGCTCATGTTGAGTTTCTTGTCCACCAGCACTCCAAGTCCTTCTCATTAGGGCTGCTTTCAAGCCATTCTCCGCCCAACCTGTATTTGTGCCTAGGATTGCCATGACCCAGGTGCAAGACCTTGCACTTGGCCTGGTTGACCTTCATGAGGTTCGTACAGGCCCACCACTCAAGCCTGTCCAGGTCCCTCTGGATGGCATCCCTTCCCTCCAGTGTGTTGACCGTGCCACACAGCTTGGTGTCGTCAGCAAACTTGCCGAGGGTGCCCTTGATCTCACTGTCCGTGATGCAAAGAAAGATGTTGAACAGCACCAGTCCCAGTACTGACCCCTGAGGAATGCCACTCATCACCGGATTCCATGTGGACATTGAGCCATTGACTGCAACCCTTTGAGTGCCGCCATTAAGCCAGTTCCTTATCCACCGAGTGGTCCATCCATCAAATCCATGCTTTGCCAATTTAGAGACCAGGATGTCGTGTGGGACAGCGTCGAACGCTTTGCATAAGTCCAGGTAGATGACGTCAATTGCTCTCCCCATATCTACCAATGCTGTAGCAACATCATAGAAGGCCACCAAATTTGTCAGGCACGATTTGCCTTTGGTGAAACCATGTTGGCTGTCACCAATCACCTCCTTATTATCCATGTGCCTTAGCAGAGCTTCCAGAAGGATCTGCTCCATGATCATGCCAGGCACAGAGGTGAGACCGACCAGTCTGTAGTTCCCTGGGTCTTCCTTCATTAGGATGAAGTTCTTTATAATGAGGGTGGTGAGACACTGGCCCAGGTTGCCCAGAGAGGTGGTGGAGGCCCCATCCCTGGAGACATTCAAGGCCAGGCTTGATGAGGCTCTGAGCAACCTGATCTAGTTGAAGATGTCCCTGCTTAGTGCAGGGGGGTTGGACTAGGTGACCTTTAAAGGTCCCTTCCAACCCAACAGATTCTATGATTCTATAACCAGGCAGCATCCCTATACTCTTCCCAGCACATCTGATCCTGCTAGAACTGCCTGTGCAGTTCCTTCTTGCCTTTAGTTTGACCAGCAGGTCCCAGCTCAGCCATGCTGGTCTCTTCCCTTTCTTGCTTGATTTCCTATACCTGGGGATCGAGAGCTCTTGTGCTCTATGGAAAGCATCCTTGAAGATCTGCGAGCTCTGTTCTGCCCCCTTGTCCCTGAGGACCGTTTCCCAGGGGGTCCTCTTGACTAACTCCTTGAAGAGCTGGAGGTTTGCTTTCCTAAAATTCAGCGTCCTGACTACGCTCCTCGTCTGGCACGTCCCCCTCAGGACCGTGAACTCCCACCGGTGTGCGGTCACTGCAGCCCAGGCTGCCTCCAATCTTGACATCCCCAATGAGCTCACTGGCATTGGTGACTATGAGGTCCAGTATGGCATCCCCTCGGGTAGGGCTGTTTCCTGTCTTAGGAAGTTATTATCAAGGCACTCCAGGAGCCTCCTGGATCATCTACAGCTCGCCGTGTTACTTTTCCAGCAGATGTTGGGGTTGTTGAAATCCCCCAGCAGGATGAGAGCCTTCGAACACAATGCCTCCTGCAGCTGGAAGAAGAAGGCTTCATCAGTAAGTTCCCCTTGATCAGGAGGCTTCTAGTAGACACCAACCAAAAGGTCCCCCATGTTACCTCGGTCTCTAATTCCTACCCATAAGCTTTCAACTTCCCCTTGGCTATTCTTTAGGGACATCTCTTCACACTCTATCCCTTCATTAACATAGAGGGCAACACCTCCGCCCCTCCTTCCTTGCCTGCCCCTTCTGAACAGCCTGTAGCCATCGATAGTCACAGGATTCGTCCCACCAAGTTTCAGTAATGGCGACTCTGTCATAGCTTTCCAGCAGCACGGTAGCTTCCAACTCCTCCTGTTTCTTGCCCATGCTGCCAGCATTCGTGTAGAGGCACTTCAGCCGGCCTGTTGGCTCTGACAGCTTCTTAGAGGAACACCCCTTGGGGTGTTTCACGCATGTTTCCCTGTTGACTCAGACTACCTCAGGAGCCCCGGCTCGTCTCCGTAAGACTTTGGCTGTGATGTAGCGTCCCCAGCATGTCCCGGGGAAACAGGTCCTTACTATGCGCCCCGTCCCTCTAACCCTGACGTGTTATCCCACAGCTTGTCACAGACAAGCCTAATATCATCCCCCTCCCCCTTCACATCTAGTTTAAAGCCCTGTCAATCAGCCCCACAATCTCTTGGGCAGAAAGATTGAGAAAGGTGTTTCCCATCTGACGCCAATAAGCCCGGTGCCATGTAGGCCATCCCATTATCAAAAAACCCAAAATTGTGGCGGCAACACCAGCCACGGAGCCATGTGTTAATGGACTGGATGCACCTGTTCCTTCCAGTGTCACTGCCTGCAACTGGAAGGAGTGAGGAGAAAAGCACCTGTGCCCCAGACTCCCTTACCAACCTTCCCAAGGCCCTGAAGTCCCCCTTGATTGCTCTTGGTCTACGAGTCGCAGCTTCATCTCCACCTACATGGAAAATCAGTAACGGGTAGTAGTCCGAGGACTGTATCAAACTAGGGACTTTCCTAGTTATGTCCTTAACCAGGGCTCCAGGAAGACAGCAGACATCCCTGTGAGGAGGTTCTGCCTGGCATACTGGACCCTCTATTCCCTCAGGAGAGAGGCGCAAGTGACTATAACCCTCCTTTTCTTCCTTGTGGATGTGGTGATGATACAAGCGGTACACCTTGCTGACTACATATAAAGACATTTTAATAGGTAAAGTGAAGCTGCATGCGCAAGGGAAGAAAAATCAGGAATTCATTTCCTACTTCCTGTGGGCTGGCAGGTGTTTAGGCCTTTCCAAGAAAGCAGGGCTTCCTCACACATAATGGTCACCCGGGAGGACAACGGCATAAATCCCAGTGTCTCCCCTGTGCTTTCCTCTTTGCCCCAGCTTTTCTTGTCGATCATGATGCCACATGGTAGGCAATTATCATCTTGCTCAAGCATGACTAGCCCCTTGTGAACCCTGGTGACAGTCTTGTCCTTCAAGTTCCTGGAAACGGTTTCCAGGCCCAGTTGCTCCATCACTTTCCCAGGGCTCAGGGTGGTAGAGGAGAGAGAGCTGTTTCATGAACATCCCAAGAAAGGTGGAAGGAAGTTGTAAAATCTTACATCTCTTCTGATGCTGGGAACCCCATGCTGATGCCACATCAGGTGAGCCACAACTCATGGCACATTGCATGGCACATTGCACCGATCCCCCACCTTCGTGATGTTTGCCACTATTGTAGCCTTCAGAGACTGTGCATAAATCTTGTAGAAGTGTTGTAGGGGGAAAGCATGCTGCTTCACTTGAAAAGAAAGGCAAAGCTCTCCCAATGACATCATTGTTGCTGCCAGGGGGTGGTTGACTCCAGGCTCTTCCATTATGATTAGCCGGCTGAGTTCTTCCTTGCTGTGGGTTAACCCTGTCAGGCAGCTAAGCCCCACTAGCAGATCAATCACTAGTTCTTCAGCAGGATGGGAATGAGAATTGGAAGGACAAAGGTGAAAAAACCTATGGGTTCATAATCATATAATCATGGACTGTGTTGGGTTGGAAAGGAAATATAAAGGTCACCTAGTCCAACCCCCCTGCACTAAGCAGGGACATCTTTAACTAGATCAGGTTGCTCAGAGCCTCATCAAGCCTGCCCTTGAATGTCTCCAGGGATGGCTCTTCCACCACCTCTCTGGGCAACCTGTTCCAGTGTCTCACCACCCTCATTGTAAAGAACTTCTTCCTAACGTCTAATCTAAACCCACCCTGCTCTAGTTTAAAACTATTTCCCCTCGTCCTATCGCTACATGCCTTCGCAAACAGCCCCTCCCCAGCTTTCCCATAGGCCCCCTTCAGGTACTGGAGGGCTGCTATAAGGTCTCCCTGGAGCCTTCTCTTCTCCAGGCTGAACAACCCCAACACTCTCAGCCTGTCTTCATAGGAGAGGGGCTCCAGCCCTTTGACCATCTTTGTGGCCATCCTCTGGACCTGATCCAACAGGGCCATGTCCTTCTTGTGTTGAGGACGCCAGAGCTGGACGCAGTACTCCAGGTGGGGTCTCAGGACAGCAGAGTAGAGGGGGAGAATCACCTCTCTGGATCTGCTGGCCATGCTTCTTTTGATGCAGCCCAGGATGTGAATGGCCTTCTGGGCTGCAAGCACACATTGTTGGCTCATGCCCAGCTTTTAATCCACCAGTACCCCCAAGTCCTTTTCTGCAGGGCTGCTCTCTATCACCACATCCCCCAGCCTGTATTGATAGCCAGAATTGTCCCTACCCAAGTGCAAGACCTTGCACTTGGCCTTGTTGGACTTCATAAGGTTTGCTCAGGCCCACCTCTCTAGCTCATCCAGGTCCCTCTGGATGCCATCCCGTCCCTCTGGCCTGTCAACCGCAACACTCAGCTTGGTGTCAATGGCAAATTTGCTGAGGGTGCACTTGATCCCACTGTCTAAATCATTGATGAAGATATCCAACAGCACTGGTCCCAATACGGATCCCTGAGGGACACCCCTGAGGGACACCCCTCTCCATCTGGACATCGAGCCATTGACCACCACCCTCTGGATGCGACCATCCAGCCAGTTCCTTATCCACCAAACAGTCCACCCATCAAATCCATATCTCTCCAACTCAGAGAGAAGGATGTTGTGGGGGACCATGTCAAAGGCCTTGCAGAAGTCCAGAGAGATGGTATCTGTAGCTCTTCCCTTGTCCACTGATGCAGTCCCTCCATTGTAGAAAGCCACCAGGTTGGTCAGACAGGACTTGCCCCTGGTGAAGCCGTTCTGGCTGTCTCGAATCACCTCCCTGTCCTCCATGTGCCTTAGCATAGCTTCTAGGAGGATCTGTTCCATGATCTTCCCAGGCACAGAGGTGAGACTGACAGGGCGGTAGTTCCCAGGGTGCTCCTTTCTACCCTTTTTAACAATGTGTGCAATATTTCCCTTTTTCCAGTCACCAGGGACTTCACCTAACTGCCACGACTTTTCAAATATCATGGAGAATGGCTTGGCAACTACATCAGCCAATTCCCTCAGGACTCTGGGATGCATCTCATCAGGTCCCATAGACTTGTATATGTTCAGGTTCCTCAGGTGGTCACGAACCTTGTCTTCACTTACAGTGGGAGGTCCTGTGTCTCACAGGTCCCCGTCTTGCAGTCCTTCAACCTGGGAGGCATGAGGAGAGAGGCTGTCAGTGAAGACTGAGGCAAAAATATTGTTCAGAACCTCAGCCTTCTCCTCGTCTGTTGTTACCAGTTTGCCATTCTTGGTCATCAGGGAGGGTACACTTTCTTTGACCTTTTGACGTTTTCTGTTTGACGTACCTGTAGAAGCCCTTCTTGTTATTCTTAGCATCCCTTGCTAAGTTCAGCTCCAGCCGTGCAAAACCAAACAACCCAGAACAAGAGAAAGCGTTCAGACATGTGTGAGCCAGACGAGACCAAGGGGGAAATACTGGAAGCTCAGACCTTTTGTAAGATGCCTCTTCAATCCTCCCTCAATGTCTGTGAGGACTCTAAAAGTCAAAACATCTCATGCAGATTGGAAGGCCCATTTTATCCTTCCTGGTTCCTTTTTCATGACAAATTCACTACCTCGGAGTTTATTTCTCTCCCTTTCACTTCCAGAAACGACTTCTTGTGTGGCAACTTGAAAAGTGGGTGCACCAGCCACAAGCTCCGAAAATACAGCATGCAAACAGTGCAGCACCACACACCATCCCACCTGCCCTGAGAGACTGTTCTAACAGATGGAGCCCAAAGTCATAGATTAAATGAACTCAACGGACATTTTAGAGGGACGGCCCATGGACTAAGGGCATTACATCTGTATGAGTATATCTGTATGTGTATATATATACACATAAGACAGGGGAAAGTAGTAGGGACACAGGTGTTCCATCCCATGTGAGCCATGCTTAGTCTGTAGCTGGCTGGGAAGGGAGCAGGAAGTCGCCACTGGGAGCGGGCTGGGGTGTCCTGGGTCCAGTCATTGAGCGGTGCTACTGTAATCATGTTTCTACATTCCTCTATCTGTGTTACGGTTGTTGTTTTCTTGTTTCCTTTGCTGTTCTGTTAAACTGCCTTGGTCTTATCCCACATGTTTTTCCTTTTTCTTCTGATTCTTCCCCATTGTGGGGGGAGTTTAAGAGAGCAGCCATATGGTTCTCTGTTGCCCTCTGAGGCTAAACCACAACATGCCTCAAAGTCCAGATAGGGTCCAGTGACAAGTGGTGTCCCTCAGGGGTCCATATTCAGTCCAGTACTGCCTAATGTCTCCCTCACTGACATAGACAGTGGGATTGAGTGCAGCCTCAGGGTATCTGTGGATGACACCAAGCTCAGTGGTGTGGTTGACATGCCTGAGGGATGGGATGCCATCCAGAAGGACCTGGACAAGCTCAAGAAGTGGTCCCATGTGTACCTCATGAGGTTCAACAAGGCCAAGTGTAAGGTCCTGCACCTGGGTTGGGGCAACCCCTGGTATCAGTCGAGGCTGGGGGATGAAGGGATTGAGAGCAGTGCTGGAGAGAAGGACTTGTGGGTACTGGTGTGGGTACTTGTGGGACTTGTGGGTACTGCATCGAGCTCTGGAGTCCTCAGCACAGGAAAGACATGGACGTGGCTGGAGCAGCTCCAGAGGAGGGTCACAAAAATGATCACAGGGGTGGAACACCTCTCCTGTGAGGACAGGCTGAGAGAGTTGAGGTTGCTCATCCTGGAGAAGAGGAAACTCTGGGGACACCTTATTGCAGCCTTTCCATATAGAAAGGTGGCTTATAGCAAGATGGGGAGAGAGGTCTTATCAGCCCGCATCTCCAGCCTGTGGAGGTCCCTGTGGATGGCAGCACAGCCCTCTGTGTGTCTGGTCTCCGCGGGCAGGGGCTGGGAGTGAGGCCAGGGCGGGCTGGGGGTGCGGGGCACGGGGAGGTTCCTGCGAGGGGACGCTGCGGGCCGACGGCCCGTCCCTGCCGCTGGGGCCGGCCCCGGCTGCGGGCGGTCGAGGCGCCGACGCCCTTGCGCAGGGCTCGGCAGGGCGACGAGGCGGGAGAGCAGCGCAGCCGCGCTGGCAACCCCGGGCCAGGAGCCTTCCTGTGCCGGAGAGCCAGGCTCCTCCTCTGCCCGCGGCCCTGCCCGCACCCGCCCTTGTCCTGCCCCAAAGCGGACGCGGCAGCGGGGGGCCGGGCCGGGGCGGGCGTGCTGGGGGCGGGCAGAGGCATGGGCTCTGCCCCCTCGTCAGCGGGCGGGCAGGAGCGGGTTCGAGCGCGGCTCCGCTCGGCTCCTGTGCGGCTCCCGCCGGGCCCTCGGTCCCCGTCCGTCCCCGGCGCGGCAGGGCACGATGGCGGCCGGGCTGGGGCCGTGGCTCCTGGCCTTGGCCTTGGCCTCGGGGCCGGCAGGTTAGAACCGGGCGGGGAGGGCGGCGAGGCCGGGCCCGGGGCTTCGGCTGCCCGCGGGCGGCGCTGCCCGTGCCGGAGCCCCGGGGCTGCGGCTGCTCCCGCTCCGGGCGCGCTGTCGCCTGGCGCTCGCCTTGGGCGGGGAGCGGGTGGGGTGGGATGGGCGGGCGACGGAGAGGCCGAGGCCGGGGCCGGGGGCGGGGGAGGCTCTGGGGCGGCGGGTCGGGCCGCAGTGTGGGAGCGGGCGCGGCTGAGCCCCGAGGGGGGCAGGCGGGGCATTGCCCCGGGCGCGGGGCTTCGCCGGGAGAGAGGCGGGTGGCGGCTGTGGCTGTGCCGGGGCGGGGGGCGCCGGGGCGGCGGGGGAACGTCGTGGGGCCGTGGTGGCGCGCTGCCCGGCTGCCTGCGCTCTCCGTCCGCAGGGGTGTGGGCGCAGCGGAGGCTGGTGGAGGCCGGCGGAGGGCTGCGAGTGCCCGGAGACTCCGTGCACCTCACCTGCCGCGGATCCGGCTTCGACTTCAAGTATTACTACGTTTATTGGTACCGTCAGGCCCCCGGTGGTGGTCTCGAGTGGGTGTCGTACATCAACCAAGATTCCTCATTTACTCAGTTCGGGCAGTCTGTGCAGGGTCGAGCCACGGTGTCCCGGGACAATTCCCGGTCCGAGTCCTCTCTGTCCCTGAGTGCCCTGCAGCCCCAGGACTCTGCCCGCTACTTCTGTGCCATTGACACGGAGACAGGAAATCCAGCTGAGCTTTAACAGAAACCTGCTGGGGCCCAGCCCAGGTGCAAGAGCAATAGGGCAAGGGAGTGCTGTGATGTGCATGGGGTCACCCATGGTTGTTTCCAGCAGTGAAGGGTTATCACTTTGCACAGCAGGTGTTTGTGGCCTGTCCTGCACACTGCAGGAATTTATCTGATTGCCAATTAAAATACAGTGCAATGGAGAGTATAGAAAATTACCCCATCCCTAAAGAAACCGTCCTCCCTCTCTGCCATCCTTCTTCCCAGGCTCAGCTTCACTCTTGCATTCCCTTCCTCTCCCCAGGATGCACAGGGGCCAATTGGAAATGGGGTTTGGGGTCAGTTCATAGTATTACATCTGCATTGTTTTGGCACCTAAATCTATGGGTCCCTCTGGCATTCATGCCCGGATATGAAAGAGCTGGCCAATGTTATGACAGGACCTCTCTCTGTTTTTTTTCAATGGCCTAGGGAGTCTGGAGAGGCCCCAGACAACTGGAAGCTGGCAAATGTTATCCCCGTTTTCCAGAGGGGAAAGAAGGTAAAGCCTGGTAATTACAGGCCTCTCAGTCTCATTTCAGTGCCTGCTAAACAGCTTTGAGCTTCATGATGTTTGGTGGTACTGTCAGGCACCAGGTGGCACATTCGACTTGGTGTCCATCTGCTGGGCCTGAAGTAAACCATATTATGGAGCAGTGATGCACGGTTGAGCCACGGCATCCCAGGACAATTCCTGTTCTGAGGCATATCTGTCCCTGAGTGCCCTGCAGCCCAGGGACTCTGCCCGCTACTTCTGTGCCGTTTGCACAGAGACAGGAAAACCAGCTGAGCTTTAACACAAATGTCCTGCCAGGGTCCCAGCTCTGGGTCTGAAGCTGGAATGGAGTCGAATCCCACAGTGGTTCAGGGCTGCTCTCGGAGAGTTTTGTAGTTACATCATATGATGTAACTACATTGGTGCTTGGTCATGATGGAAACGTTTTATCTGTTTTATCTGAGTCTGTCTGCAAAGCATTACCCCTTCTGCTTGCCTTCTTCCCATGTCTCATGCCAGTCCTCACTCCTGTCACACTCTGAAACTGCTTCACCTTTGGAAACAAGTTTTGCTGTTTCCATCGTGTGTACCCTGTCACGGCTGACTGTTGAGGTGTGGTAATAGCCGTGCTCAGATTTTGGGCACGGCTCAGGTCCGCTCAGTCCAGTTGTCACTATTCACTCACTAAGTAGCTAGGAGAGGAAATACAGAAAGTACAGAGGGTCATTTGGGAGCCCACTGGGAGAATGGGGAGGTCTCCCAGATCTGAGATTCTGACAGGAACAAGAGGTTGTGAACATGTGTGTTTGGAGCTGCTGGATCCCAGAGATCACAGGCAGAAGCCCAGGGAAGTGGTGGAGTAGATGAAGATATTGCTTGAACTGTTCCTGCCTGTTTATCCTTGTCTCCTGGGGTTGCAGGTGCCCTTTCTCAGGTGGAGATAGAGGCCTCTGGCCCCGTGGTAGGGAAGGTCTCAGAGTCACTCACGCTTACCTGCCGCATCTCTGGTGTACCCATCACCGATAGCAGCTACGCTTGGGACTGGATCCGTCAGACTCCTGGCAGAGACCTGCAGCACATAGCGTTGCTGTATCCTTTCACGGGACTTCAGCACATTGCTTCGTTCTTCCAGACACGAGTCACCAGCTCTGCAGACCCCTCCAGGAACCAGCTGTTGCTGGAAGTGCTGTCGCCATCAGCTGCAGACACAGCCACATATTTCTGCAGCACTAGAGAGCTGGAAAAGGGCACAGTGCTTGAACGACAGGCAAAGCCGGGGCAGAAGAGGAAGGAGGGGTGTTAAATTCAGCCAGGTCTTTCATGGTTGGCTGCAAAAAGGCTTTTGAGGAGTAGCCTGGGCTGGCTTTCCTGGAAAGGAGCACAGAGGTGCTGTGACAGCAGCAGCAGAAGAGTATCTCACAAGCACACACAAAACCATGAACAAGTTGATCACCTTCTTCCATTCTTCTCAGTCTCTCCCAGAAGAAGAGAGCAACAGAGAAAGCAGTTTGTTTAAGAAGCAGCACAACAAGCATTGAAGAACTAAGATTTGATTATGGCAAACCACAGCTGAATTGAGCTTTTAAATCTCATGTTGATCAGGGAGCCCCAGAATAGGTGAACAGCAGGAGCTGAGCTGCAGGGCACCTTTTCCCTTGTGCATGAAGTGTTGGCACTCTGTGCATATATATTCATGTGTGTACATGAGGTCCAGCATATATATTCATGTATATTCATGAGGTCCAGCATAGAATTTTGTGTAAGGACTCCCAACAAGGAAGATATGATCTGAGGGCTGTGGGGAACCTGGGGTATCCTACCATGCTGGGGCAGCTCCAAGTGTCTCAGGGCACCTTAGGCCACCTCCAGGTTCAATGGGTTCCTTTACCATCTTGCAACTCACTTTCCCACCCCTGTCTTGGATCCCTTCCCTAAGGGGCCAGATTGGAGCACACATGAAGAGGAAGAGGAGGGGAAGGACTCAGAGAGTCTGCAGAGGGGCAGCATGGAATTTGGGCATCCCAAAATGGTAGTACCAGTCAAAACAGTGACACTGTAGGGCTCAGCAGGTGTCCTCTCCTGTGGCTACAAAGGTCCTAGGGGGAGCTCTGTGTTCCTACTCAGTAGGGTAAGAATGGAGAAGGGAGTGTCCCTGCTCTGCTGAGGAGCCCCAACAGCCTGGTCCCTGCTCAGTCCTGTGCACATGAGTTTGGGGGGATGAGCTGGGGGCCTTGAACCTGCACATGTACCCCAGAGCTTCAATGCACAGCGAATCTTGGATCTCCCCTGCCCTTTGCTGCCTTTGCTGCTTGGGGGGAATCTGGGAAGGCTTTGGTGGGAAGAGGCCGCTGGAGAAATGTCAGCACGAGGGAGCGAGTGGAGGAGTAGGGTGCTGAGCAAGAGCAGGGTGAGGAGCACGTCTGCCATGGAGCGCCCTGTCCACAAGAGTAGAGGGGTCAGTGGCTCCCATCCAGGAGCAGCAGCTCACAAGCAGCAAGGAGCCAGGGTGCCCTGGGAGGACAACTTGCCGTCCCCCAGGCCAGCTCCAAAATCCCGGCAGAAACACTGCAGTCCTTCCTCAGAGGAAGGTCGAGGGTGGCTCTACAGCAACATGCCACCTTTTGCCCACTAGAGGTTTTCCTGCCAAGCGAGCTCTCTGGTATTGCAGCTTGCAGGATGAGAGATACCCGAGAGTTCACCAACAGCTTCAGGTTCTTCTGCTCCTTCAGCCCCCACCTCTCGCCTTCGCTGTTGTCATAGACCGAGGGAGGGACCAAGAGGGAGTAGGACTGACTGCAGTGACAGAGGCACAGACAGGGCAGATGTGGGCAGAGCTGTTCTGCCAGCGGAGACAAGCTACAGAGAGTCGAGGCAGAGTGGGGCCTGGCCGTGTGGACTGCCCTGTGCGTGGGGTTCTTTCCCATCATAGGTAAGCAAAAGGAAGAGGAAGGGGTGATGCCTCCCAGGAACTGAGCATGCTCCTGTGCTCTGCTCGCCACAGAGCTGTGCTAACCACTTGCAGCCTGACCTGCACCCTGCCTCTACCTCCCCACCGATCCCTGCAGAGCACAGCAGGAAATGAGTTCCTCCTCTTCTAGCTGCGATTTAGGCACCTCCATCCAGTGTGGCTGCTCCGCAGTGTGGGAATAGGCAGGGAATCTACCTGGTACACCCCCATCCTTGAGCCTACTGCTTTGTCCTTGCAAAGAGCAGGTTGAGGATGTCAGCATAGGATCCAAGCCCCACTTGCCTGTGAGAGGTCCGTGTGCGTGGGGTTCTTCTCCTTGGACTCTTGGACCTGGGATTCCTGAAGGACAGCTTTGCTTAAAGACTGAGGTGAATAAGGCATTCAGTATATCAGCCGTTTTCCATGTCCTATATCACCAGATCCTCGCACCATTCACCAGTGGGCTTGAATTTTCCCTAGCCTTGTTTATCCATTAAGGCCTCTGGTATTTTTTTTCTGTTGGGGTGATTTAAGACTGGAACAGGTTGTGCAGAGAGGCTGTGTAGTCTCCATTCTTGGAGATACTCAAAGTTGAACTGGGCAAGGCTCTGGACAGCCTCGTGTGGTGGCTCCACCCCAGCTGGCATCTAAGCCCCACGAAGCCACTCACTCACCTGCAGTGGGGTAATAGAGACAATTGGAAGGGTAGAAGCAAGAAAACTTGTAATTTAGATAAAGGCAGTATAATAACTACGGCAAAAGCTGCATGCTCAAATCAAGGGAAATATTTCCCATTTCTCACTAACAGGAAGATGTTTAGCTATTTCCAAGAAAGGAAGGCTTCACCACATGTGGTTACTTAGGAAGGCAAATGCCACAACTCCTAATATCCCCCTTTCCTCCTTCTTTCCCTAAGCTTTTATTGTTTTTGTGCTGATTTTGGCTGAGATAAAGTTAATTTTCTTCATAGTAGCTAGTATGGGGCTATGTTTTGGATTTGTGCTGAAAACATTGTTGATAATATATCGATGTTTTTGTTATTGCTGAGCAGTGCTTACACTGCGTCAAGGCCTTTTCTGCTCCTCACATCGCCCCACTAGTAAGTAGGCTGGGGGTGCCCAAGAAGTTGGCAGGGGTCACAGCTGGAACAGCTGACCCCAACTGACCAAATGGATATTCCATACCATATGACATCATGTTCAGCAATAAAAAGCTGGGGGAAGAGGAAGGAATTGGGAAATGTTCGGAGTTATGGCTTTTTGTCTTCACAAGTAACTGTTATGAGTGATAGAGCCCTGCTTTACTGAAGATGGCTGAGTGCCTGCCTACCAATGAGAAATAGCTAATGAATTCCTTATTTTGCTTTCCTTACATGTGCAACTTTTGCTTTACCTATTACACTGTCTTTATCTCAACCCACAAGTTTTCTCACTTCTATCCTTCCCGTTCTCCCCACCATCCCACTGAGCGGCTGTGTGACCAATTTGCTGACATCCTGCAGTATGGCATTTCACTTTGGCCAGTTGTTGACTGTGTGGCTGGTGGGGCAATGTAAGAAACAGAGAAGGCCGTGATGGTGTGTAAGCAATGTTCAATAGCTAAAACATCGGTGTGTTATCAACACATTTTTGGTCACAAAACATCACAGCTGCCCATACAGGCAGCTATTTTAAGAGGCGACTTGCAATGTCCCCTAAACACAGACAAGAGAAGCAGCCTGAGGGAAGCATGAAACTAATTGTGAGAGATGAAGGAGGGGGAGGAGGCCCTCTGAGCCTTCCTGAGGAGTCTCTCAAAATTTCGCAAGTACCAGGCCTGCTCAAAGAACTGATAAAGCTAACACCTGCTTATCTCTTGTGTGATTCGTGGGAGGTGCCTGGAACACAGTCTTACAGAAACAGGACAGCCCTGCTTTTTTTCCGGCAAGGACAAGATAACAGGAATCTGTGTAGTTCTCTGTTTCTTCAAAAGGCTGCTGTGCCTGATGATAATGCTCTGCCTCATTATCCACGAAATGCATATTAAAGTTGACACCCCTGTATATTCTAATAAAGATTATAGAGATCATGCTAAACATATGACTGTAGCACTCCACCCAAATTATGCTACATGTCACCTAGGGGGTTGGGAAGCCTGAGACGAAACTGCCCGGAACTAGTTGGGTGGGTCATACTGATATGGCGAACATAAAAGGGGAAAATAAGTGCCTGTAGAGAGGAGATTTTTTCCCTGAGGAGATTATACACAGAAGAGCGCTCTTACCCCTGTTGGCAGAACCAATGCTGGAACAAGGACCGGTGATCTCTTTCTCTCTCCCTCCTCTATCCCTCTGGTTCTGTTTCTTTTTCTTTTCTCTTTTCTCTTTTATTTTGAAGTTGTTAAGTAACGCAAGGTGTACCTTACCACTCACTATAATTCATTGTATAGCTGTTGTTAAGTACCGCTTGCCATAATTTGTTGTATATAGGTTGCTAAGTAATGCAAGGTGTACTTTACTGCTTGCCATAATTTGTTATATACCTAACCAATTATCATGGACCCAGTTAAGACATGTATTAATGACTGTGTGAATTTAATAAATGTTTGCATGCGGACCTTGAGAGTTGGCTCACCTTAGTCTGAGCAGATGAGCAGATGGGGATTTTCAAATTTGAGTCACTTACCCTCCTTCTTTTCTGAGTGGGGCATGACAGATATGAAGAAAGTTAACTCCATCCCCGCCCGACCCAGTACACCTACTCTAGTTGACCCTGCTTCAAGCAGGAGGGTTAAAGTAGACCTTTTCCAGGGGTCCTTAAGCCTCAACTCTTCTACTATCCTGTGAGCAAAACTTGCACCTCTTCTGCTTCCCCTTTCTAACACCCTTTCTGGGGAGACAGAAAGGACAACATCAGGCCTCATGGCCAGCCAGAGCTTTTAAGAGACAGCTTTGGGGTCTGGAAATACTTTGAGAGTACTCTTGTGTCCTTGGGTTTCTGACTCTAGAGGACCTCTAATCCTTCTTCCTGACTTCATGTGCTGCCAACATACTGCCACTCCGCATACTCCAGCAGTGGCCTTTTAGTGGCTGTGAGTGGGAAAATGAGAGCCTCTAACAATCATTTCCTGATTGATTTTTTCCCCTCCACTACACTATCTCCAGGAGTCCTGCCTCCAGCAACCAGCTGTGGCCAGCACTACACCTCTCAGGCTCCAGGAAGTCAACAAGTCAAATGGGAATGACTTCCCCATCCTTACAAAGCCAAGCTCTGTGTTTGTGTAAGTGGTTTGCAATCTCATTGCATAAGAATGTACTTGTGTCTTAACTACAAAAGAAGAACACACGCCATAAGATCTAACAGTGGACCACACACCATAAATACAGCAAACCACCATGCTGAATAGCTTTCCTGAGTCCTTTGTGTGCTTCTTTTTTACCCACCCATATGACTTTTGTATCACTCGTATACTTCTCTATTGAGTTCCAGCATTGAAACTTGAACGCAAAAGAGGAAAGTGAGTTTTCCTCAACACTCTTGGAAAAAACTGTTTATGGAATTCATTGGTATGGTCCAACCTACCTGCTCAAGCAGGGCTACCTAGAGCTGGTGGCCCAGGCCCATGTCCAGATGGCTTTTGAATATTCCCAAAGAGGGAGACTCCACAACCTCTGGGCAATCTGTGCCAGTGCTCAGTCACTGTCAGAGTGAAAACCTGTTTCCTGATTTTCAGACAGATCCTCCTGTATTTCAGTTTGTGCCTATTGCCTCTTCGTCTGTCCCTGGGCACCACTGAAAAGAGCCTTGTCCCATTGTCTTTGCGCCATTCCATCAGATATTTCTATACATTGATGAGATCCTCCCTGAGCCTTCTTTTCTTGAGGGTAAACAGTTCCAGCTCGCTCAGTTTTCTTTCATATGAGAGGTGCTCCAGTCCCTTTCATCATCTTTGTGTCCCTATGCCAGATTATCCCCAGCATGTCCATGTCTCTTTTGTACTGGGCAGCCTAGAACTGGAGCCAGTACTCCAGTTGTGGCCTCACCAGTGCTGAGTAGAGGGAGAGGATTATTCCTTTGACCAGCTGACAACACTCATCCTAATGGAGGAAAACCAGGAAACCATTAGTCATCTATTCCACAAGGGCACATACTGGCTAACTCGGTGTCCACCAGAACCCCCAGGCTGTTTCCTGAACTGTTGCTTCCCAGCCAGCAGTCCTCCAGCCTGTATTGGTGTGTGGAATTATTCCTCCTGAGGTGTAGGACTCTGCATTGGAAAGCAAAGCTACCTTCCAGCCAGTCTGCCTTCTTTTCTCCCATGTTCAAGTTCTGAGTTTTGTGCTTTTTGTCTGCGTCTCTTCCAGATCTGAGACTATAACAGAAGTAAGATCGTTTGAGGAAGTCACCAGCTCTGCAGACCCCTCCAGGAACCAGCTGTCGCTCGAAGTGCTCTCACCATCAGCTGAGACACAGCCACCTGTTTCTTCAGTACCAGAGAGCTGGAAAAGGGCACAGTGCTTGAAAGACAGGCAGGGCCAGGAAGAACTGGAAGGTGGGGAATTAAATGCAGCCAGGTCTGTTGTGGTTGCTGCAAGGCAAGGCTCTTCCCAGACTTCTCAAGGCTAGTCTGGGCTGACTTTCCTGGAAAGGGGCAAAGAGGTGCTGTGGCAACAGCACCAGAATCTCTCACAAACACACACAAAACCATGAACACACTCTAACTTTCTTCCATTTGTCTCAATCTCTCCCACAGGCAGAAAGTGACAGGGAAAGAGGTTTGGTTTGGGGTTTTTTTTGAAGAAGCACAACAAACATTGAAGGAATCAAAATTTTAACATGGAAAGACAGAACTCAATTGCATTTGCATGCCCCATATTGTTCAGGGAGTTTCAGAGCAATGTTGCAGCAGCACATAACAACAGTGGCACTGCAGTGGCACTGCACCAGGATCTGCATTGCTAAGATTTTTCCTAGGACATGATGAAAAATTTCTTCTCTGCACTCCTAGGTTTGGTGCCATGTGAATAAACACACATGTTCTTATCCTGAGGACTGAGCATACATTTCTGTATTTGGAAGTGTAGATTTTCATGGAAGTGCATTTACATATATGTTCTCCATATGCAAATGAATCCATATGCTTGTGTGCATGCATACATTACCCTGAGTTTCCTATATAAGAGCTGGAGATACTAGGTCAGTTATCCCCAAACTTTACCCTGATTAATACATTTGGTCCTATGGAAGAATCGCTGCAGTGGATTAATCTAAAAGCCATTCAACACAGTAGACTGCCTGTAAGGCCAATGTCAGATGTCTTGCAAAGGCTATAAATACAAAACAAATGCTACTTTATTTCTTCTGTTACTAGCTGTCGTGGTTTAGCCCCAGCTGGCAACTAGGACCATGCAGCTGCTCGCTCACTTCCCCCCTAGTAGGGTAGGGAGAAGAGGGAGAAAAGGAGGGGAAAGGAAAAAAACCTCGTGGGTTGAGATAAAGACTATTTAATAGAACAGTAACGGAAGAGGAAAATAACAACAATAATAATGGTAAAAGAATATACAAAATAAAATCATACAAGTTGTTCTTACCACCTGAAGATCAGTTGCCCAGCCCTTCTCAAGCAGTGATTGTGGATCACGGGTCCCCCCAACTCCCATCCCCCCGTCCAACCCCCATTTGTATACTGAGCATGATGTCTACGGTATGGAACATCCCCCAGCCAGCTTGTCCTGTCTTTGCTCCCTCTCAGCTTCTATGGAAGCTGAAAAAGTCCTTGGCTAATATAAACATTAGCTAGCAACAATCAAAACAATGTGTGTATCAACATTCCTCAACATTCTTCTCATACCAAATCCCAAACACAGCAGCTACTAGAAAGAAAATTAACTCTGTCCTAGCTGAAACCAGGACACTAATCTCCTTTTGTGTAGGTTTCAGAAGCTCAGGGACTTCCCCAAGCAGATATTCTAGATCTCCTTTTAAATCAGTACTTTTAGTTGTACTCTCCATATTGAAAATTGTGACTTACTGTTTAGTCTTAAATATCTGTTTTCCTAAGACAACTATAGTGTCTCCAGGGAATCCATGACCAATAACATTTCTGTTTTGATAGAAGGGTTGAATAGGATGGTTCTGTACACAGAAGAACATGATGTCCACTGCACCCTTTAAAAGAAAAGTCACCTTCTTGACAGATGTATCCCAGAAGCAGCTCTCCTTGACAATAAAGCCATGGCAATAAATAATAAATAAATAATAAATAATAAATAAATAAACAAATAATAAAGAGGCAATAAAACCTTTTATAAAAGTGTGATGAAATCAGGTAGACGGGTTAGGTGGGAGCTAGTCTCAGAATTCCCAAAAAAAGGAAATTTTGTTAAAGTACAAATGGAGATTTTTGGAGGGCTAAGAATAATTGCACTGGAAGGGCCAGGGTAGTTTCTTCTGGAAAGCAGTGTAGACCTTTCAGCAAGGGCTGAAGGGATTCAAACAACCATGCATGCACAAACCACCTGCTAGTTCCCCTCTAAAATGTATCTTCATCTGCCTAGGACACTTTTCTAGAGGAAGGGGGGACTCCCTCTCTTCTCATTTCCTCTGAAACAGAACCCAAGGAGTGATCTTCAGTATGACTTCGTGGAACACAGACTGCCTAAACATGCTAACACATCACTGGCAGTGCTGGAGCGCCTCCTGCAATTTTTTGGAGGCGATGCACCAAGGACAGAGAAAAAAAATACAGCGGCAGAACTCAACTTTTAAATGGAACAAATGCAAGCATGTGGTTTATGGGAGGCTGTGAAGACAGGTGTGTTTCTGTGGCCACCCAAATGAAAAAGGGCTGTTCAACTGCATCTGAGATCTCAGTGACAAGCAGGGTATGATGTCACTGCTCTGGGAAGATTTTACAGCAAGTGAAGGATGTGGGAGAGGCACCTGTATGCACCCTGGCCTGTGGCAGGAGGTATTTAGAGCTTTGTCAAAGAATCATAGAATCATCTAGGTTGAAAGGGACCTTTAATACCATCGAGTTCAACCATCAGCCTAACACTGCCAAAACCACCACTAAACCATGTCACTCAGCACCACGTCTACCCGTCTTTTAAATACCTCCAGGGATGGCTATTCCACCGCTTCCCTGGGCAGCCTGTTCCAATGTTTGATAACCCTTTTGGTGAAGAAGTTTTTTCCTAATATCCAAACTAAACCTCCTCTGGTGCAACTTGAGGCCATTTACTCTTGTGCTATGGTTTGTTACCTAGGAGAAGAGACTTACCCCCACCTCTCTCCAACATCCTTTCAAGTAGTTGTAGAGAGCGGTAAGGACTCCCCTCAGCCTCCTTTTCCTACAATCAGTTCAAGAGATGGAAAGTATTACATCAACTTGACAACTTTCCTGTAGGAGCGAGGCAATAATGAGGAGAAAATAATTCGACACAATAAAGGGAACAGCAGATGAACAGCCCATGTTAAAAACAGAAGAAACAGCAGCACTGGTATTAAAAACAGTGATTAAAAATGAGAAATACACCTTTGTACTTGGTAACAAGAATAACGCAAATAAACATATTGAGTAATACAGCATGGAACCAGGCAGATTTGTGAACAGAATGAAATAATGCTATTTTCTTTTGTGTCTTAGAAGAGGATTTGAGGATTCAGAAACTGATCCACAATTCCAGGTAACTATTAATCAAAATCACTAAAGTAAGGTAAAAAATCAAATTAAAAGCCAACTTCAGTCAACCGTAACTAGATGTTTCCCAACCTTCAAACTCAGCCAAAGGCAGATGTAAATAAATCAAAAGTCAAAAGCCAACTTAGTAGTCAAATAATCTAGTTCACAGGATCAAAGAAACCGAGAAAAAGTGGTGCATATAATCAGGAAAAAAACTCCCAAGACTCTCATAAAAATGGCATTCAAACAAGAAATACTGAAAATCAAATATCTGAGTAAATAAACAACTTTAGCACGTCAAGGCAAACAGAGTCCATTAAACCACCATCAGCTAAACCAAAACAACTTTTGAACCATTCGTAAACATAGACTGATTTGTTATTTGGCATGAAAATAGGCTTTGAGAACATAAATACTTGAAGGTCCAGAGAGAGTTAGGAAATGTAGGATGAAACCAAATTGAAAAACCAGAGGCAACTGGTCCCCAGATATTCTTTAAAATATTTCACCCTGACTCTCTTGATGTTTGTTAAAGACAAACAGTAATTGGGTCCTTTAAGTGAGAACAGCTCTAACAACTCAAAGGTAACAATATTCCTTTTTGACAACTATGGACAATATTTTAGTGATAAATTAATACTACTCTATCTGCCAAAAAAAGCAATGCTGATAATTTTGGTTTTAGTGTATAGCAACATCTCTGGAACAGTATTAGATTGTTCAAAAGTAGAACAGTCTAGAGGAAGAGGAAAATAAAATCCATCTCTTCAAAGGACATGAAAGAAGAGACATCACATGGCACTGAAAAAAGCAAATGTTTTTGTAGAACTGTCTACCACTGTGTGGATTACGTACCACAGTGATTGAAAACAACTGAACTGCTACACACAAATTGTCTCACTCACTGACTTCTGAAGATGCAAACATGGGGCCCTACACAGTCTCTTTTTCCTCAGACAACTGCATGTACACAGGCAAATTTGATTCCCAGAAAGACTCAGACAGCTGAAAGACCTTTCCATGCAAGACCATTTTCCCCAACATTCAACATCAGATCTTGGATCTTGCAAGCACGTCATTTTAGACTTCTGATCAAGTTGAGCGAGTTGGGATTCACCTACTGTATTCAGATATTACCACTTAAGCTTAGCATTGTCCTGCTTTTTGCATTGCTCTCTCCTCTCTGATTCCTGAGTTTAAACACTACATCATCACTGCAGCCAAAGATGCCCCTGACCTCCACACCTACCACCAATTCTTCCTCATTTGCATATAGGAGGGCCAGCTCATCAGTCACTTGTGTCAGGAAGCTTTCGCCAGTACACTCCAGAAAACTTCTTGATTGGTTCTGCCCTGCTTCGCTGTCCTGCCAACAGACATTTGACATGGTTCAAGTCTCCCATGAGGCCAGCGAACATGAAGCTTCTTCCAATTGTCCGAAGACAACTTCTTCCTGACCAGGTTATCTGTAGTGGTCGCCCACCACAGTGTCACACATACTGATCTGCTGTCTAACCCTGACCCATATGCTATCAGCTGGCTCATCACACATCCCAAAGTATGTATTCCAGCTACTCCCTCACAGAAAGGGCAATTCCTCCTCCTTGCCTTCACACACTAATCACAGAATCATAGAATCACAGAATGGTTAGAATTGGAGGGATCTTAAAGATCATCTAGTTTCAATCCCCCTGCCGTGGACAGGGACAGCTTGCACCAGACCAGGTTGCTCAAAGCCCCGTCCAACCTGGCTTGAACACCTCCAGGGATGGGGCAGCCACAGCTTCTCTGGGCAGCCTGTTCCAGTGTGTCACCACCCTTAGCGTATAAGAATTTCTTCCTAATATCTGATCTAAATCCCCCCTCTTTCAGTTTAAAACCTTGTCCTACCGCTACACTTCCTAATAAAGAGTCCCCATTTTTCCTGTAGGCCCCCTTTAGGTACCGGAAGGATGCTATAAGGTCTCCCCGGACCCTTCTCCAGGCTGAACAACCCCAACTCTCTCAGCCTGCCTTCACAGGAGAGGTGCTCCAGCCCTCTGATCATCTTCATGGCCTCCTCTGGACCTGCTCCAACAGGTCTGTGTCCTTCTTATGTTGGGGGTTCCAGAGCTGGACATAGTACTCCAGATGGGGTCTCACAAGAGCAAAGTAGAGGGACAGAATCACCTCCCTCGACCTGCTGGCCACACTTCTTTTGATGCAGCCTGGGATACAGTCAGCCACCTGGGGTGTGAGTGCACATTGCCGGCTCATGTTGAGCTTCTCATCCACCAACATCCCCAAGTCCTTCTCCTCAGGACTGCTCTTAATCCAGCCTGGCTTCATCCACTACAGTACTTCTGGAAGCTACCCCACCACACCTCCATGATCGCATAGCTCTGCAACCAAGAGATGGAGTTAAAACTGGAAAGGAACCCAGACAATATGCACTAACCTGCACTTCACCATGCATTTAAGCTCTTGGGTCACATGAGCTATCCCACCACTTCTCTATGTCAGCAATGAGATCATAGCCCTGCAACTACTAGCAGAGCTCTAATTTCTCTAGCTTGTTCCTCGTACTGCCTGAGTTTGTGCACAGGCAGTTTAAAGAGGCACCCAGCCATGCTAATTTCCCAGAAATCTCCCTTCTTTTTCTCCATAGATACTTCCTTATCTATGTATACACACTTGAAGTGCACCCCTTTCAGTCCTTTTTTTTTTTTTCTTATTATAAAGACCATCCTGTTCATATCACTTCTCATACATTCTGTATCAACCCTTCCCATCACTTTCTCACTAGATTATTGATCATCCTCTTCCTCCCCTTTTGTTTCTAATTTAAAGGTCTTCTTACCAGGTTGGCCAGTCTGTTGGCAAAGATGTTTTTGCCTCATTTAGTCAGGTGGATCCCATCTCTTCCAAACAGTTCTCAATCCTCAGAGACGGTCCCACACTCATAGAAACAAAGTCCCTTTTGCCAATGCCAACTGTACAAACAACAGTTGACCAGCAGGATCCATCCACTCCTTCTCACCACCCTCTCCCTCACGAGCAGAATCAAAGAGAAACCACTTGGGCCTTTATACCTTTGACCATAACCCCCAGAGCCTGCTTGCTACTTTATAGGGCTCTCCTGGAATTATCATTAATAACCACGTGGAAGAGCGGCAGGGGGTAATAGTCAGAAGGTGTAATGAGTTTTACAAGTCTTTTAAGAATGACCCTAATCCAAGTCCATGGCAAGGAGTAAATCTCCCTAGACGACAGGTCCAGCTGTCAGAGGGGGCTTCTGTTCCTTGCCATAAGAGTCTTTCATTACTAACACACACCACTTTTTCTGGTGGCTCATGGCCAATGGGCTCAGACTCTTTGTTTGACACATCTCCTAGCTCCTCATTTGCTATGACAGCACTGAATCTATTCTATAGTTGCAAATCTTCAGGTGAAGCAAGACCCTTCCTTTTGGTGCCAGAAGTCATGAGCTCCCAGCCTTTGTCATCATGGGAACCTCCATTTCCCAACTTTGAGATCAGACTAAAAGTACTGATTATTTTTTTCCTGCTTTTTATCCAGCTTGACTCCATGAAAGTTTTCAGAGGTGTCATGTAATTCCCAAGTTTTCACTTATAATTCAAACTTTTTGGCATTATTTTATGCTCTCCTTGAAAGTCATATCATATTTCTTCATGTGGTATCTTGGGTCAGAAACCACTTGAAAAGTCATGTGACTGCCTGCATAATCCAGAACACTGTGTACTGAAAAAGAAGGAAGAGACAGTTTTTGTAATGAAATACACCACTGTGTTTGGGGACTGGAGTACCACAATGATATAAACAACATAGGCTCCTGTACAAAAACCTAAAGAAGGGAAAAAGGCAATATATTTTGGGTAATAAAGGAGATGGGTGACTGAAATGATTAAGGAGACAAATAGAACATTCTTTTCTTACTTCTAGTTATCCTGGAAATATAGACCTCACAAGTTTTCTAAAAGACAGAAGAAAGGGAGAACTTGGAAATCCTCTACTCAATCAAGCTATTTGAAATCACTGAACTATTCAATTATTGTTTTTCCATTTCCAGTTTTGGAAGAAAATGTGGCTCTGGATACCCTCATGGGGTTGCACACATGGATAATTAGGACAAATATCTACGTTTTCATCTCCTGTTTTTACAACGCTTTTGAATACCATGAGGAAAGAGTTATTTATTGGAATAAGTATTATCAGTGTGAGGACAGATAAGCTTGTATTTGGAAGTGGGACCACTCTCACAGTTGAACCACGTAAGTACCACTATTTTATTTCTAAAAATTATGTTAAAATTAAGGTGAGGGAGGAAAGGGAATCTAATGCTTTGGGTTCACTGTAAGAATTTTCTGCCACAATATTCCCTAGAGTGCACTCTCTCCAGCCAGGGTTTCAAGCTAAATCCTCAGCTTGTATCTGTGTAGGAAGACTTCACAGGAACAGCTGGGCTACCTCTGTATATCACCATTACTCCATGATCCCCAAACACCTGGTGTGCACTACTTAACACATTATAATTTATTCCCAGTCTGGATAACACTCTGGCCTAAATTTACACTGAAGTGTCCTATCCTCCAGCAGATTTTCACTGCCTCATTTTCAGCAGGAATGCACAGCTCAGTGAAGAGCTGACAGTGGAGAAAAGTTTTGAGACAGATCTTTAGTTCTCTGATATGAGAAGTTAATTTTTGCCACTGGCACCCCACCTGTAGTGTCACCAGATAAATAATTCCACTCTCATGAAGACAGAGGAGGAATGACATTAAATATCCTTGGGCTTAAAGTTGCACAAGTGCCTCAATATCCAAGACCACTTAGAATGAACAAAAATTTGCTACCAAGTTGCCTAGGCTTTGAAAACACAGATGCGGTGACTAGGGATTATAATACGCCTTAGTTCTTCCTATCTTTATTTGGAATTTCATGATGTACAAAAAAGGTGGATGTCACCCAGGCTTTTCTGTGGGAGTGTGAATGTTGGGGCAGCAGGGGAGTTTGTTAGGTTGATCTTTGTTACCCTAAACATCCAGGTGCCTACTTTACACCTTGTTATGATACTTTAACAGGTCTGCATGTCTTTAAAGTGCTACAAAACTGTCATTTTATATAATGCAATTTTATATATCTAAAATATCCTGTTCGCAGTCCAGAAGGGCATGGGGCTCCCTTAGGTGCTGTCCAGGTCTGTAGGATATCTTGCATGGGAATAAATGCCTATTTTGGAACAATTAAAGTCCACTTCCAATTCCAAAGGGACAAAGGAATACAAAGTTATTTTTCTGAAGAAAGATCTGTTCTTTCCAACCAGTGAATCCTCACTTGCAAATGTAGGACCAGAAGAAAATGCCAGATTTCATTATTTTCACATCAGCCTACGTTGATTTGAAGAGGACATTTGTCAAAAAAAAAAAAAAAAGAGGTCAAATATCCCATAGAGAATAGTAGAATTTGGCAAGAAAAAACAACGAACAAAACAAAGTCTAAGAGCTGGCAGGTGTAAGACTGGGCAACGATATTGCCATTTCAGACATTTACAGAAATGCTGATATGATACTCTTGTTTTTCACATAAAGGTTCTGATGCTTTTTTTAAAAAGTTTAGCATGCTGGTTCTTCTGCTGACAAGAAAGATTTCTTTCTAATCATCTGAAGGTAGCATGTGGCTCATTGACTACAAGATATTCTTAGTTTAAGAAAACTTTTACAGTATATTACTCAAATTTCTAAAACAACTTCCCTGAGTTTCCCACAATTTGGGTTAGAGAACAATTCATTTGACGAGAGAAAGGTATTAGCCTCATCCTCTCCTCTACCCTGAAATGTGTTAAATCATTCTTTCTCTGTTTTTCCTGCCTATCTAGTCTCTCTGACATCCTGATGCAATATTACATGAAACTTCAGTTGAGTGAAGTTTCCATGCTGTTCAATGATTTCTCTTTTTCTAGCTAAGGATAGGATGACATTTTCAGAGATGCACAAAGACTTTAGGATTATGTTTGACAGTAAAATATAATAGGCCTTAGGCCTTAAGCACCTAAGTCACTCTGTGTCTGTTGAAATAATAAGTTGAAGCCAAAATTTCCAGAATTTGCACAACCTGACCCTCTTGTTGAAAAATTTGTATTTCTTTGGGAGATACTAATATGCATTTTAAGATGTTAATAAGAGACATACTTTATTGCCTGAATCTTTTGAGAATCCCCAAACACAAAATGATGCAGAAAACATGCATTAGTAGTCACTATAGGATATTCAACACATATTCTCCTCTTGAGGGCTCAGTTAAGGACAGACAAGCTTTTTGTGTTGGTTTGGTTTTGTTTATTTTAGATAAAACTTTCATTAAGAAAACTAAAGCCCATAGCATTATGGAATATATAGCTCTTCCCATGACTTTGTAAGATTAAAGGGAAAAAGAAATACAACTTTTTGTGCTAATAAAATGTTATTGCCAGAGTGTAACTTAAAAATCCCTCCCAAAAGCAAGCAGTGGTAAGAATTCATGGATGTATTTTCAGGTAATGCAAAACAGTAGGGCTCAGTTGGGGCTTCTGGAGTTTGATAAAGAAATAATTCTTCTTTATTAACTAGAATTGCACAGTGTACATGTGTTCTTGTTGAGGATCTTACCGAATTAGTTATGTCAGAGATGCAGCTTGATAATATATTGTCTGTTTGGAAATGCTGGAGATCAGAAAACATGAAAAGCCTCTGAAGATCTTAGATAACAAAGAATGCACAGGACTAACAGGCTCCATCAAAACCATGTTACAGCACCTGGAAAGGAAATGTATGTAGAAGGAATAGGAAAATGAGCCCTTTTTGATTTACACTTTTTAACTGTGTGTTACTGCTGCTCTTGTCTTTGGGAAGGGGACTCAACTGACCGTGGAGCCAAGTAGGTATTTATGTATTAACATTTTCAGAGTTGTTATTGCTTGGATTTTCACTTTTTTTCCTTTCTTCCTCCTAAAATTCTGGCAGCCACCCCTCCATGCTTTAAAGTTACTAATTAGACTTTATAATTTGGGCTCCACAAAGACAAGTCCTGGCTGCTATCATGCTGAATTTCTTTGGGATCTAACACCTATCCACTTACTGAGGCATCCTAATAAGCTTACCAACAATAGTAATTGTTAGATTTCAAAGCCATGCTCGGAGAGTCTGAAGGGAACTAAAGTTCCTGTGGATATTGATATTTAAGTTCCTAAGAATTTCTATTCTGTCAGAGTTCGAAAGACAGCACTGAGGGGAGAGAAGGATAATATACAAAAGAATTAAATGTGATCTTATGCAATATTTCTGTTCTAGTTTAATCTTACTAAATTGTTCAGAGTTTGAGTTAAACTGAATAGGTCAAATGAAGTCAATGGATGTTTGATTCCTGTTTGGTATTGACAAACAGGTGTTGACAAGCATGGAGTTGAGTCTGTTTTATTAATAGAGTCAACCCATGAAGTTTATTAGTAGCACCAACCTATGCAAAATTCAAGGTCTAATGCACCTCTCTAGCAAAGACACCCATCAGGATGCTCCTGTCAAACTGGACATGTAAATGTTTTTGATATGTCTCATAGCCTTTCCTAAACTGAACCCTTTTTGGTAAGGAAGCATACTAGAGGATTCCCTTCAGTTTCGTGTTTTTATTATAATTCATGTTGCTAATCTTATTCTGACCTTGGTATGTGGAATCACACTAGTTTCTCCACCTGAGGGCAAAGATATCATTTTTTTTTAAAAAAAAAACCCATGATATTATAGTGATTTCTTGGCTACTAAATTATTTTGAAAAATTATTTAACTGATTCCTGAAAAGACATCCCCTTCAAGTTTAAGCAATTTTACTTCATTACTTGTATGTCTTCTAAGAAATTCTCAGAAGTTGAAATTCAGGCTTTTGCAGTTGTCAAGCCTTTTTCATTCATATATGTTGCCTGGAATTGGGAATTCAACTCTAAAATTATTTCAAAACAGAAAAAATACATCTGAAGGTTTCAGAGTGACTCTTCTGAAAGATGTATGAGAGAGCAAGGATACCAAATCCTGTGAAAACTTGTCAACATCTTTCAGGTTCTTTCAAAACTCCCGTTCTGGGGCGTGTTTTTCATGCCTTAATGTTTGTTGGTATCTTGACCCTAAAGAACTACCACTGAATGTTATTACACTAATCTAAGGAAGATTGTAAGAAGATTTGTCCATGGACATCAAGTTCATAGGCCCTGGGGTGTTCTTCCCTTCAAATCAGTTTATTATACTGCACTATATTAACTGCCCCTGGAACTGCGGGACTAACAATATGGCACAGCACATGGATGTGAAACGTCACATTTTTTTTGGAACAAGCACAAGAATTTTTGCTGAACTGAGTACAAATACTATTTTCTTTTCATTGTCTCCAGACTGGGTTGGAATGTCTTACAATATGTGCAATGTCTAGTGGGGAAAACCTCCCCCACAATTGAAAGTTCTTGACCTTATGAGAAACACCTGGAGAAGTGGAGATATGCAATTCACATCCTGATTGCTTCTCTCCTACTTTCCCATCTCAGAGACAAAAATCCTTCTTGCATCTGAGCATTCATTATTGAAAAGATCAACCTTGTCCTCCACTGCAGCAGCAGTACTTAATTTCTGCAAGTAATGTCATTTATTGCAGTAACCTTGCACAACAGTGAAGCAGCAAGCTGCCTTCTCTTTGCCCTACTGCTCTTGCTATGGTTAGAACTCTTAGCCACATCAGAAGAAGATTTGGGGGAGGGGAGGGAGAGCAAAGGAAAAACAGTTATTCCCTCATGTCTCATGAATATGCAAGACAGTCCTTGATAGAAGTGTTGTTTTTAGGAATGAAGTTTTTGAGAAAATAATTTAACTCTCGGAGTGGCATGCATAAAAGTTCTCTTCTCATTTGCACGTCCCTTATAAAATAAAGAATTCACGTATAGGCACGATCTTTGGGAAAGGAAGCTTAAAATCCTGTGGAATTAAAGCTCCTATAAAAAAAACTACTCTCATACACCCTTTCTGTCTTTGATATGATCTTTTGGAAGCAGCAGCAAGAAATAATGGCAAAAAACGCAGTTAGTCATTGATAATGCTAGGAATTAGTCACAGCTGGAGTATATATGAACTTCAGGCGACTTAGCAGTCAGGCATGCTTGCAATAAAATCAAATCATGCCCAAACAATGCTTTTTTTACAGACAATACAAAAAGTTCTGACCCAGAAGTCATTGTGATGACATCAAAGAAACAGAAATATGGCAGCGTTGGGAAAGCAGCTTGTTTGGCAAGGAATTTCTCTACAAAGAACATCAGCTTGGAGATGTCTTCTGATAGGGTCGTATATGAACAGAGTACATCCATTTTGACGTCAGAGGGTTTGTACGATACTATTAAGGTGGTCAATGTGACAAAAGGCAAAGAGGTGACCTGCACGGCCAAATTCGACAACAGCACGATTACAGAAAACACACCATTGTCAGGTACAATTTTGTGGTACAGCTGCCACTTATTTCTGGAGGCAGTGTCTTCTAGTGCTTGCTGTTTCTCCTGCTAGTAAGCGTTGCCCTGTATAACAAGCAAAAATGGGAAAGACATCTGGTACTTAAGCAGGTAGAGATGACAGATATTTAAAAACATCTAAAATAAATGATCCTAACTGTTTAACAACTTGGACTTACTTTTTTGTGAAGAAACAAAAGACACAACCTTTTTTTTTAAAATGTACATTCGCTTATTACTAAATACTTAACCAGATAACAGCAAACCTCCTAGAGCACATAGCCTTTCTAAAAACAACAAAAAAGTGGTGGTGTGTTTTTGTTTTTGTTTGGTTGTTTGTTTTTTTTCTCTAAACAACTTTTTATACTTTGGGGGATTGTTTTTGTGATCATCTCCTCAAATTAATGTTAGAATTAGTGACCAATCATTTGATCCTCAGACTGTCCTGCCCAAGTGTCCCTATGGGAAGGGTCATACGAACATTTTGTTTATTCCTTTTTAAAATTTGGATATAGTCTATAATGCCTTTTCTTTACCATGCTACAGAAAAGGAGGCTGGAGAACCAGTAACAGAGAAGGTTTGCAACACCACAGACACCTCTGCACAAGGTTAGTTAACTAAATAGATTGTGAAGTTACATTACTGTGTTGGGGATAAATGCATGGAAATGTATTTTCTCAGGGGTAGAGGAATCAGAATACAACATATTCATCAAACACAACCTGCTTTGTCAGGGTAGGTAGTTTCATAACAGATAAGTAACAGGAAGAAAAATCCAATCTAGACAGACCTCCTCCTCCCCTGTTGTTGCCATGTTTCTCTATCATCTTTTCCTTTGCTTCTCTTTCTTTCCCTGAAACTATTTCTTGTGGTTTTTTTTCCACTTTCTGCCAATATCACAATATCCAAAACTAGACTGATCTCTCCTGTCTTTTCTCTATCATTAAACAGATACCAAAGTGGAGAAAGCGAACATGCTGTCTATGGCTGTGTTGGGTTTAAGAGTCCTGCTGGCAAAAAGTATCGCCTTCAATACACTGATGAGTATCAAGTTGTTTCTTTTCTGAGGTAAGGAAGCACGTAGCTTGATCCGTAGAAATCCTGGAAGCACATGCCAGGAATGACTGTCTGCCGTTGAGTATATCTCTAACCCCACAAGCAATGATACCTGTTCATCTGCTCCTGTTTGCTTTAAATAACTCTCGTAGGTTTCTGGGGGAAAACCCAACAATGACGACAACCTGCACCAAAAAAAAACAACCCCAAAAAACAACTAACCCCCTTTCTCCCAAACCACAAATAAAACAGCCCCCTTCTGTATTCAAAGCTCAGATCTTGGTGACTGGACCCCAAATTTTCTTTGGAGCAAACTTGCTCTGACAGAGCAACTCAGTTATTACCAGAAATGACTAAGAGATACCTCATTGACTGTTGCAAGTGGCAGAGCACAAAGCCTGGAGAAAAATCAAGACAAATAAGGAGTCAAAAGGAATAATCCCAAAACACAAACATGTGAAGTAGTGGGAGGAAAAAGAGGAGGGGGGAGGACTTTTAAATTAAGGTATCCAAAGAGGCACAAAAGATAATCCAGCCTAAGTTTTGTATGTCTACCTGTCTTGATCTGACAGCTATCCAACAGTGGCACATAGGCCCAATTGCATTAAATGTAGTTTAAAACGCACTTTGCCCTTCCAGACAGTGCAGAAGCAAAGCATCAGAAATCTGAAGAACAGCAGGAGGGAGTGTGTACCAGCAGCACAATGGATTGAACAGCCAGTGTCAATTCTGCTGACAATAACCATCCAGAACACAACCAGCACCTTCTCCTTAAGAGATTTTATACTGTTGAATCCTGCCTGGCTTGTTTATTTAGTTTTAACAGTTGTAACTGCTTTTGCTATTTCTTTTTCTCTGTGACCTGAGGAGAGTGTATTTTTCCTTACCCCCCTGCTAAGTAGAAACTGATCTCCCCACTCTTCTAGCCTTTGCATAGAAGCATCCAACCTGCTTCAATAGTTTTGAAAAATTCAATCCTCATTGTAGATATTTGACCCTTTTAAAACACGTTTTACAGGCATGTTACATTACTGTCTGTAGAACTGATGTATTACTGCTGAGAGAATTCAGGCATAGTAGATGCTATTTATAGCTTTAATGTTTCTTAAATAGCTTTAATAACAATAATTTTCTAGTGTAGATGAGAAGACCTGTGTTGAGTCTGAAGTAATTCAGTTCAATCAGGTAATGTTGTTGAGCATTTCTTTATTAAACCTCTATTTCCTCTGCAAAGTGTATGGCACATGCATTTTAGGTTGCTGTAGTAGTGATGAAAATAAAGTTTTTTTCTAAGCCAAAATGCTGTGGTTTATTCTGTGCTTTTTCTTCTGAATTTAGAATGGAGATAGCTGAAATCCAACTGTCCTAATGACCACTGAGATTAGAAATACACCTAGATTTCCTGTTGGCTGAATTTGTCTTTTCTAGACTGTGCAGGGAAGTGGAGATGTTATTCGGTACATTAAAAAGCTTCAGTAGAGCCATGAATTTTAGGCTTAGGGGATTCAAATAAGGTCTGGTCTTTCAGGTCACTTTTAAGAGACCCCAGAAAGATGATTTGCATCATAGCAATAAAAGACACACGTCTAAGGAGAAATCAGTTAGAGGCAGTTTGATATGAGCATGAGGAAGGAAAATACACATATCAGGAGAGAAGAAAACATGCTGTTTTTTCCACTCATTGATACCAGGAAGAGGCCAACAGGAAATAAAGTATGCTGCTTTGATGGAGTGATAGTTTCCATAGCAGCTTGGTTAATAGTCAAAAAGACCCCAACAAATATATTCCCCAACTCATCTTTCTCTCTCAAGCAACAGGCAGGATGCTGTGGTCAACATTTATGACTAAGTTACACCATGCAAGATTACCTCCCCAGTGTTTTGAAAAACAAGTTAACCACATCCTGAAGAGGAAATAAGGTTTTTCACATACTGACTGAGTTACTGCTGGCTTCAAGACAACCTCTACAGAGTGCATAGTAAAGTTTGTTTAATTAAGCTTCATCAGCTTAGTCCTTCAGACCCTGCAGAAACCTAGAGGAAGACCCTCACCCTATGCAGAAGATAAGTGAAATTTGCATGGCAAATGCGAAAACAGTAAAATGCTTATTTATTGCATTCTACCACCATAATGTAAACCAGGGGGAGCCGTCCACTAGTATTTTTATCCTGATGACAGCCTGAACCTTTTCATCTTGCATTCTACAGTTTTTCCAAGTCTCTCGGACAAGACTCAGATGGGGAGTACCATTTCTGTGTCTCTGTGCAAATCAAGGAATGACATTTTCCTGAGTAGTCCTTGGTCATGCCTGAGAGCTTTGGCAGAATTAAAATCCTGCAACACTGCACAAGCAAAAAGAAATATCTACAAATGTGTGACTAGTGAGGGATAGCATTGACTCATACTCAGAAATTTATCAGCCAGATGAAGACATCAGTCTCTATTTAAACACCTATTGACATTGGCCTAAGACACCAGAGCCCTCATTTCCATCACAAAGAGATTCATGACCTGAGTGATACCTCCATGGTCAGAGTTTTCAGACCTCCCTGTGCACCACTGAGAGCAGTCAGTGTGGGAACACCTATGCCCTCACTAACGCCTTAAAATGCCAGTCACCCAAGACTCTGTTATCTAGGTCTCAGTCAAAAAAAAGAGAAACTGGTGTCTTTGAGAAAATGGTTCAATGTCTTCAGCTCTGAGGATCATGAGGAGGGAATACCCATCCATCACTCTCTTACCTGAGTCTTCACTCACCCTCAGTGAGCAGAATTAATCCCCATTGGAGTGGGCTAGCCTGATGGCCAGGCCTGTGGCTCCCTTAAGACTTTATTTCAGGTCAGACTATGTGAAATAAGAGGGCTGTCACAGATGGCCAAAATAATATTTCTGAGACATGATGCCAAGGATGGATACTGAAGGCAGCCCAGGCATCCTCATACTGTAGCCAAAGAGGGTGCAGTCTGTTTTTCTCACTTTATTTGGAGAAAACTATTTGGTTGGCTGTGTCTGGCCGCCTTCTTGAGGGAAAGGCAAGAAGCGACCTATGCTGGCTTAGACTGGGGATAAGAGAGGAAGAGGGAACAAAGTGCATAAATACACCCTTGGGGAGAAGAGAGGTATCTGTACCCAGTAAGGAATTTTGGCATCTAGGCAGCCGCTGTCAAGAGAAGGGAGATTAATTGGAAAGGCAATACCATATTAGACCACAAGATCCAGCTGGAAGAAGCAGATACATGTGCAGACACACAACCACTTTCCAGCTCTTAAACTTCTACACAGATTATGCTGGATTTTTAATCTGAACCATTTCCCCTGACAGGAGCTGTCTAGGTCTAATTATTTTAGTTTCAGTTAGGAAAGAGCCTGTAGACCCTCTGTTATATTTTCTGTCATTGGGACTTCCTGATTTCCTCCCACTAGCAGTGGCTTTTCACTTTACAGTTGCAAATCTATAATTTTGAGCCAATGCAGAACATATAGCTTAAGAAAACAGGAGAATATCATTGTTTGCAGAAGAAAATCCATATCAGGGAGCTTTTGTACATCCCAATAGTAAGATTATGTTGGTGTGGCTAATTTCACGGAAGAGGGAAGAGTCTGCAGCTCTCCCAGCTGATATGAGCTAAGGAAAAGTTTTTGTAAAGAAATTGTGCTCCACAGTAAAGTATCATAGAATTATAGAATGGAAGGGACCTTAAAGATTGTCTAGCTCCAGCCCCCCTGCCCCGGGCAGGGACACCTCCCACCAGACCAGGTTGCTCAAAGCCCCATTCAGCCTGGTCTTGAAAGCTTCCAAGGATGGGGCCCAGTGTCTCACCACCCTCATAGTGAAAAATTTCTTCCTATTATTTAATCTAAATCTTCCTTCTTTCAGTTTAAAACTGTTACCCCTCGTCCTATCACTACACTCCCTGATAAAGAGTCCTTCCCCAACTTTTCTGAAGGCCCCCTTTAGGTACTGGAAGGATACTCTGTTAAAATCAGCACCTTGGGATTTAGAATTATCCCTAAAGAGGAAAAACCCACAATGTCCTGTAAGAGATCTGATGATATCAGAATAATTGACAATGATGATAAGCAGAACTCTTTAGTACAAAAGATTTTAATAGTATTATCAATGTTCTCCTACAGATTTAATTGTGTCCATATTTGATTGTGTTCAGTTGGCCTTTGAATATCTCCAGGTGTGGAGTCACTATCCCTGGACGTATTCAAAAGCCAGCTGGACCTGGTTCTCGACAACCAGATCTAGATAGTCCTGCTTGAGCAGGGGAGGCCAGATGACCTCCAGAGGTCCCTTCCAACCTCAATCATTCTGTATTTCTGTGATATCTTTGTCATACACAGAACATTTGCCTAGACCTTTCAAAGAAGAAAGCCCAGGTTAGGATTATAATTATTTGGATAGGTGAAATAAATTGCATATTAACAGTGCAATTCAGTAAGGGAAAAAAAAATTAGCTTGTCTTGCCCTTTAGTTGCAGATAGAGTGGTCAGGAGCACTAACATAGTCAAATGAAGCACAAGATGAGTCATGAGATACTTAACAAAAGACAAAAATACAGTATGGGACATGGGAAGACAGTGATGGCAGTAACAGCACAAAGGCTTGAATACTTTTCTTTGCCATCCCTCACAATGAGAAATGGAGGAGAACTGAAGCTCCAATAGTTTCAGTGTTGCAGGTGAGAGGCAGGCTGTAGGGAGCGGAATCCCACAGCTCTTGAATGAAGTCCATTCTGAGCAGGCCCAGCGGAAATGTTACAGCCAGACAGCAGAAATCCAGCTAATATGGCAATTCAAGCTTCCAGAGCCTGAACACAAGCTGAAATCTCTTGAAGGCAATGTCAGGTGACCAGTATATGATTAGATAGACAAATAGCTGGGCTACCTTTGAAGCATATAAAAATATTCAGCCTTCAATGTATCTTGACATGATTACAAAAAACCAACACTGCTACTACTACATCAAGGGCACTGTATTACACCATATCACCTGTTATCCATCCTGTGACAAATGACAAAGCATTTAAAATATATTTGTCTCTTTCAGTGACAGCTGCTCCCCAAACCTTCCACTGCAAATTCTTTTGCCCTGTTGTGACACCTACAGGGAATGGCCCAGCTGCCTGCTCATTTGCTTTCAGACTGCAGCAACATCAGTCGCTCTTAGTATGAGTGCTTGGGTTTTTGCATGGTCTGGTTTTTCTTCCTTAAGCCTGAAGAAGACTTTCTTTTTGAATACTGCTTTCTTGGACCTTTTCTGAGCTTGGTATCTGCTGCTTTTGTCCTTCTTGCAGAAGATTTTAAGTGGTTTGGTAGGCCTGCTATTCAAGTTAAACAGAGTTCACCAGAGTGTTTATTTAAAAATAAAAAAGTAAAAAAAAAGAAGAGAGGGAATAATTTTCTGATCTGAAATATGTGTTTTTTTAACAAATACTTTATCGAGCTACTGAACTTCATTGCTCTTGTAGCTACTTTTGCTTTTGTCAGGAGGCCAAGCTGAGGTCAGGTAAGTGAACGACAGGATGAGATCATACAGGGAGCCTTGTCAGAAAAGGACAGTGTTCAGTATCTCTGTAAAGAGGGAGAGGGAGGAAGGAGCCTGAGGGCAGAACTGTGCAGAAAAGGTACTTTAGCAATCACTGAGAAGCTACAGCAAACAAATGCTGTGATGGCTTGGGTGGGCAGCTAAGTGTTAGATGTTTGATAGCAGCGATAGCAACCTCTTCATTGTCTCATGGATGTGTATATGGGAAAATAAGATCTGTCCAGTTTAGGGCCAGTAGTTTTTTAAAGGTATAAATGAGCATTTTTATGATTCTAAAATCACTAGTAATGACTGTGGTTTGACCTTTCCCTCCTGTCCATCTGACTACACCGTTTTTGTCTAAGGGAGTATTCTTCAAACTTGTCTGGCCTAGGGTTAAGAAACCGCTCCCAACACTGTTGGGGTTTTCAGAATAAGAACAACCTCCAGAGATCCATTCACCCAAAGCAGAAGCTTGCTTTCAAGTCCCTCCAAACAGTATTCTCTCCCCACCCAGTGTCAGAGCCTGTAAACAGCTCATGTGAACATCTCCCTCCATATGAAAGTGCATATATCCAAGCTGCAGAGTCTGTGGACTTCTGTCTTCTGTCCATGTTCGTGGCTCTTAGCAATGATGGATTCCTCTCCATTCTCACCTCTGGGCCTAAGGAGCTATCAAGCAGGTCTAGGTCAGGCTAAGCCACACAACAAAAGTACCTGCCTCAGGGAGCTAAGAAATATTCGCCTTTGTAGGTGAAGGTCATGCATGTGTCAGACCAGGGGTCTGAATGCCTTGAAGTTGTTCATTGTGAGCATCTCCTCACCTCTTCTTTGCAATTGCTGTTGTGTTGTGGGATTTTTTGTTTGTTTGCTTGTTTAAGTTTCTGATTCACACCCTTTCTCCTTTTAGTGTGAGGCCATGGTGGGCCTTTCAGAGCATGCTATCTAACACCTGTGCCACAAAATAGTGATCGTCAAAATGGTGATAGCTCTCTCTTGTGGCAGAGAACATTAAAGCACCCTAAGTGAATAAACATCTTTCCAAAATGTTAAATGGAACAGTGTAAGGAAAACTGAAAAGCAGGGAGAATGTTTTGCATTTCCTCTCATATATTTATTTATATATGGGGAGAGGACCCTTCATGCTTTCAGCCTATGCATTTCCTGCTTCTGCAGAAATGTACGGGAATGCTCCAAGCAAGATTAAATAAGTCTAAGATTTCAGTGCCCAGCCTCCCACCAGGCAATAAGAATTTCTCAGAGCCAATAAGAATGTTGCAGGAAGGGAGAAGTTCAGGAACAGTACCAACATCTCTGTGTGTAGGCTGACGGAGAAAAGTGCTTAGAGCAGCCTCAAATGATACACAGGACTTAGTATCCTCCAGGATGTGTTAGAACACAAATGAATATTTACTCCAACCATAAATAAAAAAATCCCAGTACAGCTATCGGAACCCCTTTCCAAATCAGCCCCATGAACATGCACATACCAAAGACTCAGTCTTACACTTGCAGAAAGCCTTGTTTCTAACTTCTCAGGCAACGCCCCGCTGTCTTCTATGGCTAGAATACTTCTCACCCTCAAGTCTTTAATCTGCTTATGTGCACAGCACATCAGCCTGACTTGGGGTTTATTTAGTACTTTCTTGCCAAAGGACAGTAAGGAAGTTTGCTGTATGCTGCTCTTAAAATGGGTCTGGATGTAAAGTGACTAATGATGTGTATTTCTTACTACTGTAGAACCCAGCTCGGTGTAAGAGCTGTGTCTGTGATTATTACTGCACGTGCACGTGTCCTCTTGTGCAAGGGTTGCATTTGGAATGAAGAGCACAGACATACTAAAAAAGCTACTCAAAGCAACCCCAAAATTGGTAAAAGTAATGAAAATACATGAAACGAGGTGAAAAAATACCCCTCCCCTTTTTTTTATCAAATCCCATCAGTATATTCTTTTCAATTTAAACTTCATAGTTGAGATGGTAAACGAGGCTTTATTTCACTTTCTGGTCATATAACCTTTTATAGATTTTTTTTTTATGGATAAACTGATCATTTTCTTGTTATTACTTCAAACAATACCAAATTGCATGAGAATGGTGAATATTAAATAGCCTCTTGTACAGCTGAATCCTTTTGCTGTCTTATAAAACATTAAAAGTACAATATAATAAGGGTATTCCTGCACTGTGCTGGGCATAATCTGTCCTGTCTGATCTGTTTCTCCAAAATACTGAAAAGTTGCTGATAAAATTAGATATAATGATGTAAACTGAATTTCTTTCCTTGATCTCTCCTGCTACCTGCTGGTCAAGGTGTTTATTGTTCTCACAACATTTCGATTTGATGAAATCCAGTAAATAGGTCAAATGAAAAAAAACCCAACCAAAAAAACCAAGCACCCAAACCCCATAATAAGTGTTATCTCTGCACATACCACAAATTAAACCTCTTTGCTCTTCCTTTGCATTCTTGCCTTGCCGGCAGGTGCAGATGAAAACCCTTGCTATGTAATATAGAGGCTTTAGAAAGTCCAGTGCCAGAAACACACAGGTGAAAAGAGACGAATAGCTGAACTCAGATTTAGAGAAGCTTTATTCAAAGATACAAGCTAAAACAGTTATACAGTTGTAAGTGATTTGTAACAGAAGAAATGGAATAGACTACAGGAAATGTAGGTTTTGAAATTCATTAGTATTTCTAAGAGAGCTTTACATTGTAAGTTATTCAAGAAACTCGTTGATCAGAATGTCCTAGGCTGGAGGAAAGATGTCTTGCTGGGATTAAGGGGTGTGTTGGTGCCTGTTATGCCTAAAGCAAGCTAGGTTCTTCCAAAGGTGTGAATGTCTTGCTAAACAAGGAGGAAGTCTGAAACAGCAAGGAATGCAGTACAAACTTTCTGGCTTTGGGCAATGAAGGGGCTGATAACAAGATGTATGAATACAACTGCCAAAGTGCCTGAGGCCCTGTGATAAAGGAATTGTAGGGCAGGCTGTTGCATGTAAGAGGGCTACTGGATGAGATGCAGTCAGGAGCTGTGTTCTTCTGGTGAGGCTCTCTGCTCTTCTGAACTGTGAGGTTTTCTGCAGAGGGGTTTCTCGCTGTGGAAGGACCAAGCCACGTCAGTTCCATCAGTTTCTGCCTATGGACCTGGCTGTTTCTGTAAACAGGTAAGTCTGCTGTTGGCCAGGAATTTTGCATGCAGCAAACATGTGTATGTAATACTTGTTTAATTTCATCGCGCTGGGAATTCAGGGTGCCATTCATGGGAATCCTTCTCTTCATCAGGTATACTGCAGTCGCAATAAAGACTATACAGAGGGGTGTGATCCTGAATAGACTAATTGGATCTAGTGGTACAGTCAATCAAGGGGAGGGCAGATGTTAAAGGACTGGCCTTAGAGATGGTCACTTGCTTCAGGACTCTGGTAAAATGACTTATCCTTTAGTGTCCACTGTGTATGAAATAGGAGAGAGAAATTAAATTCCCTAAAATTTCTTACACACCCAAATGCTACAGGGACTTGAAGGAGGAAGGAATGACTTAAACAGAAAGACAGAACTGGTCTGTTCTTGCTTTTAATTCTGTTTAATTTATATATTTTATAGTAGCCTCAGTGGGAGAGTTTCAATTTGTTGAACAAGTTTGTGTATTTGGAACTCTGGGTGAGATGTTTAAACCTGTTGAGTGATTTGATCTGCTGCTTTCCATCCTATAATGAACTGGGAAGTTTTTCCTCCCCACATCTCAGCCAGCTTTTAGTTGAAAATCTTTGACTTTAGTAGGGATTACACATACAGACCATCTTGGAAAGCTAACAATTTTGTATATAAATCTTTTTTGCATGGGCAGACACAAAGGTTTCCCACTACCAAATTTATAATTTGAACAATAGTAATGCCTTCCTCTTTCCCTTCCTTCCTCCCTCCCTCCTTTACTTCCTTCCCTCCTTCTTTTCCTCCTTCCTCACCATCTTGTGCAGTACTTTTGGAACCTGGGAATGGCACTCAAAGAAAAATCACAAACAAAAATTGTGCTATGGCTGACTTACAGATAAAAATTGATCTGGACGTGGTAAAAAGGGATTTTTTTTTTCGTGAAGTGGTGTTACACTGTGATGCCAGGAGTTGGAAGGGAATTTACTGCTGCACAGGAACCACATATACTCTTCAATTCAGCCACTATAACTCTGAGTAAAAACATAATCCCTGCTGTGTTTCCTACCCAAGAAAAAATCTGATCAGCTATTGATTCTATTTTTTTTTATTCTTTCATTTGCTGCATGTAAATATGCTTGAGACTGCTTGACTGGAGTGGAACTGATTGGCTAAGCTATTCTGGAAAAGATGCTCAGAATTTTTCTTCAGCTGATCCTGAATATCCATTCAAAATTATTTTCTTCTCTATGATGTGTGACACAGAAGGAAAGATTGCATTCATGAGAAAAGTAAAAGTTTTAGAATAAATGTCCTTTTTTGCACTAAAGAAAATTTGCACATATTCAGTCACTTTAGAAGAGTTACTGCAGAATTATTTATTTCATCACAATTATGTCAGTTACCTTTTCTCACCAAAGAGGTGTGGCTGGTTTTTTAGATGCTGTTCATTTTAATAGATTTTTCATTGCTTTGCATATTTAATCCCTGTGTATAACTGTCAAGTCACTTTAAAATAAAAATTATCAATACATCTATGTGATAAGGAATTGTTCAAATTCATAAAATGCAACGAAAACATGTTAAATTTCAGGAGAGTATGGAAATCAAGTTTTTGTAAAGGGCTGAGCTGCTGTGGGCGTAACCACGGAGAAGTTCACGTTCGTGTGTGGAATACATCTAACAGTCCATTCAGGTATGTTGCTCATTTTCATCTAGAGAAATATGAGGGTGGTATTTCCAAGGACCTTGCTCCCATTTAAAATTCCCAGAGATGAAAACATTGACAGGAGCACAAAGCACTTCCCTGCCAACTTTAGCAGCCAGTTTTGTGAAGTAAAAGGAAGGTAACAGTAGGTTCTTTCAAAGCTACTGTTTAATAAGGCGATGAAGCAGCTTCCCAGAGGTGACATTCAGAACAGAAAGTGCAGCCAGGTAAAAAAGATTGGAAAAAAACACTGCAAATAAATGAATATGAGCAAACCAGATCATATTATTCCCTGTGCATTTAAATGAACTTAAATTAAAATGAAATTAAATTAGCCCTCTCTGTGTATAATTTTTCAATGCCAGTATCAACTGAGATCTTTGCTACTAAATAATTTTCCAATTTCTGACTGGAAAAACTGTTTGTGATTGCCAGTCCAGTCTTATGTTAGAAAGGGTCTGAAAGCTACTGCCTGTTTATAGGCAGAAACACAGTGTAGGATGGTTTGTCCACCAGGGAAGGATTTGAAGTGGTATTTGAGAAAGGAAAAATTGTGAATAAAAACCTATAACACTTCTTTTCTGTATGTCAACAACTTGAAAACACTGGAATTAGTGCATGAAATGAAAAAAATAATTAGATGTTTCAGTCTGCTCTGGGTTTTGTTTCTTTATTTTGTTGTTGTTGGATTTTTTTTAACTCAAATGACTTTTTGTAGAGCTTTCTATAGTAGTGAAAACAGTAGTAGTAAATACCTACTTAATTTTTGTCAATTTTTGACACTAAATCCCACTCAGTGTAAGAATTTCTGAGCTTTTTTTTCCTGTTTTTATTTTTTTGCCTGAAAGATAGGTTATTTCTTCTTAAATATGAAAAATACACATAACTCTATAGGCTCAATACAAATCCATCTTTTCTGGCATACTCAAACAGCAACTTGAAGATAACTATACAGATACCCATATATTGTAGTCCAGAAACACTAAGAGAGTTCTTATGTAGTTCAGGCTTTTTTATCCTTATTTATTATATCTCACATTTTTATTTACTTCTTGGTTATCTTATAAAATTAGTTCCTGCAAAATCCCTGAAAGCTATTACTTAAAAACATGATTTTTATTTGTTGCTGAGTCATAAATTTTAGGCCACTGACTTTGACAGCACTGTTTGTAAAATATCTGGGAAGTTAATCATGCAAACCTTATTTAGAAAGAAATGAGACTGTAAGTACTTGAGCCCAAATAAAGTAAATGCTACACTGGTGTTGTAAGAGAAGTGACTGAGTTTTGTGAGCAAATAAAAAGAGCTCGCAGGGGAAATCTCTAGAGTGTTTATGTTAGCTTTTATTTAGCAACACAAAGAGGTTATTCCCTATATTTTTCAGTAAAAACCCACAATGAATAAGAAAGATCATTGAGTACTAGGAAATGGCCTTCACCTGCTATTTACTACACTAGCTGCTTGAAAGCTTTGCTAGGGTGGTCAGGTCATGTGCAGAATCTGGCATGGAGGTCAACCAGTTTGGAACCTAATCCTATTATTATTAAGACACAGCTGCATAGGAAAGAAAAAAAAAAGTGTACACCGAACTTTGGTCAAAGTGTAATGCTTTCAAGATATTAAGCTGAAACACTTACTGCAGGATTGCAATGAACCTCTGATGGATCTGAAGATCCTTTAGAAAAATTGATGAGGTTTGAGAATAGATTTATAGTGTCCCACAACTGACAAAGGAGAATTTTAGACCATTTCCTGGAACCTTCCTTAGTACTGAATAGTCAAAATAGTGTATCGCGTGCAAGGTGGCTGTTTTGTAAATATTTTCATGGTGGCATAACATTGAATAGTTAATATAAAGACACATATCTGGAAGCAGATATATTTGCATGTGCTTTCCAGTAAGTCCAAATGGGGGAAAACATCCCCATGAAATCTGTTGGTTTACAGCTAAACTAGACAAACGGGATCAAATCAGTACTTGTTCTCAGTAATTCAGCAGCTGTGATACAGTATCCTCTTAATTCAAAGTGAACACCTAAGACTGCTTTTAACATACTTCCAGTATTTTAACTCTTAACATCACTACAGCAGACCATACAGCTCTGTAGGGTGCCCATCATAGTAGAAAATTCTGTACTTTTGTAGTTTTACAGTGGAAGTCTAATAGAGTATTCTGAGAAAGAAAGTGGTGGAGGCAGAAGCATGTAGTTGTCTCAAACAACTTTTCTAGATTGACATCTTGGAACTAATAGAATCACAGAATCATAGAACCATAGAATGTGTTGGGTTGGAAGGGACATTTAAAGGTCACCTAGTCCAACCCCCCTGCAGTCAGCAGGGACATCTTTAACTAGATCAGGCTGCTCAGAGCCTCATCAAGCCTGGCCTTGAATGTCTCCAGGGATGGGGCCTCCACCACCTCTCTCACCACGCTCATTGTAAAGAACTTCTTCCTAATGTCTAATCTAAACCTACCCTGCTTTACTTTAAAACCATTGCCCCTTGTCCTATCATTACACGGTCTTGGAAACAGCCCATCTCCAGCTTTCCTGTAGGCCCCCTTCAGGTACTGGAAGGCTGCTATAAGGTCTCCCTGGAGCCTTCTCTTCTCCAGGCTGAATTATTCTGAATTTGCCTTAAAGAACAGGGCATGGTTTGCACTGGGTTGAAACAAGTAATTCTCCTTGCTTAAATTGTGAGAACTCAGAAAGCTTAAAGTTCAGATTTTTGTAAATCTTCTTAGGTTTTTGTAATATTTCTTACAGTTGCGATATATCAGTTTTGAGAAAGACATCTTTGGTCAACAGCTTAACAATAAATTCAAGTAAGTCTGAAGAACACTGAAGAACCTGATCATTCCAGAGTAACTACTGAGCTGTACAAGGTTGCCTGGAATTGGGTGGCCTCCACAGGCTTTTAAATCTGAGTTCTGAATGGCATTTTGAAGTGGCCTGGTAATAATTTCCACAGCAATGGGAATGCTGGAATTAGCAGTGCACTTAGCTTTGGCACAAGGACTCTTCTGAAGGTAAATCCAAGTGAGTATAATGGAAGAAGAAGAAAGCACTCATTGGAATAAAGAATTATCTGAGTGTATTCCACTATTATGTTTGCATGTAAGTTTTCAGGTTTATTGATGCATAGCTAGTCATGTGTAGATAAGAAAGAGATAATACTGAATTTTGGGGCTGCAGTGCCAGTTTCTAGGAATCTCTGTGCATCTATTGGTATGAAAATAGAGGCAGAAAGTGAGACTGAATTGCTCTTTAGTGCGTCAGTCTATAATTTTAGTATCCCACAGCAGTGAGATTCACAGAAGAGAATTGTCATGAGAATTTTTACTGGGGTTTTGATCTAGGAAGCTTGAGAAGAAACACCCTGGGAGGTCTATGTATACACATCAAAGTTAAAAAACTCCTTTGAGTCAAAAGCTACTGACAGCATTTTTGATAAAGCTCTTTGTCACAGTGAAACTCCATAGGTGCCTATGTAAAGCTGAGTTTTGGAAAGGGGACCAGGCTGTCCGTTCATCCAAGTAAGTGCCAGAAATAAACATCTCAAAAATTGAACTTGATGATGCTGTGATGAGCTTTGTCATTTAGGGTTTTAAAGATAGTTTCTTCCCTTAATCAGAAACTTTCCAACTATCTCTGTTTCCACAGTTAGTGGATGTGTCACATTTCAGATAAAGAATAAGCAAATATTCATCTCAGAATTGTCAGACTTGTAAGTCCAGTTTTACTCCCTTTAATACAAAGCGTTCAAGGTCAAATCTGCTAGCCCAAGGTGATTTTCCTTCTATCTTCGTCACTGGCTTTTGAGGTGTATTTTTAGAATTAATGTCTTCAAGATGAGAACTGTGCTTGAAAAATGCCTGTGTTTTTCTACTGATTATAGAGGGACACTAGGATATCTGTACTATGTTTAGATAACTCACATGTGTAGGATATGTTTCTGGTCTGTCTCAAGACATCTAATTTCCTTGAACCAGAGTCCAGAGTGTCAGTTTCTTTGCACCACGTGAAGGCTAAAAAAAGAAAAAAGACTTTTCAATTGAAGCGTTTTACTAGTTTTGCAGTTAGAAAGACCATTTAATAAGCAGGGAGAAAGTTTGTCATGGATCAAAACTTTCTATGGCTAGGATTTTGTAAAGCTCTGCTTTAGTGTAACTTTGGAGGTGGCAATCAAGAGCTTAAATGTGGAAAACCATGTAAGCCTAAAGGCTTTCCTTAGAAGGAAATTGTCTGTGTTTCTGAGGATTGCATGCCTACAGAGGTGGGGCACAGATGTCCAATACTAGTTCCCTACAGAGTTTAACTGAAGATTTGGGTCACTGGTTTATTCTAGCTTTCCAGAATGGGAATGGGCAATGACATGTGAGTATTTACATTTCGATAGTCCAAGAAATTTGCCCTTTAATTTACATATAACTTAGGTTTTAAAAGTACTGGAATATCAAAGGTTGTTAAGAATTTATCAATGTCCTTGCCTGGGACCCCTGGTCACTGAAATCTATTGATGAAAAATATTTTTTTGAGTGTCTTTAGTTTCCAACAATGATTTCTTTTAGTGTTTTGGCAACCAGCATCTTTAATGTTCAGAAACTATCAGTATGCATGGATTTTTGTCCCAAGGCAGACAATCAGATCTTTGATAGGGGCAGATAAGACCTAAGTGTTTTCTAGAATTACCTACTTTCATTTATTTCCAGATGATTTCCAAAAGTCAGACACAAAGCAGGTTTCGTGTCACCGACAGTAGCTCAGTACTCTAGATAAGTCTATTCCTGCCTGTGTGATTGGATATGACATGATCCTTAAACAGACATAGAGGCAATATGCTGCAGCATGTTTTGGTAATGTTCACAGGGAGCAACTACCTCTGGACTTTAAGCCAGAGCTGACATATGTTAGCCAGCAAATGAGGTACCAGTAGAGCATTAAAGCTTTTGTTACTGCATATACTATTGTTCTTCCCCAAGTGGTAATTCACCTTCAGGAATGGAAATAAACTGGTGGTAAAATCAGGTATTTTTTTCCTAGTGAAGAATTGCCTTGTAAATGTTTTTATGGTTGAAAGTAGATTTATAGAGATTTATAGAGTGATAATTACTCCTTGGTGAAAGAAATCAGTTCCCAGTTTAAAGTGGAAAGAAAAGAGACACATACAATTATACATAACAGGTTGAGGGTAATGTCTTTACTTAAGCCATGAATTTAATTCAGTAATAAACTATAGATATCATCATTTAATAGTCCCAATTGCATTTAGTTCACTTTTCTTCCAGGAAAGGAAGAGTTAATAAGGCAAATATTTTTCCCTGAATCGTTTTTGTAAAGCACTTCCTGTCTGTGTGAGTACAGGAAACTTTGGGAAATTAACATTTGGACAAGGAACAAGAATTGTTGTAATACCAAGTAAGTGAGAAGTGAAGAATTTCGTGTATGAACACTAACAACCTAACTTGCTTTTCCAAGATTCAGCTTCTTATATCAATCCAATTTTACTAATTACACTTCCATGTCCTTTTTTTATAAGCATTTAATTTGTTTGATGGTTTGGGAAATCTTGCATCTGTTCTGGTGAGTATCCACAAGACTGAAAAATATTTCAACAGTGATTTTTCTTATGCCAACCCCATAGCCTTCCTGAATGTACTGTGTACAAGGGTAGTGGTGTGGAATGATTCAGAAAATTTTTTTATTCTTTTAAAGTTAATATGTTGGCACAATAATGGTTGCAGAGAATGTTGTAATGACAAAACTGTGCTCTTTTTGTATCCATGCTTCATCTGAAATATTTTAGCTAGAAAAAACAGTGAAATGTAAAACATGTTTGCTTTTACAGACACAAAATATATACTGATGTGGTCAGTAAAGTATTAATTGATGCCATTTGTGATAAGATTTGGTTTATCAAAATTTTAACGAACAAAAGTAAATTTCTGTGGATACAGTCATCAGTACAGCAAGACATTTTACTTCATACTGGCTTCTAAAGAATTTGGAAAAACAATATTTAACTCTGTCATTCAGTGGTGATAAGGAATATGTTCAGTTCTTCCCATAATCGTTTATGTAAAGTGCCTTGTCACAGTGTGATTGATGGTTATGGAAAGTTCACTTTTGGTGGAGGAACTCATCTGTTTGTGCTTCCAAGTAAGTTTCCAGCAAAAATAGTGATCTCAGATAATAGTCTTTCAGCACATTCCAGATCTAATGAGAGTCCACTCCTGTGTCCTCAGCAGAGCTGGATGCAGAAACTTTCCTGTGTTTTGGTTATAGATATCTTCTCCCAGAGATTCAGATTGAGTGATGAATCCAGATTCGTCCTAGAAGCATGCAGCAGTACAAATCGGACAGGCTAACTTCAAGTTTCTCTTAAATTCTGTTCTGCCCTTGCAATTTCAATGATGTACTTCTATAAAGGAGTTTGTATTCAAGCCCTTCAGCGCCAGGTTTTCATTTCCAAGCTAATTTCTGATAAAGTGCCTAGACTTTTTCAGGGGCTGTGAGACACGTAGCTATTAATTTCCTACCTATTTTGAGACTTTAGGAATGCTAGGTCAAAACTGCTGGATTGTCCGTGCAAGCTAAGCAATTCACAAGTAATTGGAAGTTTAATGGCCCTCCTTTTTAGGCTTAGATATTCGAGCTACTTAAAATGTTATCTTGTTCTACTAGGTTACTTGACTTCATTGTCTATTGAATACCTGTGATAAAATGGGCATTTGTGCTGCTGCTGAGAGGCAGATATACCTGAGAAACAGAAAGCAGTAAAGTAAAATGAACTTTCTTTTCACTTAGAAAGAAATCAGAAGAATATTTGATTAATAGGAAAGAAATTTCCGGTTTGCAGTTTTAGTTTAAAGAAAATATCTGAGGACATAAGGAAGAAAAACAGTCCAGACAGCATTTCCCCAAAATATTTGTCTGTATATGATTGGGTTTTTTTTTCCATTTTGTACTATGAAAGGCACAAATTTTCTTTACAGTCAGGTCCTGGGACTCACCAGAATGCTTTTAGCCAAGAAATTCTTAAGTTCAAATTTCAGAGTTGATTTTTGTAGAAGACTCTCAGGCAGTGCAACTGTAGGAGGAAGAAAGCAGATATTTGGACAGGGGACATAGTTAGTTGTGACAACAGTGTAGTCTAGTTAATGACACTCAGCTTTTTTTACCTGTTTTCTTTATGCTCCTCAGGATGTGGAGATCTATCTGTTTTTGAAGACAAAGGAAATGTGGGAAGAGAAACTGAAAGCTGAATGTAAATCATAAGACAAATACTCAGTGGTATTAAGCAGCTAATTCTAATGGGTGTATGTCTTCACATAAGAAATAAAAATTCCTAAGGTATTCTTCTGGAAGCTGGTCAAAGGCTGTGAGGCCTAGAGTCCATAGGGTAAGGTGATCAAATTTACTGAAGGAAATGAAAATACAGTTTGAAGGGCCAGTTAAACTTGTTCTGAATTAAAACAAAAAAAATATTTGAAGTTTTCCAAAGCTGTTTCGGAAATGTACCCAGCTCCAGTTATTGGTCAATAATACCAATCTGTAGAGTGTCACTCTTCTTCTGTTGTGACAATCTCAAATATTGAAGGAATGTTACATTCAGTTTTCCTGACTGTGTTTTGTAGGGATCAGACTAAATAATCTTAATAAGTTCTGATTCTTGATTTGTCATCAGAATGGTATTCCTGTCAGATTTTGCCTTAGATTCATAGGTGAGAAATTGTGGTTCTGATGAATTCTGTGACAAGCATTTTGCTTTTCCAAAGGGCAGAAAATACTCGTGCAGGAGGATGCTGGTAATGAAAAGTGATATGTACAAAATGATAGGAGGAAACCCAAGGTTTTCTTAGTAAGTGAGCACCACAATGTGTAGGTTAATTCATCTACAGACTTGACTGGATCCAGTTCCTATTCAAAACGCAGTGAGTAATTTATGCCCTGATGAGGTACAAAAAGGAGGACTATGTGGGCTTGCATTCATGACATCTTTATTGCATTTCTAAAAATCTTACATAAACAAGTCATCCACTTAAATATACCTGGGACCACACAGTATAGGCAATGAATAGCTGAAATGTGCATATCCATCACAGAAATTCATTAGGAGTAGGGTTAACTATTTGACTACAAGGACGTGTTCTCTTTCTCTCTCTCCCTTATATTTTAGTCTACATATAAGATCTGAATTCTTAGTAAGGAACAAAGAACAAAGGCTTATAGTTAGGGTGCAAGCATTTTTCTGCCCAGGTAGTTTACAGAATGCAAATGTTTTAATGAGACTTCAATTATATGCCTAGATTTCTTTTTGACAGGTTGAGTAAGTCTGGGATGGGATCATCTTGGTTCATTCCTGTCCAGAAATCATCATAGATCAGGTATTTCCCTGTTTTGTGTACAATTGCAGAGCAGAAAGGTTTTTGCAAAGGAATTAAATGATGTGTGAATTCAGGAACTGGTTATAACAAGTTGCAATTTGGCGAAGGAACAAGGCTCAGTGTTAAACCAAGTAAGTGCATGATCTAAACAAAAGTATCTTAAGAAGTATTGGAGAACCTGATGTTTGAAATTGTAGTACACAATGATCCTGGGAAGGGAATCTCCTTCCATATCTACTGCTTCTAGGGATGAAATGATAGCGTGGCTGGAGCATTTAGTGTAAAGATAGCAGCAAGAAAATGTCTGGGGTTTTTGGTAAAGTCTGACAGTAACTGCCTATGGAGAGTAGCTGTTATGAGAGGAGTTCTTCTTACACACAAAGGAAGCAAGGACTAGATTGCCAGCAAAATTAAAACAGTGTAAATCAGCATGGAGTGCCAGAGAGCTGTCATAAACCTTTCCCCAAACTACAGAGCTGTCTCATTTGTCAAGCTGCTTGAGCTTCATGGTATTTGTAGAAAGAATCATTGCAGACAGTAAAAAAAATGGATTTTCCTTGTGCTTTTCACATTTATCCCTTTTAAACAGTACCCCATGGGCTACCCATGTGTGGAATTACGTGAGCAAGAAACAGAGAGAAAAGATGGCTCTTTAGATAGAAGGTTCTGCCCTGTATATAAAGTGATTTAATATGCATTAACAGAGGTAGAAGACCTTGCAGAATTTCTCATCCTGTTAAATGCAGGACCAGGTGTCCTAGCCAGACATTCTGACTGCTCAGTTACATCTTCCCCTAAAAAAATGTTCAGCACCAGGGAGTGAATTGCTTCTGGTAACCAAGGCACAATTTTGGAAATAAATGTTAACTGTATGATTTCTGTAGAGAGGATCTTAGTTTATTCTTGGCTATGCCAAAGCATCCCATGTTCAGGGCGCTTCATCTTTCTTGTATTTCATGTCAAGTATTGACATGAAACCTGCTTGGAGATAGAGAAGAGACAACCCAGCCTTCATTTTGTGGAGATATCTAACAGGAATTTTGCACATATAGTTTTATTTTGATGACTAGAGTCCCCTGCCATGGAACCTGAAATATGAGAGGAGCATGGGGTTTTTTGTAAGGGAGCTTTCGACAGTGTGTTTTTAGGAAATGCAGCCAGACTCATCTTCAGAAGAGGAACCAGGCTACTCATAAAGCCCAGTAGGTATTTCTACACCAATATGGTTAGGAAAGACTGAGTACTTTAGGTCTATTGTCAGATCTTCTTTAAAATGCAGAAGGAAAAGCTTCTTTAAAACAGGAACAAAAGAGGGTATGGGGGGGAAGAGCACATACTGAACAATTTGCTTGTAACGTCTCTGTCATGTTGATGTGAGTGGAACAGATCAGGAATTGCTGTTGTTCTGATAAAATCAGTGAATGACCTTTGTGTTGTGCAAGCACCATGTTAATCAGGATGAACCCTGCAGGGGAATATATTTGAGATTAGTGTTCATGAATAACCTTTACTTGCTCATAAGATTAGGTGAAAATGGCTCCTGGGATTTAGGTTTGGATCCCTTACTGGATTAATTGCCAACTGAGTAAACAAGAAAAATTAGGACCTTAAATTTGTTTTCTCTGGCGTTTCTTCTGTTTATTTTTTCTTGGATTCTTTCTCTTATGGGTCTGGTCCCTTGCTTAGCTTCTGAGGTTGACTAGCTGGTTGATCTGTCTAAACTCCTTCTTTAGACGATGAGAAATTTTAAAAATAATAATGTTACTTGTTGAAAAAAATGGTCTAAATTTCATCTCACTTTGATGTGTCTAAGAGCACGTTATGGCTTTTAAAGGTTGAAGCTTCTCTCCCTTACAATTTTTGAATAGAGGCTTATTACTGTGGGACAATTGAGTCTTCCTGGAAACTTGCCTTTGGCAGAGGCACAAAACTAATACTGAAATCAGGTACATCCTAAAACAAATAGTTGTTTCACATTATAAATGCAAGGCTGAGACTCTCCTGTCCTCCTAACTGTGGCAAAAATTGTTCTACTTAAAAATTGTCGAAGGAATTTCAACTGTGTTATGCTAACAGGATAATGAGCATGATTTTCTACGTCAGGCATTTCAGAATTATTTCTATCTTCATTTCTCTAGAAAGATCAGAGGCATGCAACTAGAAAGACATCCTAATTTGGAGTCAAAGGCATGTGACGAGGGTAACATCTGTTTTCTCCCTTCATCTCTTTTGAAAAATGCATTTACTTGTCTGGTCCAAAGGTAGTGTGTGGTTTTTGTTAGTGGATGTATCACTGTGTGAATTCAGCATCCAACTTGGAAAGTCACCTTTGGAAGTGGGACACAATTGATTGTGAAATCAGGTAGGTAGAAACCCTGAAGGAGTAAGGATAGGAAAGCCTAATTCCCCTTTCTGTGAAACAGCTGTTAAAATTCCATTGTTCTTTCCTTCTGTGGGAAATCGAAGGTCAAGGTTGACCGTGCATTAGGGAAAAAAAAGTCATTATAAAGCTAAATACCTGTTTGGAGGAATGGACTCTCCTGTATGTGTCACTATGTGCTTTATTTCATTTGTGTTATAAATGGCTTTAATGCAGGTTCTGGAGCAACGGCTATAATAATAATTTTCTGGGCAGCCTCTATTGATATTAATTGTCCACATGAGAGGACAGATAGAGAGCAACCATCCCAATGGACTGTATGCTGGATGTTTCTTTTTCTCCAAAAAGAATAAGCAAATCACTCAGTTATAGCTTTCTACACCTGGAGAGAGGAGTCCTACCCCAAATACTCCTTTTCTTCTTGTTCCAGAAATCTCACAGACCTGCAGGGATGCTCACTGTCCTTTTAATGCCATTGCCCGGCACTTTGTCCTCATTAATTCTCAGAAGCTGCAATTCTTGTCTCGGCTCCGAAAACTGTCTTACTTTTTGCTCTGCTGCTTTTGCTTTTGGCTACAGACAGGTTTCCATCCAGGTTTTCACTCCTTGACAAAAAAAGCTAGGCTGTCTTGGAAAGGGATCTGAACAAGTGTTGTTTGTTTGGGGAATCAAGAAAGATATTTTGAAGGTTTGCACTACGTGCAGGAAGGTCCAGGGGGAGATCTCTGCTTTTAATGTTGATATAATGCTGAAAGAGGAATGTTTCTGTTAATCCTTGTAGCATTTCCTTGCATGAAGGAAAGACAAATCTTGCAGTCAGTGGTCATCTCTGTCAAAACTGAAAAAGACCATCAACTAGGATAATCTTTAAAAGAAATCTAAGTTAAAGTTGCCAAGGAATTTACTTGGGTAGACTAAATTAAAAGAAATGCCGAGAAGGAAGTAATAAAAGACTGGAGGAGAAAACAGGGTTTTGGCTTTAAAGACAAATATGGTGTGAATAGCTATGGAAACAAATTCACCTTTGGAAGCAGAGTGCAACTAAAGGTGAAATCAAGTAAGTTCTAAAACATTTTCTGTTCAATATTGAAACAAAAAAGAAAGATATTAATGAGTTGAAGAAATGTGTACTAAGGTATTTAGTTTTTCAATTTTTCAATCAATTTTTCAATTCTGTCAGTAATCTACTTGACATAAGCAGTGTGGAGTCCTGAACCCATTTGCTCAGGGACACGCATTTTGTACCAAGGCCATGCAGGCACTGGTTGCATTTCTCTCTAAGGATACAAGCTTCTGTTCTTGTTGAGGTGAAAACCACTGTGTGAACTACGACAGGCTCACACTTGGCAAAGGGACACAACTTCAGGTTTTGCCCAGTAAGTGCTGCTACCTTCTTGTAGTCGTCTTCTGTGTGGGGCAAAGCTACCCACTGCCCAGTAAACTTTTCAGAACCTCCCTTCCTGGGGTCTTCAGCTGTGGGGTTGCCTGCCTTCTTCCAGGACAGGCTTTAGCTCAGGGCAGAAGGAACAGTCATCCCAAATGGGGTTTGTATCCATAGGTCCAGGGGTGCTCTTGATCGCACAGACAGATGGCGGGGGGTCTTCACTTCAGGATGTAGCTGACTCTCAGTGACATTCAGCACTGTCTAGTCAGTCTGTGGATGCTCAGCTTTGCCAAGTATTTGGGAAGGTTTTTGTTGAGAGAGGAAATGCTGTGTGACCACAGGAGCTGGTGCATATAAACCTGTCTTCGGCTCTGGAGCAAAACTCACTGTTAGACCATGTAAGTTCAGCAGTGTTGCTACACTTTGTGTTGTCTGTGAGGCGTTTCTTGGGTGGTTGAGAGCAGCATCGTGGCTATTTGGTCATTTATGTGTGGTGATATCTAGCGATGGACTTTGCTTTAAGAGAATGTGCCAGCTTGGTCCACAACAACCCTTCTTACTCTCAGTTTGACTGGGATGAACAAAGTGACCACATGCCTATTCCAGAATGTCCCAGCTGCCCCATGGTGAGGCCGTCCTACTCCACTGGATTCCAATGGAGTTTCTGTTGCAGTGGAAAGCACTGTCACGCTTCTGCTGCCCCTCCTAGCCTAGGCATGGCTGGGCAACAGCCTGGGGAGAGGTACGGCTTCTGGAGAGGGTTGCTGGGCTTTTTGTTATGGAAGGAAATGCTGTGTGATTTTGGGTCCAACTATGACAAACTGACTTTTGGCTCAGGGACCAGACTTTACATCCAACCTAGTGAGTGCATGGTTTTCCTGTGTGTCTTTTTGTTAAAAGTACTTGAGTGTCCACTGGAGCTCCCTGTAGACATACTTCTTATTTTTGGGTCATGTTATAGATGGGGAGGAGGACATGGATGGTATTTCAAGATACTTTCATGCCTAGAAGCTTTTCCAGGGGGAGAATTTATGCTATTGAGGGAAATGTGTTCTGGACATGGTGCTCCAGGCAGCTTTCAGCCTGGATAAGGGGTAGACAGAAAAAGGAAACAAATGTGTCTGAGGAGAGAACCAGAGGTGGAAGGACCTCAAAGAAGCAAAGGAAGTGAAATTTCCCTCCACTGATCTACTCTGCAGCAATGCAGAAGGATTTCACTTCAGAGTCAGCATCCCGCTTGCCCAGGGCTGCCAGTACAGCTCAACTAGTGGAGGTGTCACCAGCTGGGAGCTAATCCTCTGGGTTTCTGTAAAGTGGTCTACTGTTGTTACAAGAATCTCAAATTCACATTTGGCTCAGGGACTAAAGTCACCATCTGGTCAAGTAGGTGGGTTAACGCCTGCGTGTTGCAATTTCAACCAAAAATTTTGTCTTAAAGCTGTGCTACAGCAATCACACAGGACAAGTACAGAGGAGATGAAAGGTGTACTGAGGTCTCAGGGAAATCTTATGTTGTTGCTAAACTAGAAAACTGAAGATCAGTGTGTGAGTTTTTAATTCTGCACAACAAAGCAAGACCATGCATTTATCAGAGTTTTGGCAATCTGTCCTGAAAAGTCCCGATACCAGTGAATGACTGGTATTCTCGAGAAAGCCATCCCTGAGTGTTCATCTTTCCCTCCTCTCTGTGTTGCTGTTCCCAAGGCAAATGCTATCTCTTGTTCAAGGGGCTCGACCCTCTCCTACACAAGGAGACCAGAGTGGGTAAGAGAGCAGGCTGAGACTGGGGATCTTGTTAGGGTGTGTAGCACTGTGTTAACAACAATGCAAAAGACCTCCAGTTTGGGCCAGGGACAAAGCTACGTGTTTTGCCAGGTAACAATTCTTATCTTGCTTCTCCACTTTATGCTGTCTCCTCTTGCTGCATTCCCACTTTTAGCCCAATTTAAGACCAAAAAAGTCAGAGGTACAGCTGGAAGATATGGAGGATTTGTTTTTCCTAGCTTTGGCATTGCTGGGCAAAGGCTTAGGGAGAGGTACTGCTTCTGGAGAAGGTTGCTGGGCTTTTTGTTATGGAAGGAAATGCTGTGTGATTATAGTACTGGCTACGACAAGCTGACCTTTGGCTCAGGGACCAGACTGTCCGTCACACCCAGTGAGTGTGCAGCTTTCCTGTGTGTCCTTTGTCACAAGTCCTTAAGCGTCCACTGGAGCACCCTGTAGATATAATTGTTATATCCGCGTCACCTTTCATAGGAGAAAATAGGAACTATTTCAAGGTGCTCTTCTGCTTAGAAACGTTTCCAGGTGGAAGGTTCTGCTATTTAGAGAAACATGCTATGGATATGGTGATCCAGGATGGTGATAGTCTGCCAGCCAACAGGAACAGAAGTGTGGTGGTTTAGGACAGATGGACAGCTTGACCAACTCGTGCTCAGTACCTGTGTATGGCTTTGTAAGGCCGTGCGGGATCGTAAAGGGGGTTGAGTTCTGTTCCTTCCCTTAGGACTTTCAGGGTACTTGGGCAAGGCTCTGATGTTGCTTGGTGCAAAGGTTTCCTGAGAGTCATGTGAAATAGCTCTAGGTAGGTAGATTGTCTTTCTGAGCATAACCAGATCATTATGACACTTGCTTTCAGCCTAATTAGGGTGTGGACAGTGAAAGGAGGAACGTGAGGTGGCTGCGGTGACAGGCAGAAGTGGAAGGACCGTCAAGAAAGCCAAGCAAGTGAAATTGCCCACCACTGATCTACTCTGCAGCAATGCAGCAGGTTTTCACTTCAGAGTGAGCATCCCGCTCTCCCAGGATGTAAGGGAAGAGGCTGCCAGTACGGCTGGACTGGTGGAGGTGTTGCCAGTTGGGAGCCAGCACTTCAGGGTTTCTGTGAAGTGCTCTGCTGTTGTGACAGCAGCCTCAAATTCACCTTTGGCTCAGGGACTAAAGTCACCGTCTGGCCAAGTGAGTGGGTTAATGCCTGTGTGTTGCAATCTCATCTCTGACAATGATGTCCAAAGGCTGTGCTGTGACTGGGCAAGAAAAGGGATTGTCTCGTTGAAATGCATAGTACTGATTTAAATACTGAAATGGTTCTTGCATTGTAAAAAAGCCACCTGTAGATGGAAATCTGGATAGGAAGGTGGACTTCAATTCCTCTGACCCTAGACTGGGTTCATGTTATTCACATCCCTTTTGTCATTCTAGAATAAAAAGAATTTGGGGCAGGGATCATCGAGTCCCTAGTTCTACTCCATAGAATTTACAAGCTCTTCAGGGACAGGGTTCTTTTATGGGTGGACTTTAAGCAAGGACGCTGGGCTTGACAGTAATGAGTGAGTGATGTTTTGATGCACTGTGCCCCGATCTCATTTTGTGTGTGAATGCATTTTTCCAGTTAGGTATGACTTGGTTTACAGAGCTTCCATCAGCTTTTATCATGCAAAACTAGGTAGTTGTGCAAATTGGGAGCGTGCATTTGGACACTCTTGTCTAAATTACCCCAGTTTGGCTCCAACTGATTTCTTTTTGGGATTTGGTTGTAGTGGTTTTTTGGTGAAGTTTTTGTTGTTGTTCTTGTTTTTCTATTTGCTATCCCAGCTCCAAGCTTCTGTGAATGCATGGCCTGAATTCAGGTTCTGATATGTGAAGTTTTTTGTGCTTTTCTTCTTTTGCACAACAAAGCAAGGCCAACCATTTTGGCATTCTCTCCTGAAAAGTGCCTGGTGTTCTCCAAGCAGCCTGAGAAAGCCATCCCTGAGTGTTCATCTTTCCCTCCTCTCTGTGTTGCTGTTCCCAAGGCAAATGCTATCTCTTGTTCAAGGGGCTCGTCCCTCTCCTACACAAGGAGACCAGAGTGGGTAAGAGAGCAGGCTGAGACTGGGGATCTTGTTAGGGTGTGTAGCACTGTGTCAACAATGATGCAGGAAAACTCCAGTTCGGGCCAGGGACAAAGCTACATGTTCTGCCAAGTATGTTTTCTTCCCCTGCTTCTCCACTTTATGCTGTCTCCTCTTGCTGCATTCCCACTTTTAGCCCAACTTAAGATCAAAAAGCAAGTGAGAGGCGCAGCTGGAAGACATGGAGGATTTGATTTGTTTTCTCCCTAACCTTGGCACAGCTGGGCAAACCTTGGGGAGAGGTGCTGCTTCTGAAGTGAGTTTCTGGGCATTTTGTTATGGAAGGAAATGCTGTGTGATTATGGCTCCAGCTACAACAAGCTGACCTTTGGTTCAGGGACCAGACTGTCCGTCGCACCCAGTGAGTGTGCAGCTATCCATTGGTTTTTCAGATGCCTCTCTTGCTATAGGGGTGTTTTTAGATTTATCCTTTTGTTTCACCTTCACACACCTGAAATGCCTTCTCTGCCATCATAGACTCCAAGAACACCTTCATCACAGCCTTTAAAGAGGTTGTGGTTGGACAGGGTAAATCTCAACTTGAGGTCTGCCTGATTTTTGAAAAAGTGTCCCCTGTGCCTTTCTGGGAATGTCCTTGTCAGCCAGAGTAATGGCTTCCTTGCTCTGGGGAGATAAGGGTGTTTGTGTAATGGCTTTTGCTGCTGTGAGTGTCAATGGGAACAGGTACACCTTTGGAGCTGGGACAAAGCTAAGTGTGAAGCCTTGTCAGTACTGTCAAAGCTGCTTTTTAGTCCTGCGGGGCAATGTAGAAATGTCCAAGGCAATAATGTCAGGGTGCAAATTTTGGGAAGCTTTCCTGTGAGCACGCACAACCCTGTGCCCTCCCTCTGGGCATGCAAAAGCGGGCGAGTTGCTGTGGGAGGAGGCGGGCAGGGCAGATGGTTTGTCTTTGGAAGGGGAGAAAGCTCTTTACAAAGGCATGTAGGTGCCATGAGACTGAGAGAGATGTATATGTCTCAACAGGCATGTCTTCAGCAGCGCTAGCCGCTCGTGAAGGGGCTCAAAGTCAGGGCTGTGACCCCTGTGGGCAAGGGCACTGCTGGAGGACAAGCAGCTGTGCATTAGCTTGGTGTATGGGGAAGGATGCTGTCGTAGTTCAGAAATTAGTGATTCCCCTTGTCTTTCACCATTTTTTTCTTATGCTGCCAGGAATGACAAATGTCAGCCTCTTCTGCAGGTGATGGTGTTTCCTTTCTGCTAGCTGCAGGGTTGTTGTAAAGCTGGCTGTGGCTGGGGGAATTTGCAGGGGCAGGTCTTAGCAAGCTCACCTTTGGGCATGGAAGCCGACTTTCTGTGAAACCCAGTAAGTAGCTCTGTGTTGACTGGCTTGTTGGCTGATATCTCGGGGAGGAAGGAGGACCTGGTTGCAGCACCATGTGGGTAGAGAGAATAGGCAGTGCATGGGGCAAGGGTCCTTTAACTCTCTCTGCTGAGAGGTCATTGCCTCCCCATACAAAGGCTTGCTGGCAGCTGGGTCTTCACTGCCACTCAGAGTTACCTGACAGGGAATATCAAGCTGCAAGAGGAACATCCGTTAACTTCAGTGCTCACGTGGGACTGGGGATGTTGAAGAAAGACAAGTGAATGCCCCAAAGGAGCATTTTGTGTGTTCCCAGGCAGTCACTGGGAAGCCACCAGTGCCACCATTCCTGAGGTCATGCTGTCTCTTCATGGCTCCCCACTGCTGGTTCTGGTTGTTGTAAAGCCCTCAAGCTATAGGCTGCTGGGTGAACTATGGGCAAAGTAACGCAAACCTCACCTTTAGGACAGGCACAAAGTGCTCTGAAAATCCCCATCCATGAGGGTGACTCTTTCCTCATCTGTCCACCTGGGCACGTGGTTGGACTTCCCACTTCATTCATTCCACGATCTTTTCTACCTGGATAGGTCAGAGGAATGTGATTAGAAAGACATCCCTATTTGGAGTCAGAGGCGTGTGACAAGGGTGACATCTGTTTTCCCCTTTCATCTCTATGGGAAATCTTGTACTGTTTTCTGGAGTAAAAGTCACATGTGGTTTTTGTTAGTGGAAGTGTCATTGTGTGACTTCAGCATCCACCTGGAAAGTTGTTTTTGAGAGTGGAACACAATTGATGGTGAAGCCTGGTAGGTAGAAACCCAGCCTGAAGGACTAAGGATAGGGAAGTCGCATCCCTTACTTGGAAAATAACCCCAGCTGAGCTGTTTTAGAAACTGGTCTGCAGAGGGATGCAACTTGTGTGTGTGTCGGTGTGACGGATACAGCAGCCAGAACAAAGAAAGACTTTTTGAAAGTGTGCAGTGTGCGGAGGAGAGTCCAGGGGAAGATCTTTGCTTTTAGGGCTGACTTTCTAGGGCTGAGTGAGGAATTGTGATCATAATCCTGCACATTTTCTTTACTCGGGACAAGGATATTATCTCTGTCAGAGCTGAAAGGGATGACTAGCTGCGGCTGTTTTACAAGAAGTGCCCTGCCAGTGACTCACAGCTTTGGAAGGAATAAGCTAGTGCGGGGAAGATGTGACTTAGAGGGTTTTTGTTGTGAAGGCAAACACTGTGGGACTAATTATGGCAACCAAATTGTCTTTGGAGGTGGAACTCAGCTAAGGATAAAACCCAGTAAGTTTTAAAGCCTTTTCCTGGTCCACTTGGTGGAACTGTTTTGTGGTCGTGAGGTGGTGTAACTGGAGGGAGACTGGTTCAATCTGTGGGGCTTTTTGCTCTGCTTTCTCTGGTAGCAGCAGAGACCTTGATTCAACAAGGCTGTGAATTTACTCCTTCTGCTTACTCTTGCCAGCTCCTGCTCTCTGCCTTTCACATAAGCAGGCTGGTGTCCCAACCCTCTTGCTCAGGGACAGATATTTTGTGCCATAGCCATCCATACCTGTGACAGTTGGGGTGGGTTGCTGATGGCTCCGTCTAGCACAGCCCTGGGTGTCTGTCCTTTGCTCTGCTGAGGAAAGGCCAAATTAATGATGCTTTTGTTGGCACCAGAGTTCCATTTGTCATCCCTCCTGTCAACAAGATTCCCAAGAGATTTCTTATCAAGGCTACAGTTATTTCTGGCTTCAAACGCCTGGCGTTGATTGGAAGGAGCTGATCTCCTGGACATTAGTTGTAGAGTAACTGACATGAGAGTTATGGTTTTTGCAAGGGTGTGAAGGACTGTGTGAACACAGGGACCTACAAAGTGGTGCTGGGGACAGGGACGCACCTTATTGTGAAGCCCAGTGAGTACAACTGCTGCCCATGTTTCTTGTGCTCTGTACTCAAATCCTCCCTTTCCACCTCCATGAGCACTTACCCAGGGGACAGCCTGGAGACACACTGGTGACAGGAGGCTTGGGGATGCCCATTAGTTCTGGCACAGGCAGACTGCCTATCTCTGCTCCTGCCCTGCAATCCCCCTGCCTCATGTCACCCTTCTGCTGCCACTCCCAGGTTTGGCAGGGCTGGCAACACTTTGTGGAGAGATGCTGCTTCTGAAATGGCTTGCTGAGCTTTTTGTTATGGAATGAAATGCTGTGTGATTATGACTCCAGCAAGCTGACCTTTGGCTCAGGGACCAGACTTTCTGTCCAGCCCAGTGAGTGTGCAGCTTTGCTGTATGTCTTTGACAAAACTCTTTCAGTGTCCACCAGAGCACCCTGTAGGTATTCTTGTGTCTGTGTCACCCTTCATAGCGGAAGGAGAATTTAGGCACTGTTTCATTTAAGGCAGGTGGTGAAGAGGAGTCTCATAGATGGTGAATTGCATGAAATCCCCACTCATATCGCTCAGGGCAGAGAGAGCAGTCCCTGAAAATGAGGTTCGCACCCTTAGATCCAACAGTGCTCTTGATCCCACAGAGAGATCTTGATCACTTCAGCATGCAGCTGACTGTGAATGACAGCACTGTCTAGTCGAGGTGAGGGGGCCCAGCTTTGACAAGGGGTAGGGAAGGTTTTTGTTGAGAGAGGAAATGCTGTGTGACCACAGGAGGTGGTCTGTATAAACCTGTCTTTGGCTCTGGAACAAGACTCACTGTTAGGCCATGTAAGTCCAACAGTGTTCCTCCACTTTCTGTTTTGTCTGAGGCTTTTCTTTGTGCGGTTGACAGCAGCAGTGTTGCTGGGGGTTTGACCATTTATGTGTGATGATATCTAGTGATGAACTTTGTTTTAAGGGAACATGCCAGCTTGGTCCAAAACAACACTTCTTGCTCTCAGTTTGACTGGGATGAACAAAGTGACCACATGCCTATTCCAGAATGTCCCAGCTGCCCCATGGTGAGGCTGTCCTACTCCACTGGATTCCAATGGAGTTTCTGTTGCAGTGGAAAGCACTGTCACGCTTCTGCTGCCCCTCCTAGCCTAGGCATGGCTGGGCAACAGCCTGGGGAGAGGTACGGCTTCTGGAGAGGGTTGCTGGGCTTTTTGTTATGGAAGGAAATGCTGTGTGATTTTGGTTTCAACTATGGCAAACTGACTTTTGGCTCAGGGACCAGACTGTCCGTCCAGCCCAGTGAGTGTGCAGCTTTCTTGTGTGTCCTTTTGTTAAAAGCCCTTGAGTGTCTACCATAGTGCTTTGTAGACTTAGCTGTTGTATCTGTGTCACTTTACAGATGGGAAGGAAATTATAGGCAATTTTTCATTTAATGCAGAGTATGTAAGCCATCACGGGAGTTTCTGAGAGAGTGGACATGCATAAAAAGTCCCAATTTGAAGTGCAACTTTATCTGAAACTGTGCCCTTAATTCTGGCACAAGAGAGACTGCCTATCTCTGCTCCTGCCCTGGGATCCTCCTGCCTCATGTCACCCTTCTACTGATCCCCCAAGCATAGACTTGGGCAAAGGCTTGGGGAGAGGTGCCGCCTCTGAAGTGGGTTGCTGGGCTTTTTGTTTCAGATGGAAATGCTGTCTGATTATGGCACTGGCTACAACAAACTGACCTTTGGCTTAGGGACTAGTCTTTCCATCCAGCCCAGTGTGTGTGCAGCTTTCCCGTGTCTCCCCTTTAAAAGGTCCTTGAGTGTCCACCGGAGCAGCTTGTAGACATGCTGGTTGTATCTGGGACACATATGGGAGGGGAAGAAGAACATCGGCACTACTTTCTACAGTAACTGGCATGACAGCTGATGGTGTTTGCTGGGGTGTAAAGAACTGTGTGAATGCAGGGAACTACAAAATGATGCTGGGGACAGGGAAACCGATTAAGTACAAATGCTGCCCAGATGGAGTATTTCTTGTGCTTTGTTATCCCAGTCCACCCTTTCCAACTCCCTGAGCACTTACCTTTTTCTGATCTGAGCAGGCTCATTCCTGGCTCTGACAGAGTCCAGGAAGTCCTGAGCCTTTCCTGAGCAGTGCTTTACTGGGCCCTTCTTTCCCTTAGCAGGAGGATCAGGGCCCGTCTTTTACTTAATGAGAGAACCAGACCTATTGTGGCAGAAGTGTGCACCAGTGGATAGTGGTTTACTGCAGTGTACAGCGTTTCTGGATGTCTGCTGAAAGTTTTCTCTTTACGGGGAACAAAGCCAGCGCCTCAGGCTCCGCAAGAGCAGGGATTGCCTTTCTCACTAAGGAGGTGAATGAGCTTCTGTTCTTGTTGAGGGGAAAAACACTGTGTGAACTACAACAAGCTCACACTTGGCAAAGGGACACAACTCCACATTTTGCCTAGTAAGTGCTGCCACTTTCTAGTAGTCTCCTTCCATGTGGGGCAAAGATACCCACTGCCCAGCAAGCTTTCCAGCATCTCTCTTCCTGACCTTCTAGCTCTTCAGCTGTGGGGTTACATGCCACCTGCCTTCCTCCAGGAACAGCTTTGGCTCAGGGCAGAAGGAACAGTCCTCCCAGACAGGGTTTGTATCCATAGGTCCAGGGGTGCTCTTGATCACACAGACAGATGGTGGTGGGTCTTCACTTCAGGATGCAGCTGACTCTCAGTGACATTCAGCACTGTCTAGTCAGTCTGTGGATGCTCAGCTTTGCCAAGTATTTGGGAAGGTTTTTGTTGAGAGAGGAAGTGCTGTGTGACCACAGGAGCTGGTGCATATAAAACAGTCTTCGGCTCTGGAACAAGACTCACTGTTAGGACATGTAAGTCCAAGATTGCTCCTATGCTTTCTGTTTTCTGCAAGGCCTTGAGCCTGGAGACACTGTGGGGACAGAAGGGAGAGGAAGAAGTCATGTGTGTTAGTTCTGGCCCCATCCATGGCTTCATCCCACACAGCCAGGTTGTCAAATTCCACTCTTGCCCTGGAATCCTACTGCCTTATGTCACACTTCCACTACTCGTCCAAGTTTAGACATGGCCGGGCAAAAGACTGGGGAGAGGTGTTGCTTCTGGAGAAGGTTGCTGGGCTTTTTGTTATGGAAGGAAATGCTGTGTGATTATAGTACTGGCTACGACAAGCTGACCTTTGGCTCAAGGACCAGACTGTCCGTCACACCCAGTGAGTGTGCAGCTTTCCTGTGTGCCCTTTGTCACAAGTCCTTAAGCGTCCACTGGAGCACCCTGTAGATATAATTGTTATATCCGCGTCACCTTTCATAGGAGAAAATAGGAACTATTTCAAGGTGCTCTTCTGCTTAGAAACGTTTCCAGGTGGAAGGTTCTGCTATTTAGAGAAACATGCTATGGATATGGTGATCCAGGATGGTGATAGTCCGCCAGCCAACAGGAACAGAAGTGTGGTGGTTTAGGACAGATGGACAGCTTGACCAACTCGTGCTCAGTACCTGTGTATGGCTTTGTAAGGCCGTGCGGGATCGTAAAGGGGGTTGAGTTCTGTTCCTTCCCTTAGGACTTTCAGGGTACTTGGGCAAGGCTCTGATGTTGCTTGGTGCAAAGGTTTCCTGAGAGTCATGTGAAATAGCTCTAGGTAGGTAGATTGTCTTTCTGAGCATAACCAGATCATTATGACACTTGCTTTCAGCCTAATTAGGGTGTGGACAGTGAAAGGAGGAACGTGAGGTGGCTGCGGTGACAGGCAGAAGTGGAAGGACCGTCAAGAAAGCCAAGCAAGTGAAATTGCCCACCACTGATCTACTCTGCAGCAATGCAGCAGGTTTTCACTTCAGAGTGAGCATCCCGCTCTCCCAGGATGTAAGGGAAGAGGCTGCCAGTACGGCTGGACTGGTGGAGGTGTTGCCAGTTGGGAGCCAGCACTTCAGGGTTTCTGTGAAGTGCTCTGCTGTTGTGACAGCAGCCTCAAATTCACCTTTGGCTCAGGGACTAAAGTCACCGTCTGGCCAAGTGAGTGGGTTAATGCCTGTGTGTTGCAATCTCATCTCTGACAATGATGTCCAAAGGCTGTGCTGTGACTGGGCAAGAAAAGGGATTGTCTCGTTGAAATGCATAGTACTGATTTAAATACTGAAATGGTTCTTGCATTGTAAAAAAGCCACCTGTAGATGGAAATCTGGATAGGAAGGTGGACTTCATCAATTCCTCTGACCCTAGACTGGGTTCATGTTATTCTCATCCCTTTTGCCATTCCTGATCACTGTCTTTGGAACAGTGATCAGGAAGTGTTCCCTGCCAACTCAGGAGTAGGTTCTTCCCATCTCTCATACCTGAGGTGACTGTAATCAAATCTAGTTATTCCCATGCATGTGAACAGTGAAGAAGGTCTTTGGCAAAGAGAGGCTGGAGGAGGTCGTGCAGGACTGTGTGGGTATTTATAGTTTCTCTCAGAGGCAGATCCATGATTGGATGTATCCAAGCCCTCCAAGAGGCACTGAGGCGGCTGAATGAAGAGGCCCATTTTGTAAAGACTTGTGACACTGTGCTAATGCTGGAGGATGGGGAAAACTCACATGGGGAAGTGGGACCCGACTTCTCGTTGCCCCAGGTGAGCTGTCTCTTCTTTGAGTCAAGGCAGATGCAACACTGATGACACTGTGCTCTGTCTTCAAAAACAAGAGGGTAGTGGCTCTGTGGAGCAATTTGGGATGGTTTTAGTATTCCCTGGAAAGAAGTGGCAGACTTCCTATTTAACGAATGTGCACCAGGAAAGCGTCCATCCTGGGGAAAGGGAGCAAGTGAAAAGTGAAAAGAAGGAAGTGAAATACAAGAAGAGAGAAGTGGAAAAGAATCTAACAGTCTTTAGTGAGTGGTGAGAGTTTGGATTTGTCAAGGATGGAGGTGGAAAGGGAGGGAAGAGCCCCGTGAGTCTTCCTTGTGGTATTAATGGGACTGTATTGTGGGGAGGAAGAAGAACAAGCAGTGGACACGTAGGTAAGACGTAATGCATTGCAAGCGTTTGTGTGGAGAAATGGAAGGATTTCCTTGAGGAAAGTCGTCCAGGGGGTCTGCGGTGGATAGGAGTGTGCAGAGGTTTTTGCTCTGGCAGACAACACAGTGTCTATGAATACCTACCAATTTACGTTTGGACATGGAACCAGGCTCGTGGTAAAAGCAAGTAAGATTTCTGAGATTTGGGACACTGAGTTGTTCAGTGGAAAAATTCAACCCACCCAAGCGCAAGGTTAATGTTTGCTAAGAGAGGCGCAAAATGCGGTTCAGAAGCTGGCTGTTGCCAAAAAGTCATAACAGTGACCTCTTGGTTACCGTAGTATCTGCTGGATATTGCAAAAGAGGAAAGATGGTCCTCAGAGGAATGAAGTAAATTGCACAAGCTGTGGAGCTCTCCTGTGACATAAGATGGAAAAACCTTTCCTTCCAGTAGTGTAATGACCTCAGGTTTGGAGTAGGAACTAACCACCTTCTTTCTCCAGGCACGGGAACATTGCAAGTTAGGTAAATGACTAACTGTAGCTCAGGTACGCTCAGGTTTGAAAACTATTCACAGAAAACTCTGTAGTTTATTTCTTCCCTTCCTCTGGAATAAAACTATGGGTAAGAAAATTGGTCGCTAACTATAAACAAGGGGGGAATTCCTGCTAGCTGCTTGGGTTTGGAGATATACAATGCAACAATCCTGAAGGAAAGAAAAAAAATAGTTCTTTCCTCCTTTGAAAACTGTGAGTTTATACTCACACCTAAGAAGCTTTCCCGAGCATTGGAATCAGAAACCTCAAGTAAAATTTTTCACTAGTTCAGTAATTAATCTCAAGTTCAGCCAGAGTTGTAGATTCTTCAGGATATTTTTGACTTTCACAGAAGGAAAAATAGGTAAGAAAAGTCAAGCTCTCATAGAAGACTGCCAAACCAATATTTTTTCCCCATTGGAAGAGAGTGAAAGGAATTGTAAATGCTTCACCCGTGGCTTAGGTGTTCTCTCAGCTTTCTCAGAAATTAAATCCCGTTTTCTCTTCGGCATAGAGAGCAGACTGAATTGTGCTCTAGGTTTTGCAGGAAGAATGGGAGAGAGGTGTCACTGGTGCTTGGATTTTGTTTACTCATTAAGCAATGAATTAGCTATGATCTTATACTCCCTAGATTTTACAAGCTCTTCAGGGACAGGGTTCTTTTACGGGTGGACTTTAAGGAAGGACGCTGGGCTTGACAGTAATGAGTGAGTGAGGTTTTGATGCGCTGTGCCCCGATCTCATTTTGTGTGTGAATGCATTTTTCCAGTTAGGTATGACTTGGTTTACAGAGCTTCCATCAGCTTTTATCATGCAAAACTAGGTAGTTGTGCAAATTGGGAGCGTGCATTTGGACACTCTTGTCTAAATTACCCCAGTTTGGCTCCAACTGATTTCTTTTTGGGATTTGGTTGTAGTGGTTTTTTGGTGAAGTTTTTGTTGTTGTTCTTGTTTTTCTATTTGCTATCCCAGCTCCAAGCTTCTGTGAATGCATGGCCTGAATTCGGGTTCTGATATGTGAAGTTTTTTGTGCTTTTCTTCTTTTGCACAACAAAGCAAGGCCAACCGTTTTGTCATTCTCTCCTGTAAAGTCTAAGTGCCAGTTAATGACTAGTATTCCCCAAGCAGCCTGAGAATGTCATCCCTGAGTTTTCAGGAGGTTGTAGGGAGGTGGGGATCGGTCTCTTCTCCCAAGTAACAGATGATAGGACAAGAGGAAACAGCCTCAAGTTGCACCAGGGGAGGTTTAGACTGGATATTAGGAAAAATTTCTTCACTGAAAGGGTTATTAAGCATTTGGAACAGGCTGCCCAGGGAAGCGGTTGAGGCACCATCCCTGGAGGTATTTAAAAGGCAGGTAGACATAGTGCTTAGAGATATAGTTTAGATTAGTGATGGTTTTTGTCAGAGTTACGTTGATGGTTGGACCAGATGATCTGAAAGGTCCCTTCCAACCTAGGCAATTCTATGATTCTGTGATTCTAAGTATGTTTTCTTTTCCTGCTTCTCCACTTTATGCTGTCTCCTCTTGCTGCATTCCCACTTTTAGGCAGCTTAAAATCATAAAGAGAGGTCAGGGGTACAGGAGAAAGACAGAGAGGATTTGTTTCCCTCGCCTTGCATGGCTGGGCAAAGGCTTGGGGAGAGGTACGGCTTCTGAAGTGGGTTGCTGGGGTTTTTGTTATGGAAGGAAATGCTGTGTGATTATGGCTCCAACTACGGCAAGCTGACCTTTAGCTCAGGGACCAGACTGTCCATCCAACCCAGTGAGTGTGCAGCTTTCCTGTGTGTGCTTTTGTTAAAAGTCCTTGAGTGTCCAGTGTAGTGCCCTGTAGATTTAATTGTTGTATCTTTGTCATATGGGAAGGACGTAGGAGCTCCTTCATTTAAAGCAGATGATGTAAACCACCAGGGGAGTTTCTGAGATGGTGGACATGCACACACACACACACACACACCCCCGCCTTGGATGAGTGACTGCACCTGAAACACGGTTTCAGGAACAGATTTTCCCATGTCCTGGGCAGGACCTTTGAGCACTGCCTTTGAGCCTGTCGCATCCGAGAGCTTTGCAACAGCTTTTTGCACATGGCCATTCACAGTGCAGACATACATTTTTGTAATTAAATGTGTCAGAGTTTTTATAGTGCAGAGAAATTAACTTTTGGAAAGGGAACTGCACTTTCAGTTGTAGGCCATAGGCAGCCGATTGCACTAGAAACTGGAATTGCCTCATTTTTCTCTTCTTCCTCACTGTTTAGTGATGAAAATCTTGGGAACTGAACAATGAAATTCTCCAGAAGCCCCAAGGTCTTGTCCTAGGTGTGTTCCATTGCTTTGGCTTCCTTTCAGGTATTTTACAGTGTCCGGGTTAATGTAAATGATGGATTCTTCCTCCTCTGTGATTAGATGGAGGGGTGTGCTGCAGGTGATGACACTCCAGATCGATTTACAAGCCTGCTTGTGTCTCTGCTTAAACAGCTCTGGAAGCTGCAGTGATGCTATAGGGTGGCATTCTCAAACAGATCTGGGAGAGCTAGGTGCCTACTTCTGCAACATCTCAAACATGCTTCAATATCTGCCTTCTGTAAAGTAGTAAATAAGCTTCCTGCATTTAGATTGAATGGTTGTGATCTACAGTTTTTTTTCCTTCTCTTAATACATCTGGTGTTTTAGATGCCTAAATATTTTAAACTTCATTTCCCAAGGAAGTTTGTGAAATTTCCCATTTTCCATGAAGCTAAGGAAATTTCCCATTTCCTTTGTATCCTTGATTCTGCAGGTTGCTGCAGCCACTGCTGCCCGTCTCTCTGGATAAACAGAGACTGACAAGAGGAAACAGCCTCAAATTGCACCAGGGGAAGTTTAGACTGGATATCATGTTGACAAACATGGTGACTACTGTCCCAGAGCCCAGTGAGTTACTGGGAAAGCAGGAAGGGCTGCTAGCTTTGCTGTGTCCTAGATCCCTGTATGAATGCTGGTGTGGGGAAGGTTATGTTTGGCAGGGGGACCATTTTAACTGTGAGACCTGTTGAGTGGCATGGTATATTTAGGATAAGTGTGATTGGTAGTCAACATCTGTAGTACTGAGCTGGGCATTCAGCTCTATGGACCAATATGTCTGAGAATGCCAAAGGGTTTGGAAATGTCCACGGGCTCCAACTTGACCACAACACTCCAGGAGCCTATAAGGCACTTAAACAAAGCTGGTAGCCAAGCCCTTCAGTCTGTAGATATCCCGAGTCTCCACATGAATTGGCTGTTTGGCTGCGTGAGTACACTTTTTCTGAGGTACAGTCTTGGTATTGGTGTAGTTGAGAGCTGAAGGCAGATGATACAGCATGCTTAGGTCTCAGGGTGCAAGTAGGAGCATCTCAGGGGCAAAATACATTTAACCAATGGTCAGGGATTGAGGAGAGTCTTTCCTCCCTCTCTGTGGATGAATTTCAGGAGTTGTGGAGGGGATGACTGCATCTGGGCTCAGTGAGATTTTGACAGGGTTTGTTGCACTGTGTGTATGGTGCTGGAGGAAAGGCTCTCTTTGGGACTGGAACGAGGTTGTCAGTGCTACCCCGTAAGTCCACAATGCTGTCTTTTGGGAAAGAGGGTCATAAATGAGACTGAAGGACAAAATGTGCTACCGAATTCAAGGGTAGGGATGCAGATAGTTTTTGCTTGGTATATAGAAGGCTCTTTGTCATGATATGTAAAATTATGACACTGAGTTCCATCTTTAGCCTATACTCTTCATATATCCAAACATGTTCTGGTAAACCCAATGGTTCTGTAAAAATTAGATCAACATCTTTTTCTTGCTTTCTTATCAATGTACTTTTAGTTTCTGTTTTCAAGAGGTCTGCTACTGATAAACATGGAGAAAGTTCAAGGGTCTGTTTTCTTTTGTGTAGGGGAAGGTAGAAAAAAAAACCCCAGATTTAAAAGATTAGTATGGCTTTTCATCATCCTAATCTAGTTTATACTTGTAAAAGCCAGCAATCACCTTGTCCTTAAATATTTTATTTTGCCCATATTTTCTGTAAGTGACATCTCCCAGATTATTCAAGTGGGGCAGTTTGGTAACGTGGCCAGTTACTGCATCATGTATGAGGTTCTGGTGACAAGGTGTTCTTTGGAAGTGGAGCTAAACTGCAAGTTATCTAGTAAGTAGAAACAAACCTTTAATTTGACCCTATATAAGTCTGGAATGACCAGGAAAGGCTATACTTTGGCAATGACTTAAATAGCTTCAGATTTATTTTATTCTGAATCACACCAACATTGCTGTGTAACCCATTCAAATGGGAAAAATCAAAATGTCTGATTAAAAGCAAGTCCAAAGAAAGTTGCCAAATTATTGCTGAATTTTGTGGGTGTTCAGCATAAATCTACAGATGCAGAACAGATAAATTATTCAAACATGCGGTGGGGAAGGATAAGAGAGAGTAATAAGGAGGGAAGTCTGTATATCTTCATAAAACCAAGAGAAAATTTGATAAAATGTCTTAACTCTATTGAAAAAAAATGGCATAAAATAATTTTTTACATGATATGCAGTAGTAAATTGACAGAATCAAGGACCAGAAGTTTAGACTTGGAGATTCAATTAAAAAATAATGTTAGCTAACACATTTAAAAAGGGATGAAATCTCAAGAGTAGTGTATGTGTGTGTTGGAAAACTTTCAGGAAACTTTATGCTTTAAATGTATGCAAATGATTGGGCAAACCTAGGGGAAACTGAATACAGTTTCCTTGCTTTAAAAGCTAGCTAATTTACCCTCTTTTTTTACTTTTTTTTTTTTTTAAATCCTTCAATGACTTTAGGTCATTATTACATGAGACCAGCGCTGTGGTGCAATGACTTCTAGATAGGCTTGAAACACTGCCGTGCTTTTATCTTCTTTTGAAAATCCCAGGCTGCAGAGCATCTCATGGAGGACTAGTAGTTGGATTAGGCATTTAAATTCCCATAGCCCCATCTTTCCATGAAGAAAGTGATAAAATTTTTTGTTAAATTTTCAGTGATAGGATCAGACAGCCTGTGTTTTTGGATGTGCAAGTGATGACTTCAAGGATGGTTTTTGTTGGCTTGTTTCTCACTGTGTGAACACTGCGTATAAAGTCTTCTTTGGAAAAGGGACAAAGCTTCTTGTGAAACCAAGTAAGAAACATGTTTATATGTATTTACCTCATTTATTGTGGATATAGACCAGAGAGGCTTTTTAGCACCATGACTTGGTAATAAAAGGAATGGCCTAGCTGAAATGTATAGCATTGATTTAAATTACTGAAATAGTTCTTGGATTGTCTACCCATCTGGTGTATTCTGGAAGATGGGAAAAAAAACACCTGTAGATGGAAATCTGGACCAACTGGAAGTTGGACTTCATTAGCTACTCTAACCCTAGACCATGTTCATACTGTTGTTCCCATCCCTTTTTGCCATTCCAGCACAACAAGGCTTTGGGATCAGGTCTGCAAACACCTTTGCAGGACCTGTGATGCTAGGTCTAACTGTAAAATCAATAGATTCCTTTTTCTTCTAATGAGGATCTTAAGCAGCTTCAATACTAAGGGTCCATTTGCATAGTTTCATTTAATGCAAACAGTGTAAGCCACCAGAGGAGTCTCTGAGATAGTGAACTTGCATGAAATCTCCACACAAATGAGTGATCACTGCTGAAAGATGATGTGGTGCTTAGAAAACTTTCTAGCTAGAGGACTTCTATTTAGTGAATCCTATGCTCCTGGTTGACGATGGTCCGCCAGTGAGCAGGAACAGAGGCGTGCATGGTAGAGTTCTGTGGTATTTATAACTGTTGTCACTGTGTGAATTTGGCATCCACCTGGAAAGTTGACTTTGGAATTGGGACACAACTGGTCGTGCATCCTAGCAGGTATAAAGCTGGTCTGAAGGAGCAAGGACAGGAAAGTCACATCACTTACTATGATAAATCCTGCTGGGCCGTGTTGGAAACTGGTTTGCACAGGGATGGAGCTTGTGTGTATGTCTGTAGGGGGGAGATACAGCAGACAGAACTGAGAAAGACATTTTAAAAGCATGCATTGTGTGCAGGAAAACCCAGGAGAAGTGTTTTGCTTTTAAGGCTTATCAAGGGCTGGAAGGAGAGTCATGATCAGAAATCTGTGGTCACAAACAAGCATAGCTCTTTTGGAGGGAGACTGGTTCAATATGTGGGGCTTTTTGCTCTGCTTTCTCTGGTAGCAGCAGAGATCTTGATTCAACAAGGCTGTGAATTTACTCCTTCTGCTTACTCTTGCCAGCTCCTGCTCTCTGCCTTTCACATAAGCAGGGTGGTGTCCCGAACCCTCTTGCTCAGGGACAGATATTTTGTGCCATAGCCATCCATACCTGTGACAGTTGGGGTGGGTTGCTGATGGCTCCGTCTAGCACAGCCCTGGGTGTCTGTCCTTTGCTCTGCTGAGGAAAGGCCAAATTAATGATGCTTTTGTTGGCACCAGAGTTCCATTTGTCATCCCTCCTGTCAACAAGATTCCCAAGAGATTTCTTATCAAGGCTACAGTTATTTCTGGCTTCAAACGCCTGGCGTTGATTGGAAGGAGCTGATCTCCTGGACATTAGTTGTAGAGTAACTGACATGAGAGTTATGGTTTTTGCAAGGGTGTGAAGGACTGTGTGAACACAGGGACCTACAAAGTGGTGCTGGGGACGGGGACGCGCCTTGTTGTGAAGCCCAGTGAGTACAACTGCTGCCCATGTTTCTTGTGCTCTGTACCCAAATCCTCCCTTTCCACCTCCTTGAGCACTTACCTTTATCTGATCCGAGCTGGCTTCCCCTGGATGTGAGGGGGCTCTCCTGACTTGGTCCCTTCTTTCCCAGCCTACTCTCCTTTTCCTTAACAAGTGGATCTAGTCTTGGTGTGGAAGAAGCATCCACCGTTTGATGGTCACTGATGGATCATCTCACAGAAGCCTTTGAAATCCACAGACACTCAAACCTGATGAATTTCCAGGGGTTCCTTGCTGATAAGGAGGCTTTACAGATGCATAGTCTCCCTGATTCTGGGCAAGAATTACCATAGGTGGGAGTTGTCACTCGTGGGTCTTAAAAATTAGGAAAGGCAAAGGGAAAGACTTCTCTGAAAAGTGTAAGTGAGCTGCAGAATAGATTTTCCCTTGTTCAAGGTAACGCTGCTGGTCTCGAGCCTGTTGTGTTAGGGAGCTTGGCTGTGGCCTGAAGGCAGGTGCTTTGTGTTTGAGATCATGTGCAGGGATGATGGAGACATTTTTGTAATGAGATATGTCAGAGTGTGAATTTTTCAGCCAAAGTCACACTCGGAAAGGGAACAGTGCTTTCAGTGATGCCAGGTAAGCAGCAACTTGTACTGGAAACTGGAATTGCTTCATTTTTGCCTTGCTCTTACTAGTTTTGAGGGGAATCATTTTTGGGAACTGCAATTTTGGGACATCTGCAATTCTGCAGGTGTCCCTTGGACTTGATTCTCCCGCATGTGCCGTTGCCTTAAGCTCCTGTGTGGTTTATTATGGCACCAAAACTTCTTTACATGCCTGTTCTCATTGCTCTTGTCACTCTGCGTGTAGATGGATGTGTGTGATAGATAACTGACAGTTCAGGAAACTCTGGAGTCCTGGTCCCATCCCCACTGAAGTTGTTCCAACAGTCCTTTGGCTCTCCTACGTCACTGCGTCCCAGCGGGGTTTGTGTTGCAGTGAGAAGCAGTGTGCAAGCAATGGTGCTTAGCACAAAGGTACCTAAGGGAGCGAAACAAGGCTCTGAGATGCCCAGTAAGTGCTTGCTGACCAAGGAAGAAGTGCCTGGTGCTCTTCAAGTTCTCTGAGGTCCAGGGAACATCCACAATCAGACTGGTTTTCTCTCACTTTGGCAGAGTATTCCCACTCTAACAGCAACATAGGGGACAGCATGGAGGCACTCTGGGAACAGGCGGAAGAGGAGGTTTGGGGAGTGCCCCTTACTTCTGTCCCCAGCCCTGGATTCATCCCTCACAGGCAGACTGTCAACCTCCGTTCATGCCCTAGGATCCTTCTGCCTCGTGTCACCCTTCTGCTGCTCCTCCTAGTCTAGACATGGCTGGACAAAAGCCTGGAGAGAGATGTCACTTCTGAAATGGCTTTTTAGACTTTTTGTTATGGAAGGAAATGCTGTGTGATTATGAGTCCACCTATGGCAAGCTGACCTTTGGCTCAGGTACCAGACTGTCCATCACACCCAGTAAGTGTACAGCTTTCCTGTGTGTCCTTTGTCAAAATTTCTTGAGTGTCCACTGCAGTGCCTTGTAGATGTGTTTGTTGTACCCAGGTCACCTTTCATAGGGGAAGGAGAACATAGGTGCTCTTTCATTTAAGAAATGAAGATGAAGAGGAGTCCCTGAGATGGTAAACTTGCATGAAAGGTGTCAGTACTGGGTCCAGTCCTGTTCAATATATTCATCAATAACCTGGTTGAAGGGATAGAGAGCACCCTCAGCAAGTTTGCTGATGACACAAAGCTGGGAGGGGTGGCTGACACAGCAGAAGGCTGCGCTGCCATACAGAGAGACCTAGACAGGCCAGAGAGTTGGATGGAGAGAAAACTTATGAAATTCAATAAGGGCAAGTGTAGGGCGCTGCACCTGGGAAGGAATAACCCCATGCACCAGGACAGGTTGGGGGCTGACATGCTGGAGAGCAGCTCGATGGAAAGAGACCTGGGAGTCCTGGTGGACAACAGGATGACCATGAGCCAGCAATGTGCCCTTGTGGCCAAGAAAGCCAATGGCATCCTGGGGTGCATCAAGAAGAGTGTGGCCAGCAGGTCGAGGGAGGTCATCCTCCCCCTCTACTCTGCCCTGGTGATGCCACACCTGGAGTACTGTGTCCAGTTCTGGGCTCCCCGGCTCAAGAAGGACAGGGAACTGCTGGAGAGGGTACAGCAAAGGGCTACCGAGATGATTAGGGGACTGGAACACCTCTCTTATGAAGAAAGGCTGAGGGACTTGGGTCTTTTTAGTCCGGGAAAAAGGTGACTGAGGGGGAATCTTATCAACGCTTATAAATACTTAAAGGGTGGGTGTCAGGAGGATGGGGCCAGGCTCTTTTCAGTCGTGCCTGGCAACAGGACCAGAGGTAATGGGCACAAACCTGAGCATAGGAAATTCGACCTAAACATGAGAAGGAACTTCTTTCCTTTGAGGGTAGCAGAGCCCTGGCATAGGCTGCCCAGAGAGGTGGTGGAGTCTCCGTCTCTGGAGACATTCAAAACCCACCTGGATGCGCTCCTGTGCCACCTGCTCTGGGTGAGCCTGCTCTGGCAGGGGGGTTGGACAGGATGATCTCCAGAGGTCCCTGCCAGCCCTATGATTCTGTGATTCTGTGATTCGATTCCTACTCATGTGGCACTTGCCAGAAGCAGCAGTGCATATGGTTTGTACTTGTAGTTCCAATGGTGCTCTTAATCCCATAGAGAGATGGAGGTGTCTTCACTTCAGGTTGTAGGTGACTTTCAGTGACATTCAGCACTGCCTAGTCGGTCTGTGGATGCTCAGCGTTGCCAAGTATTTGGGAAGGTTTTTGTTGAGAGAGGAAATGCTGTGTGACCGCAGGAGCTGGTGCATATAAAACAGTCTTCGGCTCTGGAACAAGACTCACTGTTAGGCCATGTAAGTCCAAGACTGCTCCTATGCTTTCTGTTTTCTGCAAGGCCTTTCTTGATGTGGTTGAGAGAACCAGAGACTAACATGGCTGGTTGTTTTATCATTTAAGTGTGAACATATCATGTTGATGGACTTCACTTTAAGGGAATGTGCCAGCTTGGTCCACAACAACCCTTCTTAATCTCAGTTTGGCTGGGATGGACAAAGTGACCACACACCTGCTCCCAAAATGTCCCTTGAGGAGGCTGTCCTATGCCACTGCATCCTGGTGGGGTTTCTGTTACAAGTGGGAAGAACTGTCACCCTTCTGCTGCCTCTCCTCGCCTTGGCATGGCTGGCCAAAGGCTTAGGGAGGGGTGTTCCATCTGAAATGGTTTGTTGGGCTTTTTGTTATGGGAGGAAATGCTGTGTGATTATGGCACTGGCTATGGCAAGCTGACCTTTGGCTCAGGGACCAGACTGTCCATCCAACCCAGTGAGTGTGCAGCTTTCCTGCGTGTCTTCTATCGAAAGTCCTTGAATGTCCACTGGACCTCCCTGTAGATATACTTGTTGTGTCTGCATCACATTATAGAATGGAAGTAGAACATAGGTGCTATTTCAATTTCGTCCTGTGCCCAGAAACATTTCCAGATGTTGAACTTTTGCTATTTAGAGAAAGATGCTACGGACATGGTGATCCAGGATGGTGATAGTCCGCCAGCCAACAGGAACAGAAGTGTGGTGGTTTAGGACAGATGGACAGCTTGACCAACTCGTGCTCAGTACCTGTGTATGGCTTTGTAAGGCCGTGCGGGATCGTAAAGGGGGTTGAGTTCTGTTCCTTCCCTTAGGACTTTCAGGGTACTTGGGCAAGGCTCTGATGTTGCTTGGTGCAAAGGTTTCCTGAGAGTCATGTGAAATAGCTCTAGGTAGGTAGATTGTCTTTCTGAGCATAACCAGATCATTATGACACTTGCTTTCAGCCTAATTAGGGTGTGGACAGTGAAAGGAGGAACGTGAGGTGGCTGCGGTGACAGGCAGAAGTGGAAGGACCGTCAAGAAAGCCAAGCAAGTGAAATTGCCCACCACTGATCTACTCTGCAGCAATGCAGCAGGTTTTCACTTCAGAGTGAGCATCCCGCTCTCCCAGGATGTAAGGGAAGAGGCTGCCAGTACGGCTGGACTGGTGGAGGTGTTGCCAGTTGGGAGCCAGCACTTCAGGGTTTCTGTGAAGTGCTCTGCTGTTGTGACAGCAGCCTCAAATTCACCTTTGGCTCAGGGACTAAAGTCACCGTCTGGCCAAGTGAGTGGGTTAATGCCTGTGTGTTGCAATCTCATCTCTGACAATGATGTCCAAAGGCTGTGCTGTGACTGGGCAAGAAAAGGGATTGTCTCGTTGAAATGCATAGTACTGATTTAAATACTGAAATGGTTCTTGCATTGTAAAAAAGCCACCTGTAGATGGAAATCTGGATAGGAAGGTGGACTTCATCAATTCCTCTGACCCTAGACTGGGTTCATGTTATTCTCATCCCTTTTGCCATTCCTGATCACTGTCTTTGGAACAGTGATCAGGAAGTGTTCCCTGCCAACTCAGGAGTAGGTTCTTCCCATCTCTCATACCTGAGGTGACTGTAATCAAATCTAGTTATTCCCATGCATGTGAACAGTGAAGAAGGTCTTTGGCAAAGAGAGGCTGGAGGAGGTCGTGCAGGACTGTGTGGGTATTTATAGTTTCTCTCAGAGGCAGATCCATGATTGGATGTATCCAAGCCCTCCAAGAGGCACTGAGGCGGCTGAATGAAGAGGCCCATTTTGTAAAGACTTGTGACACTGTGCTAATGCTGGAGGATGGGGAAAACTCACATGGGGAAGTGGGACCCGACTTCTCGTTGCCCCAGGTGAGCTGTCTCTTCTTTGAGTCAAGGCAGATGCAACACTGATGACACTGTGCTCTGTCTTCAAAAACAAGAGGGTAGTGGCTCTGTGGAGCAATTTGGGATGGTTTTAGTATTCCCTGGAAAGAAGTGGCAGACTTCCTATTTAACGAATGTGCACTAGGAAAGCGTCCATCCTGGGGAAAGGGAGCAAGTGAAAAGTGAAAAGAAGGAAGTGAAATACAAGAAGAGAGAAGTGGAAAAGAATCTAACAGTCTTTAGTGAGTGGTGAGAGTTTGGATTTGTCAAGGATGGAGGTGGAAAGGGAGGGAAGAGCCCCGTGAGTCTTCCTTGTGGTATTAATGGGACTGTATTGTGGGGAGGAAGAAGAACAAGCAGTGGACACGTAGGTAAGACGTAATGCATTGCAAGCGTTTGTGTGGAGAAATGGAAGGATTTCCTTGAGGAAAGTCGTCCAGGGGGTCTGCGGTGGATAGGAGTGTGCAGAGGTTTTTGCTCTGGCAGACAACACAGTGTCTATGAATACCTACCAATTTACGTTTGGACATGGAACCAGGCTCGTGGTAAAAGCAAGTAAGATTTCTGAGATTTGGGACACTGAGTTGTTCAGTGGAAAAATTCAACCCACCCAAGCGCAAGGTTAATGTTTGCTAAGAGAGGCGCAAAATGCGGTTCAGAAGCTGGCTGTTGCCAAAAAGTCATAACAGTGACCTCTTGGTTACCGTAGTATCTGCTGGATATTGCAAAAGAGGAAAGATGGTCCTCAGAGGAATGAAGTAAATTGCACAAGCTGTGGAGCTCTCCTGTGACATAAGATGGAAAAACCTTTCCTTCCAGTAGTGTAATGACCTCAGGTTTGGAGTAGGAACTAACCACCTTCTTTCTCCAGGCACGGGAACATTGCAAGTTAGGTAAATGACTAACTGTAGCTCAGGTACGCTCAGGTTTGAAAACTATTCACAGAAAACTCTGTAGTTTATTTCTTCCCTTCCTCTGGAATAAAACTATGGGTAAGAAAATTGGTCGCTAACTATAAACAAGGGGGGAATTCCTGCTAGCTGCTTGGGTTTGGAGATATACAATGCAACAATCCTGAAGGAAAGAAAAAAAATAGTTCTTTCCTCCTTTGAAAACTGTGAGTTTATACTCACACCTAAGAAGCTTTCCCGAGCATTGGAATCAGAAACCTCAAGTAAAATTTTTCACTAGTTCAGTAATTAATCTCAAGTTCAGCCAGAGTTGTAGATTCTTCAGGATATTTTTGACTTTCACAGAAGGAAAAATAGGTAAGAAAAGTCAAGCTCTCATAGAAGACTGCCAAACCAATATTTTTTCCCCATTGGAAGAGAGTGAAAGGAATTGTAAATGCTTCACCCGTGGCTTAGGTGTTCTCTCAGCTTTCTCAGAAATTAAATCCCGTTTTCTCTTCGGCATAGAGAGCAGACTGAATTGTGCTCTAGGTTTTGCAGGAAGAATGGGAGAGAGGTGTCACTGGTGCTTGGATTTTGTTTACTCATTAAGCAATGAATTAGCTATGATCTTATACTCCCTAGATTTTACAAGCTCTTCAGGGACAGGGTTCTTTTACGGGTGGACTTTAAGGAAGGACGCTGGGCTTGACAGTAATGAGTGAGTGAGGTTTTGATGCGCTGTGCCCCGATCTCATTTTGTGTGTGAATGCATTTTTCCAGTTAGGTATGACTTGGTTTACAGAGCTTCCATCAGCTTTTATCATGCAAAACTAGGTAGTTGTGCAAATTGGGAGCGTGCATTTGGACACTCTTGTCTAAATTACCCCAGTTTGGCTCCAACTGATTTCTTTTTGGGATTTGGTTGTAGTGGTTTTTTGGTGAAGTTTTTGTTGTTGTTCTTGTTTTTCTATTTGCTATCCCAGCTCCAAGCTTCTGTGAATGCATGGCCTGAATTCGGGTTTTGATATTTGATTTTTCTGTATTATTCTTTTCAGCCCTTCTCAAAATAAGTATGCCATTCAGTTCCTTCTGCTATCTAGGGCAACTCAGCTTCTCTGTGGCCCTGGGTAATGGAAAATTGACTATTGCGCTTATAGAGTGCTTGCTTGTGCGTGTGTAGCTGTAGGATCATCACTGCTGAACCCAAACTGCCATGGAAGACCTAGTTCTGGAGAAGATCGAGGGGAGATTTCTGTTGTGTGCTGAAGTACTGTGCAGTCTTCAGGGCATGAATCAAGCCCACGTTTGGTCGTCAACCCCCCCCCCCACTGAAACCCAGCAAGTATTAATTAATACAATACGAAGTGCAGCCTGCAAAGGAAGGTGATCATTGCAAGAGAACAGAGCAGAAAGGTAACACAGACTGGTGAGACTGGTGGCAGCAGTCAGAAAGCTTCTAAACACTGTCTGGAAAGTTGTATAAGCACACACTGATTGACAGATGCTGCTATTGTGTGGAGACAGAGGAAAGAATGAACAGGTGACTAATTAGGTGGTGGACAATAGCTAGACTAGTGAGTGTCAGGAATGATTAAGTAGGCAGAGGAATGTGGCTGAAGGAAGTGTTTATTTCAACATACATGCTGAGGCCAATAACCTTGGTTAGATTATTCCAATAAGCATTTTGCATTGCCATGTTTTCAAGTCTTAATCCAGCGTATATGCAGAGCAGTGCACCATTTTGCAAAGCACAGTGTCACAGTGTCACTGTGAGCTATGGCAAACTTACATTCGGAGCTGGAACCAAACTGGCAGTTTCTCTAGGTACGTCTGAATTCTCACATCGTTTATCTTGGAAGTAATTTCATTTTTTAAGTTATTTTGCCTATTTCATCATTCCACAATATATTAGGAATAGGACTATAAATTTTCAGCTGGTATAAGAGCAAGTGATTTCCATGGCTACATATATATTTTCCCCTCCCTATTCCTGATGATGAACTATCCATAGCGGAAGTTTCATATGTGCAAGAGGATTTTTCTTGGAAAGTCAACAGGAAGTGGGATCCTAAATCAAAGATCCTCATGTAGAGGAGAAGAAAAGGGAAATAAAGCCAGCATGGGCCATCAAAATGTAGAGTGGTGAGACTAGTCTCATAAAGCTGTAGCAGGTAAAAAGGACTGTTCTAGCATGTGGATGCTCATACTTTAAGATAACAAAACTAGTTTTGTTACGCAGATGCAAAATATAAGCACATATTGGGTCTTTGCTTTGGAGATCCTCAATAAAGCTGTAATGATAGGTGGATTCTGTTCTGGATAGGTTCTGTAATATTGTGAAGCATTATATAAATACAGGAAGCTTAGGAAGCAAGCTTGTTCCTGAGAATGATACCAAATTTGTATTCACAGCCAACTAGTTGAGTACTGTGAAATTACCTTGACCTTCAACATCCACATGAAGCTTGGAGAACATTAGAAGTGAAGTTCTGAAACTGCTGGAGAACAGTGTGAGAAGTCTTAAAAGCTAGGGTGCAATAGATATCCAGACAGAGGGGAAAGTGGTCAAGAAGCAAAGTTCATTACTGAATGACTTTTGTGGAAAGATGGAAAGGTGACCCTGACCACAAAATATTTTTCTCTGAAGAAAAAAGCAGGAAAAATATTGTGCTTTGGCAGTTGCTGCCACAAGTGTCTGAAAAAAATTCCCCCAATCCCCCACACTTCTTCTCTTGTCTGAAACTCTTTTGAAAAGGGAAAGAAAGTAAGGCAGATCCTGAGACACCAATATTTTTCTGTAAATATATAATTTTTTTCCAAATTTCTTAAGAAAATAATACTTTTAGGAGCATTTAATATCTAAATGCTTTGGATTTACTCTAGCAAAATAATGTTTCAATTTCTTAAAACGGAAGGACACTTTCAAAATAATTTATTCTGAAAGTTAAAAAACACAGCAATATAAAGAAACTATTAATTCTGAAAACCTCTGGGGAAATTCCTCATATTTCAAATGACCCTCCTGACGCTGTTCAAAAACATCTGAGAAAATTAAGAAACTCAAGTTTATATGGAGCTATCAACAAGCTAAATGAGCTATAAATCAAGGCTCTGCCTGAGTTCATTTACACGTGCCCTAATTTACCATTATAGTCATATCTATATGCAACTGCTTCAGATCTCACTCTGGTCACAGTGTAGAACCTAAGAGCTTCCTGAATGCATATTGAAACCTCAGTGGCTAATGACAGAATAAGCAATGGTGTCCCTGCCACAAAAAAATTTCATACCAAGAAGTGTGCTTTCTACTTACAAGCTAAATGGCCAATTTGCTCTGGAATCACTCTTAACTAATTCAGATGGTGAATCCAAGAGAATGGTATGATGGAGTTTGTACTTCATCATCAAACACTAGATAAGCTGTGAAGTAACAGTAAATAAACTAATTTTTGAGAGAGGAATCTGACTGACAGACTAAATAAATGTGGAATGAGATGAAGAATAGAACTTGTGATGCAGGTAGCCTTCTGGACAGAATGGAATAAATATGATGGAGGGGAATATTAAGGAACAAGTGTCTGGGAGTTTGAAAGATGCAAAACAACACATGGAAAGAAAATCAGAAAATAATAGTCCTAGATAGATGGAACTGTCTAATTGCAGAGATAAATACAATTTCTTTTGGTGGAGTGTTTCACCATTGAAGATTCCATTCAATATCAGTCTGGATATTGTAGGGACCTGTGCTATTGTGTGACTATGGAAGTAGTTACAAACTCACATTTGGATCTGGGACAAGACTTCTGGTTTTGCCAGGTACGTTTATCCTGATGTTTTGGCTGATTTGCAAGTTTGTTGTGGATAAACACCAAGATCTGGGAAGTGGCAGCTGTCAAAGGCATAATAGCCTGAGGTCTCACTTTAACCAGCCAAATTTATTCCACAGCAGCTGTCCAAGCAGTCTGCCTTGAGGCAGCTGCAGGCAGGCATGTGCTTTCAGTGCTCTTCCATCAGTTGCGTTCCTGTGATAAGCTACAACAAAGACTGTTTTTGCTCTTGTTAAGCTAAGTCGTGAATTTGTTTTCTTCTGAGGGTTAATCCATGCCACTTCCATTGGCCTCAAGCAAAGTCATGGATGATATAAATCTGATGAAAGTGCATTGAAACACAAGAATTGTTATCCTATTTATATTGCTGGACACGAGCCAGCAACATGCACTCACAGCCCAGAAAGCCAAGTATATCCTGGGCTGCATCAAAAGAAACATGGCCAGCAGGTCGAGGGTGGTGATCATGTCCCTCTACTCTGCTCTGGAGAGACGCCACCTCCTGTAGTGCATCCAGCTCTTGAGTCCTTAGTATGAGAAAGACATGGACCTGTTAGAGCAGGTCCAAAGGAGGGATACAAAAATCATCAGAAGCATGGAACACATCTCCTGTGAGGAAAGGCAAAGAGTGTTGGCATTGTTCAGCCTGGAGAAGGCTCTGGGGAGACCTTATTGCAGCCTTTCAATACTTAATGGGGAGTAATACGAAAGTTGGAGAAACTTTTTAGTAGGGCCTGTAGCAATAGGAAAAGGGGTAATTGTTTTAAACTAAAATGGGGATAGTGTGCCCAGTAGGACTAGGGAATTGATTGTGCTGCTGTACTCGGCACTGGTGAGGCCTCACCTCGAATACTGTGTTCAGTTTTGGGCCCCTCACTACAAGATAGACATTAAGGTGCTGGAGCGTGTCCAGAGAAGGGCAACAAAGCTGGTGAGGGGTCTAGAGTACAAGTCTTATGAGGAGATTCTAAAATTCTCTTATGATTCTAAAAGAGGGTAGATTCAGACTAGAAATAAGGGAAAAAAGTTTTTACTATGAGGGTGGTGAAACACTGGAACAGGTTTCACAGAGAGGTGTTAGATGCCCCATCCCTGGACACATTCAAGGTCAGGTTAGATGTGGCTCTGAGCAACCTGATCTAGTTGAAGACGTTTCTGGTCTTTACAGGGGTGGTTGGTCTAGATGACATTTAAAGGTCCGTTCCAACCCAAACCATGCTATGATTCTATGATTTAGAAAATACCCACTTATGGTGATTATCATCATTTTAGCTGGTCTTTGCTTGTAACAGAATCCCACCAAGGTCATACTTAACACTTACTTCTGCTACCACATATCTAAATAAATGAGAGTATATGAATCCTAAAGTAACAGAGTTAGAAGGCTGAGATTGCCTTTGCAACTGCCTGTGAAGCTCTAAGATCTAGACAGGGTCACAATGTGACACTGAAACCTGTAAGGAGATAACCAAGGTTAAAGGGGTTCTTGCAATGGTTTCCTGGGTCGTGTGAACTATGGGAGGTGGAGAAGGATACAAGCTGACATTAGGAAAAGGAATCTTGCTGGTGATCAAGCCAGGTAGGCAGTAAACAGTCAAAAATTCAGGAGAAAACTTGGACTGAAAGGCAACAGCCCTAATTACATGACACAATGAAATGGAATTTTAGGTGATGTTACAGATGGAAAAACAGAGATTGTTCCTAGTATTGCCCCAAAAGGTGTAATACACAACTGTACTGAGTGAGTGAATGAACATTTTTTTATTTGATCTCCCTCTTTCTGACCCTGATAATTTTCTAGGAGATTTCTTTGGCCCTTTGATTGTGAGATATATCAATGTGTATCATCATTGCTTCCTTAAGATATTGCCTGCTCTGGAATGTCTGTTGACCTGGTTGACAGTATGCATTGGGACAACCAGTCTACATTTTTGTAGAGGTTGACACCAGTGTGCCAATCAGGGATATGTGAAACTCACATTTGGAACTGGGACCCAACTTCTTGTTGCCCCAAGTAAGTTCGAGCTTTCTGTTCCATATTAACACCAGGACTGGCAAATCATTTGTTCTTTGGGTAGATGGAATAGGGAATTTCATGGAAGCATGTTCCAATTGCTTTTCAGCTTCCCTTGACAAAAACCAGTTGGAATAGAGATGCTGTCTTGGAATCCAAGGAGTGCTTGGCTATGGTGTGGCAGTGACCCACTGCAGGAAAGAACAGCTAGAGAAGCTGGTAATGTTCACACAGGTTTAATAGTCACAACATGGTGCATAGAGTTACATAGAGTGCTGCAAGCAGTTCACACAAGGCTGAACGCTACATAAAAAGTTTAGCACTTTTATAGAGTTTCTGGCTATTAAAGTTTTCAGACTTGATTTTTGCATCTTTAAAATAATAGCTGTGGGTTACTCTGACTAATGGCCTAGAGATTGGATATTCTAACTCTCAGCCTAAGAGAATATGTCATGATTTTTTGGTTTTAAAATCTGAAAGTAAAGTCCCCTTCTATATTTGTAAAAGCTGCTGTTACAATGTGAGCAGTCAGGAACTACAAAAATTGTATTTGGAAGCAGAACCAAACTTGTTGTGAGGCGTGGTAACTCCCTTTCCTTTCCTTGGTTATATTTTAAAATGCTTTAGGAACCTGAAAAGATGGAATGAAATTTCAAATATCTTGTCTGTCATCCTCTGGTAGACAGCTTTCCTACATATTTTGAATGAGGAGACATTGGAATATGCAGCTGGTAGCCAGGAATTTGTTGCAAAGGCTTCTCGTTGAGCGGAAAACTGAAAGACACAGTAAATTTGTGTTTGGAAGAGGGACTAGATTTAAAGTCAACCCAGGTGAGTAAGATTTGGAGAAGGACAGGCTATGAAGGTATGAAGGTGGGAGCAATATCCACTGGTTAGGGTTTCTGAATAGGTCTACCTTTATGAAGAATGAACATAAACCCTAGATGAAGAGGGGAGGGAGGAGTGAAGACTGAAAGAAAATGAACCCAGGATTATTTCTCAAGAGGGTGCTTCTGAAGATGGAGCAGGGAGACTGGGAATAGTGGAAATGAGATGGCATCATCAGTGTTTTAGGTTAATGATGTTGGCATATCATTAACATTAACTTCTGAGTCCTGTCGGACAATGATAATGTTTTGCCTTAGATTGAGTGGAAAAAAAATCAGAGATACATCTGGGTTCATGTTTAAGTCTTAGTTTCACAGTGCATTGTGAAGGAATTTCCCAGATGACTTAGACTATAGTATTTGCAATGATTCAAACTGGGGTGCGTGGGATACTGGAGCTAGGAGAGTAATTTCTGGCCAAATAAGTTATCTAATTACATATACCCATTAAATAGACTGATCAGGAAAGGATATAATTTTGGTGTGAAAGGGACATCTACATCTGAGGCAATTCCCCAAGTGTACAATCAAAAGTTCTTTTGACTTTTTGATATCAACACAAAAATGATCTTCCACCTGTTTTTAAAGAGGGATTTTAAGTTGATTCTTTTGCATAGTTTTTTTTCTTACTCATTGAACAAATGTGATTTTTTTTGGCTGGTGCTACATAAATAGTTAATCTCTAATGGAGAAAGTTTCTCTTTTTTTGAGTTGAAATTATCTGAATTGAGGGTTGGACTAGATGACTTTTAAAGGTCTAAATCTCTGGCATATAAAATTGAAAACTTGTTCTGGCAATTAAAACTTACTGTGATTTTGGAAGAAAAAAGTATGCAAATCATTTTGTGAAAATGACAGAGGTTCTCAGGAGGTTCATGAACAGCCACTTCAAGTCTTTTTGTTTCCAGACAATTGTTACAGATGGGTTAAGCCATCTCATTCACCTGGGCTTTAAAGAGCAGATTAGGTAAGCAGAATTGCTCCTTCTGACCCCCCCCAAATGTTCCCTTAACATTGTTGAAAGGAGCAGCAGAGATCATAGTAAATCTCTCCCACAGTTTAGGTGATGCATGAATCTACACATGAACACAAATAGTATGTTGCTTCCCAATATGAAATTTAAGAAAACTTCATCTCAACTTTTCCTTAATGTGAACACATCCTGATACTAGAGGACTATTTAGTCCATCGGACACTTGATTTCTCCTCACATACCGGGTATCTTCCTCTATTAATTCAGTTTTAGTTTTGGTTCAGCTAGAAATCTTCCCCTTTAAAGGTTAATCTTCCCCTTTAAAGGTTTGTGAGAAAGATCTTGGCTGGTTTTGATAGTTTGACTTCCCCAAGTGTAATTACAGAGGCAATGACAAACAATTTTTTGGGATGGAGACAAGAATTATGCCTGAACCCTGTAAGTGAAGGAGTTTCACATTTGCAAATACTGAATCTCTGCACAGAGTCTTCGTACCTTGGATGACTTGGCTGAGGCTGGACTAGGACCTGGCCTCTTTTATCTGAGTGCCTCCAGACACGAGCACTGGAAGTCTAGAGAAGGGTTCAGGTACTAGATGTGGACATCTAGTCTTACTGTAGACATCCTAGCATCCGTGTAGTGCTGGCAGATTTCACAAAGGACCTCTGGTAGATCTTTTGGAACTTCCTTTGGAGGACAGTCAACAAACATCACTAAAGTGCTTGTTAAGTCACTGGAGTTGCCCCTCTGGGGTCAAGATTAGCCTGTATGAGAGTGTGAGGAAGTATATATTTCATGTGGGTTGGGTGATAGCTCCAGGTTAACTCCAGCTGTGGAATATCACGTCACAGGCTGAGGAATAGTAAGAGGATCACAGACCTCTGTCACACCAACTCCAATCTGACCAGAGATTCAGAAAGTTTGCTTTGTAGGGAATGGAGAATGAGATAAATGTCTGTATAACACAAGCTGTGTGTTAAACCAGTTGAGGGTTTCTACTGGAGCTTGTTTGGAAAAAAAGGCGTAGATCTCAGTCTGATGTTGGAACAGGCTGTGCTTTCCCAAAATATGCCTCTGGAGTTTGCTTTCTCTGTAGACTGGTCAGAAATAGCATTCCAACAGCTCCTTTCCTTCCACTTGGAAGATATCCTTCAGTAAAGATTAAATTAGGCAGGGTGGACAGCTCAGAGTATCATGATTTACTTCTCAATCTTTCCTGCAAATACAGGTCATAAATATCAATACAGCATCTCCAACACATACACCAACTCACAAAGACAGAAAAACAGGAAACATAGGTCACAGTGCTGTGGTTATAATAGCTGATATTTACCAAGACAGCTATCTGCAAACTTTCGTAACAGTTTGCAAATATGCAAAGGAACTTAACGGAAAAAGGCTCGAGTACTGGAACAAAGCCAGCAGTCTGAGCAAGAACAAGAAATGAGTATTTTGCAAAACAAGTGCTGCTGAAGCTGCCTGCAAAAGACAGACCTTATTTTTTTATCTGCTCAAGATAAAAGCATTGCACAGATTGAAAGGGAGAAAAACATCCTAATTTGGGGAGAAGTAAATGTAGATGTTCAGAAAGCATAGTACTCATTATGAGAGAGAAGCAGAAGAGCTTGATCAGTTCCTCCTCTGCTCATTTGTATCCACGTACTCCATGACAATGATGGACCCTGGTTCATCTGTATTTTATACAGGGGTCTACCATCAAGCTTTTTATGTGCTCCTGTCTCCCTCTCCCTAACAAATAATCACTGAAAGCTATTTCTAAAACAATAACTGGGAGCTTGAGAGGTGGGAAGTGGCGTTGGGAGAGTCAGAATATACATTAGACTATATTCTGTGTAGTTGGGAAAGACGGTCTCATCAGGTTTTTCAAAACCAGGGCTAGAGAATGAATCATTAGACTTTGTGGGTTAGGTTTTTTTCTGAGATCATACTAGTAAAGAAGTATGGCTATTTCTCTAAGGTGCTGACATCTGGTAATTGAACAGATGAAAAGCACCTGTCTCAGTGACAGAACTAGGGTCTCCACTTGCATAAGATTTTGAGACAGTTTCTAAAACCCAAGATTTAGTCCAAAATTCCCCCATGGGAAGAAAGTAAAACTTCTTCATCAGGGAGCTTAGCTGTCTTTAATATTTCTACAGTATTTACCAGTACAGTGTGTGAACAGGGATGAAGCAAATATTAATCTAAACTCTCAACCCTATACAACAACAATTTGTCAGTTTATAAATCTGAACTGAAGCTCCAGTTCAACCCCGTGATTGTGAAGTCCAATGGAAAATGAAGCCAGAGGGTTGCTGAGAGCCCCACATCTGCATCTTGGCTACAGTATGTCTTTAATGACATTTCATCTGCTTATCATTACAGTACTGCAATGCCCATAACAAAATTTAGTATTACGCATGAACAAGGATTTAGGAAAGCACCTTCTCAAAGAATCAGACTTCAAGAGCTGGACAAGATGAAATGTATGCTCAGAGTACAAGTTTACAAAGCTAAATGTGCAAAAAAAGAGTTTAACCACAGGTAGTGTTTTGACATGTGTGGAAAATCCTAGTCTAACTGACTTGCTAGCAGAATTTGAAGCAAAACACAGAAATAAACCCCAGGTGTCTTATATCTGCAGCCTTTAGTCCCCCAAACTCCTCTTCTGCAGGGTAAAATTAAGTAAAAAGATCTTGCACTGCACTGTCAGGTGGTGGAACATAATGAAACATTTGTTTCATCTTTCTTCCCCTAAATGGAGCCATGTGTTTCTACTTTGCAGTGGCTTTCCTAGCTTTCTCCTATAGGAACAAAATTAGCTGGACTGGTGGACACACTTAAGACCTGATAGTTTACCCACTGTCCCTCAGGACAGGTGGAGGAAGTGGGATTTTGAATGTCAGTAGTGGATTTGAGTACACATTTGCAGGAAAGGCAGGATTCTCTTCAGACAAACGTCATAGCAGTGAGGTAAGAAGAGAGTGCTCTCTCTGCCTCTTATACACGTTCCTGAGCACATCCGGGCCAAGATCCAAAAGGAAGCCCAGGCTGCAGAGTTGAGTTAAATGAGCTGTTACAGAGAGGAATGACTAGGTTAGATATGGACATCCAGGCTGTGGATACCCACATGAGTGTCATCTGAGATGCTCTAGTGATCCTGTCTGGCCATTGTGTCTCCCACACAACTTAAGTCAACGTAAGTCTCATGTAGTTCCTGCATCATCTGCTCTGGATGCCTTGGTTCTCTAAAGGTGTCCTAGCACAGGATCCCTATGATCAGGCAACTTCCCACTAGAATAATGTAAAAACCTCCATACCTAAGTGTCTGTATGTTAAGATTGAAGGAACTATGACTTTGTCCTCTCATCTAATGGCTCTTCTCCATTTTCAGATATTACTCCATCTCCTTCAGTCTACAGGCTGACGTCTAAAGATGATGAGGATTTGGAAATGTGCCTTATCACGGATTACTCCCCTGAAAAGCTTACTCTTAAGTCAGCTGATAAGCAGACAAATGCTATTGTGGAGGTGGCAACATCCGAGAACAAACAAGAAGCGAGCTACCTGTCAACCTACTGGGACAAGAAACATGCAATGCAATGTGGTGCAAGTGATAAGGACCTTGGAGACCTGGAAGGAGAGGATCCTGAAAGTGGTAATGGCATTGTTGGATGTGTGTGCAAGTCTAGAGCTACTCTGGTCCCTGTACTATTAGTATGAGCAGGACTTGTTCACATCTCCCAACCCCACAAGAAATGCTAAATTATGCTCCCACGCTCCAGAGGAATATTGCCTTGTTGCCGCTGCTTTCTTTTGCCTTCCTCCTTGGTGGAAGGGTCAGTAGGCTGGTATAGTCACAGCAGAGAGATCCTAACATCACACTGTGGGGGCTATAAAGTTGAAATTCCTTTGTCCGATGGGGTGCTAAAGTTTAATTAGGTCTTGTTTTATGCTTGCCCTGAAAACAGCAGAAATGAGTGTTTATGGGAGGGTTTAGTGGCCAGAAACTCTAATCCAGCCCTTCTAAGTAGAGATATCTTTATGAACTCCTGAAGAAGTACATTTCTGTTATTAATAAAATTTATTTTTACTATTTGCAGGTGACAGCGCTGTCTGTGTTACAGGGGTGTCTCTGCACTTCAGGACAGGTACGTACACAGCATTTTAAGAGTAAAGCTCAGCCTGATTAGAGGAAATGTCTTCCCAAGTTTTTGCTAATGTTCCCTGTTTGCAGAATTCCTGTTGGAGCAAAAAGCTCAAACTGGAAATTTCCAAAAGGGTCCCACAGGTTTTAAACATCAAGGCTGGAAGTCATCGCGTTAATGTAATCTTCCAGAGCTGAGATGGTAATTTAACGTGACCCGTGTAGCCAGTGCCTACATGCTCTTGCTAGGACTAGCCAAACAACTGCTCCCCATCACATAATGATTTACAGTACTGATATGAGTCAGCCTTACTGGATGTCTGGCTGCATTTCACACTTCAAAAGAGTTGTTTTTATTTTTGGGTGCACAAACACCTGATGAACCAAAAGATAAGCAGGTGGTTTCTGCAGGGAGTGCTCAACAAGCAGGGCTGCACTCAAGACCTGCTGCATCTGAGCAAGCTTTGCTTCAGCTCATGGCAGTGGGAGTACAGTAGCCAGTGCTGGAGCCCAAGCAGTTGCTGTTCCTGCTAGTTCAGAGGAGCTGAGCCTGCCTCTGCACTGGCCCTGTTTGCGGAAGAGCTGTACTTTCGTAAACATGCAGCCTTGCTGAAAAGAAACCAGTCAGCCAAATGATTCCAAAACACCACTTCAGAAAAATACTCATCAGTAAACTTGGTTGATGTGATCAGTCATTTCAGAGAGAGGTTTTCAAAGATAAACATAAAATGACTTTTTGATGACAGCTCCCTGCTTCCCCAATATAGATCAATGTTTTTTTCAAATGAAAATGGTTTTCAATTTAAGATTAATGGAAAATCCAAACAGACTTTGTGTTCTTTGAATAAAATTTAACTTGGTTTCCCCCTGCTCACCTTAAAAAATTTTAGGAAGAGGAAGGAGGGACACCTCCAGCCTCCAGCCTTTTAAATACATTGTATTTGAAAATAAAATAGATGGTTAGCAGACTTGCATATTGGATAATTAAGTGGTTATTGAAAGAAAACCCAGCCCTTGAAACAGCAACTGGAAGCAACGAAAATCTCAATGAGACAGCTCATTGTCTCATTAACTCTCCTGCTAGCTGACTCACTCACACAAAGAGGAACAGCTTCATTAAGAAGTGCTTTTAAGTCTGTCTGAAAGCGAGGATGTCTCAGAGCTCTTGTGACTTTCATTCTCTGTTACTTTTACAGATGAAAAGCTGAACATGCTGTCTTTATCACAGCTGGGTCTGAAAATAATTTTAATGAAAGGAATAATTTTTAATGTGCTGATGACAATGCTTATGTGGAAAAAAAAGTGAGTACGCAATGGGGGTGGTAAGGCCTCTGACAGAAAACATCTGCACAAGTTCATTAGCTATGAATGTTCCTTCTCTCTGTAATAACTGTTTATGCAGTCTATCCATACGCCTTCTGTCTACCAACAGAAAAATCCCTCCACTCCTTTGGCCATATCATTGTTTTCACCCACGCCTCAAGTCTATTTACTTTTCCTTATCCACATGCAAATTAATTTTTTTTCTTCTTTCTAGACATCTCTCCCTTGTATTTCTACATCCATCCATTCCCTTGTCAGCATTCATCCAGCAGATCCGTCCCCTGACAGGTCTCCAGCTGGGAAAGTTGATGCTTATTGACTTTAAAACCTCAGACTTAATATATTAGTTTTTGTCCAGTGTCTCTTTCTCCTCTTTCTATTGCCTAGACGCTTCAGGTCTGCAATTGTGTAGCTGTGGCTGTATCCCAAATAATGATTTAACATACCTTTATTTTTGTTACAGGAATGAAAGTAGCCAGATGCTGCAGTCCTGAAGTACCAAAAAAATCTGCCGAGGAATCTTTACCAGGGCATTGTGTGCAAGAGGGAACACAGACATTCCTGCTGCAAGGGATATCACTTGCTGTTTCTGTATATCACGTCCGCCATTATAATCTAAATGCTTTATTTGCATTGTTATAAAGCTACTCAAAAATGAGCTTAAAATTTTCAGCATTCTGCTCTGCCAGATGCCTGATTCATTTAGCATGACAATACCTCTCTCTGCGTGAAGCATAGTTTGCTATAACTATAAATTGCCAAACTATTCACTAATCATTATTCACCATTACTTGTGTTAAAACGACACGCAATTTCCGCTTTGGGCAGTGTTGTTTGTTGAAAACCACAAGCTAGATATCGCTTGAATGTGAATTTTTCGTATTTTGTTGGCTTTCAGGTATGCACGTTTTAGAGTGCACCCCCACAGACACCATTTCAGTTGCAAACAAAACACCCCGAATAGCAAAGGGAGACTTACTCAGGGTGCTTTGCACCATGTCCTGTTATCTTTTGCTAGATGAGAGCAAGGTATCTTTTTTTTTTCCCCTTAAAGATATGCTGCTAAGTCTCCAAGAAGTCCTGAATTCAGTGAAATTCTCACTTCATTTTTACAGAAGGAAAGGATGGGTTTTAGTATTTTTCAAAGTCTATCTTGCCTTAACATTTTCTGAATTAAACCAGTTTACGATTTGGCTCTGTGTTTAGTAAAAATACAAACTACTTTTGTTCTTTCCGTTTAGTTCTAGCAACCTTAGATTTCCCAATTTCTTTTTATAATCATTGCATAAAACTACACTGAAATATTTACCTGTCCACGTGTGCACTCCTTGGAAACAGTGCATCCACATGAAATTCACCCGCTGCTAATTCTTGAATTGTGCTGGCAAGCACACTGATATATGGGCATTTCTTTAGGTCTTTGGCCGCTATTAAAGAACTCTTATAAAAAAAAACAAAAAAACTTGTTTGTCTTTTGTACCCATTGTCTGCGGAACTTGTTTTACCCTTCAGGTGAGCTTTAGGAATGAGCCTGGCCTTTGGGGTGAAGGAGGGAAGGGGTGTCCAGACTCTCCTCTTCAGCCTGACGTGGCCACCAGGCAATAACTGGCTGGATCCCCCACTGCAGGGACCAGCTGCCAAGTCCCTTTCCAGGAAACCCTCGCTGTGTTGTGGTGAGAGCAGTGTGGCTGGCTCAGAGGGAGGGGAACGGGTGAGAGCACTTCTCCTCTAAGAGTAGACTCTGGGCTACGTGAAGACACAACGGTAAAATATGGCTTGCCTACAGAGACAGGACAAGTAAGTTCCCAGGTTCTTGAAGGTCTGTGTCTACTGTGATGGGGAATACAGGAACCTGAATGTCCTGCCTCTAAATGTCCCTCACTCCTAAGTGTCACTGGAGAACAAGGTACCTGCTTTGCATTAATGACACCAACTGACCGGCCTGTGTCTCCAGGTTCAGTCTGTCACTGGTAAGACTGGAAAGGAAATTTTCTCCTTTTGTAACATCAATTTCTCCATCTTCTGCTGAAGCACCAGAGATTCCTCTGAAGGCAGAAAAGAGAAGGGTGCAGTGAAAGAAGCACACCCTCCCTGAAAAGCTTGAACCTTGCTCGTACCTCACGCTGGTGCCCAAATGGAGTGGCAGGGAAAGCCTTGCCGGACTGGTGGGGGTGATTCCCCCTCATGGGTTATTTCTTACCCTGCTGGATTCACAGCCATTGGCAGGAACTCCAATTTTGGAAAGACTCATGCTTCAAATGCATTTAGACAAAACCCCCTATTGCTTCATGTGGGAGAGGGTCCCCATGTGAAGACTATGTCAGTATCCCTGCCACAGGACCCGACTCCACAGTGCTGAGCTGCAACATGACAAAGTTACCCTGGTCTTCTGCCGTGGTGCTGCCATTTACCAAGTGGCCTGTCACAGGGTGACAGGGTGACAGGGTGACTGACCTCTTCTGCCAAGGAAAACTTCAAACTTTCTGGGTCTACTGGCCTGATTATTTTATAGTACTGATGTTCAGGGACTCACTCTCTTGTCTCTCCCCTGACACAACAGTCACCCTCATTTCTCTCCAGCTGTAGAAAGGCCACGGCTCTTTAAATGCCAGATTCCAGACAGCTCTTGAGGTTTTACATTTCACTCATGATGAGGTTTGCCACCTCGCAGGGAAACAGCTTGATGAAGTTGCCTAAACCATATTTGAAATACAAAGCAAGTCACTGCATTTTGCAGATTTCCAACTGATTAACCTCATTCCAGAGATCTTCAGGGACTTGGAAGAAAAGTTTCCACACCTATTTACCTTTGGCATGAGTTTTTGAAATTAATATCCATCTTAAATTTTTTGTGTTGCGTTTCAAACCCACTCCTGGCTGTATGGTCAAGGAGAAGGAACAGCATGCTGCCATTGTTTCTCCATCCCAGTCTTTTCTCTTCCAGGTTAAACGACCCCAGTGATAAGATTTGCTGAGTGAGGGGATGAGTGTAAGTAAGTAAGTTAAATATTTTTACTAAGATGACTCTTAGCATGTGATCTGCAAAATACTGAATTTGTGGGTCTGGTTCAATGATATTTTCACATATTAGGCTTTCAATTTCCCACCACCACAATGTGCCCCCCTCATCACCACTTTGCGCTTTCTTGTTTATTTTGAGAAAGAAAAACCGCAGTGCAAAGCAAAGGCAGGAAATAACATGGTAGGACAGGACGTGGAAGGGGGTCTCATGACACAGGTGGGGCAGGAAGAGGACGCACCACCAGTTCCATGATGTCATAATCAAGATCTAGGTCACCTTTTGATGCTCTTCTACACCCTACCGCAGAAACCGCTTCCTCTGGAAAGTGGAGCACAAAACAGGGGGTGAGGGGAGTCGGGCTGGTGTGGCACGTGGCAGGGAGGGTGAGAAGCGTGTGGAAAAGAACAGCAGACGTTAGACCACAGGCCAAAGTTGAATCAGGTTAAGGCACCCTCCCTTCCTGCCCCCTCACCACTACTGCCTGCTCTTGGGTCTGGGGGGAGTTGTTTTGGGTACTGCAGGAAAGACTGAGCTATGTATAGCGTAGGCAGGGGAAAGCAGGGCAGGGGAGAAAATACATTATAAAGTGTGGTGGGTGGCAGGGAGAGATCTTAGAAGTGTGTAAAATTTCTGAATTTGCTGATAGGCCTCTGCACCCTGTTATACAGGCAATGAATCCGCACAAAAAAATCCTTTCACTTCTGACCCAAAAGAGAAGGAAGATGGAGCAGGCCAGAGAGTGCTCACGTTGGCAGGGAAGGAGATGTTGCCATGGTCCATCTCTAGCACCCTCTCCTTTATGCCAGCTCCTGCCCCCTAATACCTACCTATGGGTAGGAGATGAACTTGCATCTTTTCTAGGGATTTTGTTGGGGAAAATACCCTGCTCGACATTTGTCCTCTCTCATTAAACATGGCCCTGTACACGAAACAGCCTCTCCTCCTGCCCTCTTCCACATCGTGAACCCAGGCATGGTCTTTGTAAGGAGCAGAGCTTGGAGACGCCTACAGACTTGTTGAAGCTTATTCAGGTGCGGGAGTAGCTCTAACAGGACCTGAAGCCTAACGCTGAGTTTATGGCAACTAGAGCCATTTCAAGCTGGTAAAAATCAAGAAACAAAAAAAACCACAACAAACCCCAAACAACTAAAAGACAACAAAAGGCAGAAACCCCACAGCTTTTCTTTTTCCCACCGGCTCCCGTGCAGTTCCTGGAAGTGGCCACAGGAGGGTCCCAGCCCGGAGCGCTCTCCGAAGCCGAACCGGGGGGGGAGACCGAGCGACACGGACCCACCAGGGGGCACCCGCAGCTTGCAAACGGCAGCAGCTGCAGCGGCAAGGGGGAGACCCTGAGCTCTTCCTGCCCCCGTGAACATGGCGGCCCTGTCTGCCACGGGCATGGCTCTGAGAGGGCCCTTCTTACGGGGAGGAAGAGCTCGGTGCCTCATTCACGATCCGGCCGCTGTGGAGTCCCCCGCCGGCTCCTCAGCTGTACAAAGTTGGTGCCATCGTGAACAAACCCAGAGGCAGTGAAGACCCCGCTCCCACATACCTCAGTCTTCAGAGAGGCAAGGGACTTTGGAGCCCCAGGTTTCACACTTTTATGGGCTCAATGGCTGCAGCACAGCTGGAAATGCTGTTAAGGAAAAAGATGGTAAACAGGAGCCATAATCCAATGCTGAGAGACAGAAGCCATCAGACCCCATGTTTTATCTCCTTCGTGCCGGTAGACAAGTGTTTCTGTCACATCGCCTCAACTCACGTTTTACCCACCCAGTGTTTCAGCTGCAGAGCAAAGCAGAGCCTGAAGCAGGACCAGTACATGGGCTGAGCCTCACGCATGAAGGTAACGCAGGTACATTCTGCAGCCAAAGGTGTGGAGGGGCTAGCTGGGGTTCACATCTCATCCTGTCTCCACAATCTGATCACCACAGGGCTCTAATTTTCCATCAGGACAAAGAAACATTTCGCCTCAATGCAGGAGATACCTTGGGATTGAGGAGGCAACAGCCACGGGACAAAGCCATTGAGTTTAAGCATTTCACAACACTTTAGAGGGGGAAAGATTTTCGATGAGGTTAAGTCTGAGGGGTGACCTTCTCCATGGACTCAAGCTCAAGCGCAGTTCTGTCTGAGGCACTGACACAGCTTGGCAGCCCCTTCCAACACCCTTGGGTTTATCCGCACGTCAGGCTGAAGAAAAGCCAACACTGTGCTAAGGTGGCTGTGTCGCTACCAGGCCTTAGTGGGCCTGTAAGTCCAGCTGGGACATCCAGCTGTGCCCCACGTGCCTTTGAGGGATACGGGAGGGCCTGTGGGGGGGGATCAGTACACCTGGGGATGTGCTGGAGGAGCCCCTCTGCTTTCTTCCGTTCATGACCACTAACCACAGCCTAACCCAAATTTTTCCACAGCTTTGAAGCCTGGGGGCACGTCGACAATATACTTTCCATAAGATAAAGGGGCAGGAAACAAGGACATGAAAAGGGTGGATGACAATTGCGTTTCCATGATCACTTGTTTCCTGCTTCCCTGTGAAACTGGGGCAGAGAAAAAACGCCTGCTGGGCAGAAAGGGAGGGAGGAGGGTAAAAACAGGGACAGAGTGCCTGAGAGGGAGCTTGGGTGTCAGAAGAACCTCTGTATTTGCCACCAACAGGGAAAAGACTGCAGTATTAGAAAGGGTTTTATTGTCAGAAAGGATTACAGTAACTGTAATGAGGCAGCAGATGCCTCTGTGGGACAGCAGACCCCTCCATAGGACAGTCTGTGGGGAAGAATCTTGAGCGCTGCTTCCTCCATCAAGGAAGTGGGTAAGGGTCTGCTGGGGAACAGCACTTCCCAGTGCCAGGCTGTGGCATCAGAGCTCAAGAGTGGTTCAAGACCTGGAAGGAGAAAAGGCAACGTGAATGACGTTTCTGCAAAGGAAGAGGAAATACCTCACAAGCTCCATTGATCTTGTGGCCCCTTGCGACAATAATAACAGGGCATGTCCTCCACTTTCCAGCACCAAACTCTCCCTGTCCCAAACTCCCTCCTCTCACCTGCTGAGAAACTCAACGCTTGGACACCAGCCACACCATAGCCTCCAGATAGGACAACCCTCACAAACAGAGCCCAGGAGTTCCAGCTCCCAAAACCCCTCTTGCAAAGAATGGGGTATTTCTCTCATAAGAGAGAAATGCGGGTAGGTTTCTGTAACGCTCCTCATTAAACTGCCTTTTAAACAATATAAACCAAAAGCACAGGCACAAAACCAGACAGCTGTAAATCTTAACCTTGTATCAACCTAGAAGACAACAGCTTAACTGTACTTGTCCAAGACGAAGATGGGAGTTAGGACTCCTGGATTCACTATCTTTCAAGTTCCCTCCCAACTCTAAAAAGTACTGAAGCCGTGTGAGCTGTGGTCTCCCCTTAGTGACTCCAGGGATCAGTACCTCACAGTCTCTTCTAGAAGCTCAGCCAACAAAATTGATGACCACAAGATGGAGGATGGTGTTGGCAAAGAGGAAATCGGCAAATGCCCGCTCTGGTGAAATGCCTTGGAACTCGCCTTTGTTTTGGGGGTTGATCTGGATCCGGAGGCAAACTGCATGGCACAGAAAGAATGAGAGATCAGGGATCACAAAAGAAAGTCATGGTGGGAAGCACAGTCTACCCGGGGCCGCCCACCCCAGTCTGGGTCACGGTTCCAGCAGGGTACCACAAGAAAAGGTAACTGTCTTTGTTGTAAGACAAGCAGGACGCTGTCAAGGGACTTGCACAGGGCTTTTATACAATCAGCTCCCCCATTGCACTACACTATCAGGGATGGCCAAGCGAGGCCTGGCGGGAACAGGCTTATAACAGGATGGGACTCGCAGAGAAATGGGAATATTTCTATGTCCTCTACTGGGTGTGTTGGGGAGGGCTGCACAGGAACAAGGTGTGTTTGGGGGGTATTATAGGAGAGCAACACCCTGAAGCAGTAGTTGCTAGAGTTTGGGATGGTTGCTAAAGAAAGACACCAATACAAGATGGTAAAAAGCAGGGCTCCTTGCTGTCAGGGAGAAACAAGGGCACCCTGGGGCTGATGAGGAGCTCTGTCCTGCACAGGGACAGGACCCCTGCAGGCCCACAGCTGCTGTGGAGCACCCTGCTGTGGGGCAGGAGCCTGGGAGTTTCTGGGAGCAGAAGCGGGTGTTACGGGAGAAGGCGGGGGGTGTTGAAGGTTGCTGCGGGGACGCCCTGGCTGCCGGGGTAGGTTTGAGAGCTGCTGTGGGTGACTCCCTCGGGATGCTGGAGAACGCCTGTGGCTGCAAAGGGAATCCTGCGATTACTACAGGAGATCTGGCTATTTCTAGGGCAACTTTCCCGTGGGGCCTCCGGGCGCTGCTGCGGTCCCACGGTCGCTGGAGGGGGATGGGGGTGGGGGAGCGGGGCTCAGGCTTTGCCTACGGAGAGTGGGCGGTTGCGAAGGGGAGGCCAGGGAGACCCGCGGGGGGCCGGGGTGGGCACGGCGGGGCACTGACCGCCCAGGATGAAGCTGCCGACGGCGGAGATGAAGCCGCTGAGGAAGGAGTTGAAGGGGAAGGTGCCGACGCCGAGGCAGTAGCCGAACTGGAGAGCCCCGGTGAGCAGCACGTAGAGCAGGTAGGCGTCCAGCACCTTGAGGCGGCTCGGCGTGCCGCTGCCGTACTCCGCCAGGAAGCGCCGCACCACCGAGCCCACCGAGCCCGCCGCCCCCGTGCCGGAGCCCGCCGCGCCCGACATGGTCCCGCCGGCCAGGCTGAGGTGGCCGGAACCAGCCCGGGCAACGGCTTCCGGGGCACGGCGGGCCCGCGCAGGCGCGCGCCCAGCTCGCCGCGGGGTCAGTGGGAGCTGCGCCGGCGCGCGCCTCCTGCGCGCGACAAGGCGGAACTGGGAGGCGCCGCCGGCCCCTGTACGCATGCGCTTGCGGCGTCTCGCGGAGGGGGAGAGGCGGGACCGCGTTCTCTGCTGGCGCATGCGCTGAAGGCTTTGTCGAGTCTGAGACCCCCCAAGATTTCCAAGAGACAATGAGAGCCAAGCGACGGCTGTTGCTAGGCAGGTTAGCGAGGGGCTGCTTTCAAGAGCCAGTGAGAGCCAAGCGACGGCTGTTGCTAGGCGGATTAGAGAGGGGCTGCTTTCAAGAGCCAATGAGAGCCAAGCGACGGCTTGTTGCTAGGCAGATTAGAGAGGGGCTGCTTTCAAGAGCCAGTGAGAGCCAAGCGACGGCTTGTTGCTAGGCGGATTAGAGAGGGGCTGCTTTCAAGAGCCAATGAGAGCCAAGCGACGGCTTGTTGCTAGGCGGATTAGAGAGGGGCTGCTTTCAAAAGCCAATGAGAGCCAAGCGACGGCTTGTTGCTAGGCTGATTAGAGAGGGGCTGCTTTCAGGAGCCAGTGAGAGCCAAGCGACGGCCGTTCTAGGCGGGTTAGCAGCCGCCTCTCAGTAGCTCCTAGCCCCCGGGTGCGTGTGGCCCTGCGCAGGCCTGCCCGAAAAGGGCTTGTTTCGGGAAAACCAGCACTCCTGGGACTGGAGGATCCTGCTGGGAGATGCTCTGGCCTGAGGTGGCCTCCGCTGAGAGGGAGGGGGGAGGCTCAGGGTAGGTGGGTGTTTACAGACTGACTGTGTTCTGCCTTTTGTGGGCCCCTTCTCGGAGCTGGGGAAAGGCAAACCGTTGTTTTCTTTGCTTTTGGTTAAAAACTCTTACGACGGTGAGTCTGAAGTGAGAGCAAAATGGCTGCGCTTCTGTTAGGTTTTGGGTGTGTGCGTGTGGAGAGAGACCAAAAGGAGAACTTTTCTGCCCAAGTCTTCCTTCGGTTTAAACCATTCCAGCCTTCCCGCCTGGCCCAGCCGAGGGGCGCTCTGGCTGTGGACAGTGTAATAAATAGAATCATGTTTGTTAATCAAATCAGGCTTTCTTAAAGGCTGGTGAAGCAAAGACTCCCCGGCCGCCCAGCGCTGTTTTGCTTGTTGCCGCTTGCTTAATAAACTAATTTGATTAATTGGACTGGTTCCTGTCAATTATTGGGCCTCAATCTATAACAGACAGCTGATACTCCCGAACAGGCTCTGAAATGAAGGCGTTTTCCTGTCCCTTCCCTCGGACAGAAGTGATATTTTTGTGTCCCTTAAACCACATCATGGCATCAGTCCTGCAGCCTGAATTTTTGGAGACCTTGTCCCTTCTAACTCATGAGCTTGCTCCCCATGAATGTCTTCTCCTTACCTGCGCTTGGGGTAGGGATAGAACTACCCCCAAGAAACAAGACGTGGTTTTGGGGCAGGGAATGCACCCATCCGGGGGTTGGGCAGCAGCAGTAGTGTGTTCACATTCCCTTCTTGGGTTTCTGCTTGTGCTGGGTGTTTCCCCTTTGAAGTCCGTGTCTGTAAGTGGTAGGGCTGATGCTTACAGGTGCCTCTGATCCTGCCTCCAGTGCCTCCTGAAGGAGCCTCGTCCTGTAGAAGACACCTTTTACGTTTCTGAGCTCAGTTTCTGTGTCTGGGAGATGGGATTAACAGCATGATTTCGCTAGGACACAGTCTGCGAGGTTACCTGTCTTCTGGTATTCTGATGTGTTAGTCTCACTGGTCATGGAGGGAATTGGGACCGGAGCATGCATATTGCCCCAGGGTTTCACTGCAGTGCCCGTAAGGGGACTGGGACCTTTTTCCCTTGGTCATTGCCCATTTTTGTGGCATCTCTGTGAATAATCATTTGCCTGTGTCCCCTCTCCTGTCCAGCACAGGAGCACAGGCACGTGTGGGAATGGGATCTACAGCCATGTCCCTTGTTTCTTCCCCAAAATATTGTCCCAAAGCTGGATTCCTTTAACCCAGTGTGCAAGAAGCTGCTATACACACAGAGGCGAGATGCTTGTTTATTTCATTTCTGCACAGAGATGGGTGCTAGGTGGTTCATCCACAAAGCTAGCACAACCCAGTTAGCACACGGTAAAGCATTTACACATTGTGAGCAACAGTTAAGCAACAGTTATCATTACTTTCCTACAGTTATGCTTAATCTAATTTAGGATTTAGGATTAATCTTTGTTATAGATTGAGGCCCAATAATTGACAGGAACCAGTCCAATTAATCAAATTAGTTTATTAAGCAAGCGGCAACAAGCAAAACAGCGCTGGGCGGCCGGGGAGTCTTTGCTCCACCAACGGCGCACACCCACTTCCCGAAAGTAGTTGATTATATACTCTTCTGGTTCCCGTATATGTGTCAATCCTGGTATATTCTGTGTCTGAGCGACGTGTTGCTAGGGGGTCGGTCTTGTCCCGCCTCCTGATGGTCGTGAGGCTGAAGGCTCCTCATCTTTATCAGTGTCCTTGGGGAGACTCTTTTCAGCTTATCTCACAACTTAGCTCTTCCCTTTGAAGTGTTAAAACACACCAGATGCCTGTGATTTAGGCCTTGAGGTATCAAAGTGCCCCAGACAGCACACCGGATGCCTGTGATTTAGGCCTTGAGGTATCAAAGTGCACCAGATAACACGCTGGATGCCTGCGATTCAAGTATGTGAAGAGTCGAAACAGTGTAAGTTTTCACCAGCCTTTAAGAAAGCCTGATTTGATTAACAAACACGATTCTATTTATTACAATCTTAATCTCCTAAATCTCCTACAGTTATGCTTAATCATCCTCATTCGTGTTGGTTCTTGCTGTGTTTTGTCTCTACTTAAAGTCAGACCATCCTCTCTTTTTACTACACATGCTCCGTAAGGAGGAGGCTTTTGTTAGTAGGGGGGGTCTCCCTACCAGAGGGTGGGGTTTTTAATGTGTTAATTAGGATAGTTCACTCATAGTCCAAGTGCATTCTTCCTTGGCCTTTGTTGCAGATGGAAATAGCGATTAACAGTTCTGTTCCCCTTGAGCTTACTTTGGTATTCCCTTATTTTGGGTAATTTATGGTATCTTCCTGTTCTTTCCCCAGGGCCACAACTTACTAACTATTTGCAGTGGTTAATGGTACCCTTTACTTCTAGTATTTCTCCAACACAAATGCTAGCAACTGCTGCTTTTCCAAAGGTCCTCTGCATATTCACATCTACAGAGAACCATCAGAAACTGCAGGGTTTCCTCTTCACCTTACGAAACCCACACAGCTCTATGACAACATGTCTTAGGTGTGGGCAGTGGCTGCAGTCCTGGGGCACTCCATCATTTTTGGTGGTGCTCGGGATTGCTAGGACCCATGGGAGCTTGCCATGCTGATGTGCGAGGAAAGACTGGAAATCACCTCTTTCATCAGAGAATGCCTGCATTTGGTGTTCTCTTCATGGACCTGAAGAACTATGTTTTAGGGAGGAGACAACACTTGCTACATCAGAGCTAGGGTGCACATAAAATACTGGTGAGCTATGGAATGGAGAGGTGAATTATCAAGTGGTGGACCTCCAAGTTCCAAAGGTCCATAATGATAATAATAGAGATTATTATTAGTAGTAGTAACAACAACAACAACAACAACACAGCTGGACGCAGTGTTAGTTGATGATAAGCTCAACATGACCCGGTAATGTGTGCTCACAACCCAGAAAGCCAACTGTATCCTGGGGTGCATCATAAGAAGCGTGGCCAGCAGGGCAAGGGAGGTGATTCTGTCCCTCTGCTCTGCTCTGGTGAGACCCCACCTGGAGTACTGCATCCAGCTCTGGGGCCCCCAACATAAGAAGGACATGGACCTGTTGGAGTGAGTCCAACGGAGGGCCACGAAGATGATCAGAGGGCTGGAGCACCTCTCCTATGAAGAAAGGCTGAGAGAGTTGGGGTTGTTCAGCCTGGAGAAGATTCTGGGGAGACCTTGTAGCCCCTTCAAGTACCTAAAGGGGGCCTACAGGAAAGATGGAGAGAGGCTCTTTATCAGGGATCGTAGTGAGAGGACAGGGGATAATGGTTTTAAACTGAAAGAGGGTAGGTTTACACAAGATAATAGGAAGAAATTTTTGACTCTCAGAGTGATGAGGCACTGGCCCAGATTGCCCAGAGAAGCTGTGGATGCCCCGTCCCGGGAGGTGTTCAGGGCCTGGTTGCACAGGGCTTTGAACAACCTGGTCTAGTGGAAGGTGTCCCTGCCCATGGCAGTGGGGGTGGAACTAGATGATCTTTAAATTCCCTTCCAACCGAAACCATTCTATGATTCTAAAACTGCTAGAAAAGAAAGACAGATGGTGACAAAGGGTGGCTTAATAATCTAGTTCCTGTCTGATGTTGGTGCTTTGAACTTAGTTCCTGGTGGTAACCACAGTATCCAGGGAGCTAGCTACTACTTAGTTCATATACTAAGTGACATGGAGTGGGAGTGTAGTTGTCCTGCATGTGGGATGGGGTAATCGCATCCACAGGTGTAGACTGAAAGCTGACTGGCTGTGGAGCAGCTCTGCAGACAGACCTGTGGGGTTCTGGTGGATGACATGCTGAACACATCAGCAGTGTGCCTCTATGACAGTGAAGGCCCACTGCATACCAAGCTAGGTTCACAGGAGTGTAGCCAGCCTTTCAGGACAGGTGCTAATTTCTCGTTGTTTGGCATTTGTGGGACTGCATCTGGAGAACTGCGTACAGTATAGATCCCCCCCGCCATTAAAAAAACCCAAAGATGTTATCAAAATTATGTGAGTCAATAGAGGACAAGCAAGTTGATCAGAGAACTGGGGCACGTGACACATAAAAAGAAGCAGAGGGCGAAGAAAAAGTTGAGAGGAGCTGTACTGTCCACTGTCTGAAGGGGGTTTATAGAGAAGTCAGAGACCGACCTCTCAGAAGTGCACAGCAAAGGGGCAAGAGGTGTGGATCATGACTTAAGTAATCTCCACTGGACACGTGGAAATAACTCTTCACAATGAAAATGGTGAAGCACAAGGAGGTGTGCAGGGAAGTGGTGAGATCCCCATCCTTGGAGATATCCACACTTGCCTGGAAAACGTCACGAACAACCTTGTCCAGCTTTGAAGTTAGCCTTGCTTTTAGCAAGGGACTGGACCTCCAGAGGTCTTTTCCAATCTCTTTTTCTGTGTGGTTTGATTATATTCTTACTGTTCACATTTTCACAAATGTTTTCCCAGAAGGTGTTTGTCAGATTTCAATACCTAATTGGTCCCTGAGGTTTGACTCAGTAAGGAAGTGCAAGAATGCAAATGCTACCACTATTATAAAAAGGACCTGAAAAGAGAGGAAATACATTTGCAAAAAATCAAATGTGAAACTAAATGAAAGAGAAACATCAGACTTGGAATCCTTTTTGAAGCATCCTAGATTGTTGTGGATATACTGGTAACTATTTGGACCATTTCTTAGAGTATGGGTGTGAGTTTTTGGAGACAGGAAAAGATTAAAGGGAGAATGGTTTAGAAAACTGAACTTTCAGCCTTCAAACTGAAGTAAAAGCTTTTAGTGGTTACTGAGGGAGTTTCTTGTTTTAAGGGACCACTCTCAGTTTCCAGATAGTATCTGTCTATCTGTGATATTAAAAATATGTTTTGTATTTTATATGTTTTGTGAGAGGGCGGTTGTTTTGTTTTGGTGGGTTTTGATAAAAAAAAAACATGAGATGATGCTAATAAAACCCCATGTTTTGCTGAAAAAGGGCACTAAAGGGGAAAGATTTCATGGGAATAGTGTGATAAGAAGAGTTGTGGCATCCTAGCCCATATCTAGTGCTTGCTTTCCCTGGAAACTCACTTTCTTGGTGTTTATTTCAATCATTCAGAAATATCTGAAATGAGTCTGAAATGAGTCTAAAACCATATTCAAAGATCCAGACACAATAGCTAAAACCTGGGAGATCTGAGTGCAAAACGAGACGTCTGTCTCTTTCTACGGCAAGGAGGTCTGGTGTCTGGGAATAAAAAAGAGGGAGAATGCAGTTGAAACCCCATAGATGAGACCTTGCAAGCCTGCAAGAGAAGAATGTGATTGGCAAAGATACCACAGTGGTGACTATTGTAGTAGTATAGTACAGTAGCACAGTAGACACAGTGCAGTGGACAATGTACACGTCTGAGTTTGGGGTAGGATGTTGTAAGGTGAAGGGTTACTTGGAGATAGGTGCTCTGAAGAACAAATGACCGTCAGCATCAGAGTTGATCCATCGGAGCTGTAGAGCTGAGGATAAATGAAAAGTAAACAGAATATTTTCCCATACTTTTCCTCTTTCTCCCTCTTATACTCTTGCTTAGTGTATCTTCCATCCATTTCTTTGTGTATTTTGCCTTCTTGCAGTGGTGACTAGCCATCCTTCTCTTTGTAGCATTGCTATCTTTCTGTCTGGCCTTTTCTCTGTAAAGTCCCTCCCTCTCTGTCTTTTTCTTTTTATCTCATTTTAATGGCAGTAAGTTTCTTGTTTGCAATACTAAGGCATCCATCAACTAGTTTAATCTGCTTTACTGTCAGTTTACAGTTTGATTGCATTCTTCTGCAGTAGTGCCTTTGAATTCATTTAAACTAGAAGATCTTTGGGCAGTTAGTCATTGCCCTTTAATGTTAGCAAAGTCAAACTGACTTGTGCTCCGTCTCAAAATGGGCCTTTTTTCTTTTTCTGTTAACAGTGAAGCCTCAATGAACCACACGACAGCAGTGGAATTTGTCCTCTTGGGTCTGACCAACAACCGCCATTTGGAGATCCTCGTCTTTCTGTTTCTTGTGATTGCCTACTTCTTGATCCTGCTTGGAAACGTTACTGTCATCAGCATCACTCTTGTGAATCATTTCCTTCAGACCCCGATGTACTATTTCCTCAGAAATTTTGCCTTTTTGGAAATCACTTTCACCTCCACATTCATTCCCAGCACCCTCTACAGCCTTCTGACAGAGAGGAAGATGATTTCCCTGCCTGGTTGTTTCCTTCAGATGCTGCTTTTCTTTTACTTGGGTACCTGCACATTTTTCCATGTGGCAACAATGTCCTTTGATCGGTATGTTGCCATTTGCCACCCTTTGCATTACACAACAATTATGAACAACAGATTCTGTCTCCATCTGGTCCTGGCTTGCTGGGCAGTGAGTTTTCTCTTGATGTTTCCTCCCACCATTATGATTGTCCAGTTGCCGTTCTGTGGTCCCAATGTCATGAACCACTTTTACTGTGATACTTCCATGTTGTTGCAACTGTCCTGCACAGACACAGGGTTCATTGAAGGACTGATGCTTATCATACTAATTATCATCATACCTGGTACCTTAATAGTAACTGCTGTTTCTTATGGCTGCATTGGTATCACCATCTTGCATATACCATCTTCCACAGGTAGGAAGAAGGCATTTTCCACTTGCTCAGCACACCTCATGGTGGTGATGATATTTTACAGCACATCTATTTACAGGTATATCCGCCCAGCACAGCGAGGTGGGCAGCACTCTGACAAAGTTCTTTCTTTCTTCTTCTCTGTGGTGACTCAGATGCTTAACCCTTACATCTACTCACTCAGGAACAATCAAGTCAAACAAGCCTTAAAGGAGAGCATGCTGAAGGCTTTTTCTAGCTCCCCAATGCTAGAAAATTTGAATGCTGGAGTAGCCCATCGAAGTCACTGAATGGTTTCCCAGATGCAACGTCAGCATTGTGGAACTGTGAATTAAAGATGCTGATTTCAAATGGTCTATGCTTTCTACGTATTATGTAGTTCCTTCTTCTGTTAGCAAGCAAAATATGCCAACACAGAAAGGATCTTCTAATCAAGACCTAGACTCAGCTTTGCCTGTGTATTTTTTCTCCTTGCTGTGGTGGGTTAGTGTTGGCTAACCGAATTCCCATCCAGCTGTTCACTCACTCCTTCCACCCCATAGTGGGACAGAGCAGAGGCAGAAAACAGGAAAAACAGAAACAAGAAATCTTACAGGTTGAGATAAAGACAAAGAGATGGTTTACCAATTGCTGTGGGGAGCAAACCAGATTGTGTTTCATAGAATCATGGAATGGTTAGAATTGGAGGAGACCTTAAAGATCATCTAGTTCCAACCCCCTTGCTATGGACATGGACACTTCCCACTAGACCAGGTTGCTCAAAGCCCCATCCAAGCTGGCCTTGAGCACCTCTAGGGATGGGGCATCCACAGCTTCTCTGGGCAGCCTGTTCCAGGGTTTCATCTTACTAATATCTAGTCTAAATCTACCCTCTTCTAGTTTAAAATCATTACCCCTCATCCTATCTCTGCACTCCCTCATAAAAGAGTCCCTCCCCAGCTTTCCTGTAGGTCCCCTTTAGGTACGGAAGGCAGCAATAAGGTGTCCTGGAAGCCTTTTCTTCTCCAGACCAAAAATCCCAAATCTCTCAGCCTTTCTTCATAGGAGAGGTGCTCCAGCTGTCTGATAGTCTTTGTGGCCTCCTCTGATCTCGCTCCAACAGGTCCATGTCCTTCTTTTGTTGGGGGTCCCAGAGCTGGACGCAGTACTCCAGGTGGGGTCTCATAAGAATGGAGTAGAGGGGCAGACTCCTCTCCCTTGACCTGGTGGCCATGCTTCTTTTGATGCAGGCCAGGGTGCAGTTGGCTTTCTGGGATGTGAGCACACATTGCTGGCTCATGTTGAGCTTCTCGTCCACCAGCACCCCCAAGTTCTTCTCCTCAGGGCTGCTCTCAATCCATTCTCTGCTCAGCCTGTATTTGTGCTTGGGATTGCCCTGACCCAAGTGCAGGACCTTGCACTTGGCCTGATTGAACTTCATGAGGTTCATAAAGGCCCACTTCTCAAGCCTGTCCAGGTCCCTCTGGATGGCATCCCTTCCCTCCAGCGTATCGACTGCTCCACACAGGTTGGTGTCATTGGCAAAGTTGCTGAGGATGCACTCAATCCCACTGTCCATGTCTCCGAAAAAGATGTTAAACAGCACCAGTCCTAGTACCGACCCCTCAGGAATGCCATGCGTCACTTGTCGCCACTTGGACATCGGGCTGTTGACCACAGTTCTTTCAGTGTGATTGTCCAGCCAACTCCGTATCCACTGAATGGTCCATATGTCAAATCCACGTCCCTCCAATTTAGAGACAAGGATGTTGTGCAGGACAGTGTCAAATGCTTTGCACAATTCCAGGCAGATGATGCTGGCTGCTCTTCCTTTATCTACAAACACTGTAACACCATTGTAGAAGGCCACCAAATTTGTCAGGCATGTTTTGCCCTTAATGAAGCCATGTTGGCTGTCACCAGTCACCTCTTTGGGGAAAATTAAATAATTGATTGCCAATTAAAGTGGTTTTAGTTTGTGACAAACAAAGTCAGATAATAAATCAACACCTTCACTTCCCCCTTTCCAATGCTCAATTTTATTCATTTATTCCAGGCTCCTCCACTGCTGCCCCAAGCAGCACAGGGTGCGTGGGAGGGTTATGGTCAATACATAGTGTTTGCCTTCTGCTACTCCTTTCCTCTGGCACTTTTCCTCTGCTCTAACGGGGGTTCTCCACAGGCTGCAGTTGGATATCTGCTCCACCATGGGGTATTTCCTCCTCCTCCTCTGATCTTGCTGTTCCTTCTGTTGTTTCTTACTCTTTTTGTTCCCTCCTCCTCACTCTAGCTGTCAGTTTCTGCCCTTTCTTAAAGACGTTTTCCCAGAGGTGCCACCAGCTTCACTCATGAGTTCAGCTTTGGCCGGTGGTGGGTCCATTTTGGAGCCAGCTGGAAGTGGCTGTGTCAGGTACAGAGCAGGCCTTTGTCTCGTCTCACAGAGACCACACTTGCAGGCCCCTTGTTACCAGAATCTTGACATGTACACCTGTGGTAGGTTAACCTTGTCTGGCTGCCAGACGCCCACCAAGCAGCTCTCACAGGCCCCTTCATAACAGGATGGGGGAGAAAATAAGAAGAAAAAGCTCATGGATTAAGATAAAGACAGGGAGATCACTTCCCAATTACCATCACAGGTAATGGCTGAACTAGGAACTCCTTGTGGAGCTCAAGAGGAAAAAGAAGTTGTACGACCTCTGGAAGCAAGGTCAGGCTTCGCAGGAAGATTACAGAGCTATGATTTGTATATTCAGGGAGAAGACATGAAAGGCCAAAGCTCAATTAGAATTTAAACGGGCCAGTGTTGTATCTGGTAATGAGAAGGGCTTTTTTAAGTACATCAATAGCAAAAGGAAGTCTAAAGAAAACATTGGGCTGATACTTGTTGAAGATGGTCACCTGACTAACAGGGATGAAGATAAAGCAGAGGCATAGAACCACAGAATCTTTTAGGTTGGAAAACACCATTAAGATCATCAAGTCCAACTGTTAACATTACCAAGTCCACCACTAAACCATGTCCCTCAGCAGCATGTCTACACGTCTTTTAAATGCCTCTAAAGATGGTGACTCAACGCTGGATCAAATGCTTGACAACCCTTTTGGTGAAGAAATTTTTCCTAATATCCAATTTAAATCTCCCCTGGTGCAACTTGAGACCATTTCCTCTTGCCCTTGGAAACTTGTTACTTGGGAAAGGTGACTGACCTGCACCTCGCTACACCCTCCTTTCAGGTAGTTGTAGAGGGATAGGGTCTCCCCTCAGCCTCCTTTTCTCCAGGCTGAACACCGCCAGCTCCCTCAGCTGCTCCTCATAAGACTTGTTTTCCAGACCCCTCACCAGCTTCATTGCCCTCCTCTGGACTCGCTCCAGCATCTCAAGGTCTTTCTTCTAGTGAGGGGCCCAAAACTGGACACAGTGTTCAAGGTGAGGCCTCGCCAGTGCTGAGTACAGCAGGACAATCGCTTCTCTAGTCCTGCTGATGACACTGTTTCTGATACAGGCCAGGATGCTGTTGGCCTTCTTGTCCACCTGGGCACACTGCTGGCTCATATTCAGCCGGCTGTTGACCAACACCCCCAGGTCCTTTTCCACCGGGCAGCTCTCCAGTCACTCTTCCCCAAGCTTGTAGCTCTGCATGGGGTTGTTGTGCCCCAAGTGCAGGACCTGGCATTTTTGCATTTTTGAATGTCTGTCTGTTCCCAGAGTTCTTTGAGGTGTTGAGATCCTCATATTTTAGAAAAAGAGCATACTCTCCAACATTAAAAGATCAAATTAACATTATTATCAAAACTGTTATGTTAAGCTTGCTCAGTTTCACTCCCTGGCAAGAGACCCTGCAAAGGAAGTGCCCTGCCTTCTCTATTTTGTTAATGTCTAACTTCATTACTTGTTCCTTGTCTAGGGTCTAATGAAGAAACTAACTATACGTGGCCAGCTTGGTTTATTGGATTCTTCTTTACAGATTTGTCCAAGTACCGCCAAGTGCAGCCAACCAGCCCTGTATGTTTCATGCAAATTGCCTAATGTTCCTTTATGTCTGGTATGTTTTTTCCCCAGGGAGGGTTGGTTAATAGATTAAAAAAAGAAACTGAATTGTGAACAAGAACTTTGTTACATGGTAACACAGAAAACAAGGAACAGCACTTGGGCCATGCAAGTTTGAGGTCCAATGTCTGCTGCTAACACACCTCTAAGGAGTTTCAGGGATGATCACAGCAGTGTGTAATCACTGTGCTGTAACATATGCACAAGTTGGCATAGTGTGTCGTTTGTATGATTTTTTAATGGGTTTTTTTTGTGATTTTCTATCTATCTGATTCTTTAAATACAGTTGCGTTAGAAGGCAGATTTATGTTTGCCCCAACAAGAGACCAGTCCCTTTGAGCTGGTAACATACAACTTTCTGCTACAGAGCCTGTTTATTGTCTTTGCATTTCCTAATCAATGGACTTGGTCATGCTTAGTGTCTCTGGTATCTCTTATTTTTCTTTGAATATAACTTCTTATTGCAGATGACAAGTGTCAGCACTTGTGTGTAGTTTTCAGTTACAATAACAACTTTGTTTTTGGATCACCACCACTTCTGGACTTTGTGTATTTGGATCACCAGTAAATTTATTTTCAACAAACTTTATTATTACAATCTTGTCATAACAAAAGGTGATGAACAGGAGCCAAGCTGCTAGTAAATATTTTCTTTGAAAACTACAGTTTGCAGATGATACTACAGAAAAAACAAAGAAAATAATCCAAAAACTAAAAGACATGGCTTGGGTCAGTTCTTGTGAGGTCACCGGAGCCTGAGTAGCTGATAGGGCAGGAGGGAGCACATGGCTGGTGTCTGTGCATGTGATGTCAGTGGGGGCACAGATTGCACAAGTGATGGAGGTACCTCCTGCTGGTGTTCTCTCACTTCTATCATCTCTCCAGTCGTTGAAGGGGGTTGGTGTTGGAGCACTTGATAAGGAAACAGACAATCTTCTTATCAGAGCAATTCATGAAAAGGGGGAGACTTGGGAGAAAGGAGGAGGAAAAGGCTTTAACATGGTAATTTAAGACTGAACATATAAGAAAGATTTTAATGTCTGAATTTTTCACTTTCCTGTATAAGGTTCAACTCTGGGTCAAATGCTTCTTTAAGCAGCCATTTTCCCTCTGTTTCATCTAGCAACACCTGGGTATTCTGAGCCTGTCCATAGTGCTGTAGATGAAATGGTTGAACAGGATACAAAACCCAGTGATGTAAACAGAGACTGCTTTGCTGAGGTGCTCTTCTGCTGTGCGTGGGTTTAGGTCACGTGAAGAGGCAGCTATCACAGGAGACAGGGATCACAGTGAGCTGAGAGGTGCAGGTGCAGAAGGCATTTTGCCTTTCCTGAAGCTGAATATGTTACACATATGATGATGTTAATGTAAGATACAAAAGAGGTGGTGAGTGTATCCAGGAGGAAAAACCAACACAGCTGTCAAGAAACTCAGGTAGTTCAGGAGCTCTGTGTTCCTGCAGGGAAGTCTGAGTAATAGCGAGTTACCACCATTGGTTAATGGCTAGAAAAAGTTAGTGGCATCTGGGCTGCAGAAGAACATCTGGAAAAGTACAGTCCCTGGGCCAAAAATAAGGAGGAAGGGCCCTGGCCATGACAAGATAAGCAGAACACACACTTCCACGTTTGTTGTGCTTACATTGTGTCGTGGCCTACAGTGGCCATATGTGTTGTTCTCAAGAAATACATATTATTTTGGATAGCCAGCCCTGGTTCCTGTTAAATTCCCTCAAGCAGTACGGGTCTGCTTTCCACTCACCTCTCCAAGTATGATACATTTTAGCTCTTGGTGAGCAGTTCAATCAGTTATTTGTCTTGATTTCTTTCCAGTCCTCTCCTTATTGCAGCAATATTTGAGATGCCCTCCTCTGCGATCATTAGGCAAAAATAAAATATTAACCCCTGTATTTCTTATTTTGTGTATTCATTGTCATAAAATTTGTATCGGAGAAGGAACATGATTAGTTTAGAGGTAGTCAGTAAAGCTGACATTTTATTTATATATATATGTCTTTTTAAGTTGGACCTACAAGATTCAGAGTTTTAACTGAAACCAAATCTCTTAATTCTGGAAATTATGGTGACTCACATATATTGAGTGAATAGAGCCATTCCTTGTGTCTTTATGGCTTGGCTTGTTTCTGTCTCGTTTGAATGCTTCTTTACGCATAGTTATTTATCTTTTTTCTTGTTCTTCATCTCTCCTGCTTCTCTCTGTTTCTTGTAAGGACTCATCTACTCTCCTGGAATTTTAAGCAGATATGGCCAGCCTGTCTATAACCCAGAATAATTAACTGTCACATGCCTTGAGAACAGTTTATAGACATTGAGAAATGCCTGATTTCTAAACTGTTGATCTGTGTAGCCAGCTAGCCCCTGGTGAAGATGTTTCTTCATCCCAGCAATGATGTATAGTATATGAAAGTCAGCTTTGTTGCCTGCTCTTTTTGGCACTTGAAAAGAGGAGCTGCTATTAGAAGTCTCAGTATGGGGACAAGGTGGTGTTGGGTCACTGTCTGCACGTTTCTGCCTGTCTGTCTCATCAGATTGCACTTGAATAATATTTTCAGTTCTGTGATACTTTTACACCACTTTGAACATCATCTAGCACTCCATGTGCAAATAGTCTGTTGTGTGCTTTCGTCTTTTAAAAGAACATACCATTGTTTATCCGTGGACGTTGAAAGCGGCTGGTATAATAAGCTTCTCACTGAAAGAAGAGTTACTGAAGACTGGATTGGGAATTTTAATAACCGTAAACTTTACCACTTAGTTGGTTCTAGGTAAAAGAAGTCTTCTAGGACTCTTACATTAATATATTGTTTAATAGTAGCATCATTTATACTACTAAACTATTTTAATTGAACAGATAAATTTTTTTATTGTGTCTTTGGCATCTACAAAGTATCCTGTGTGCAACATGCACAATTTCCAAGTTTAGACATTTTTTTATTCACTGGAAGGAATTTTGTATAAGAATGGAACATGGGGAGAAAAATCATACACACAGGAATGCTGCTGCTTTTGCAAACTTAAAGAACCTGTCTAAGATGAGCTGCAGTTTATGTAGAAAGTCAGGAATGTGGAGATCTTGAGAATGCCCTTATTGTCTACTCAATTTACAGTTCACTCTGAAAGCATTTGAACCCCTTAGGATGTGGGAGGTAGTGTCCCTCAGAGCATCCCTGACCTGCTGTTTCCTCAAAGTGTAGATGAAAGGATTAAGCAAGTGAGTGAAAACAGCTGTCTGCAGGGTGACTGCCTTCTTGAGGCTGAAGGAAAGCTCTTTGTTTGGCACTATATGCATGAAGATGGCACTGCCATAGAATATGGAAGCCACAGTGATATGGGAAGCAGAGGTGGAGAAAGCCTTTTTCCAGCCTGAAGATGAGGGGATATGGAGAATAGTGATGATGATGTACAGATATGAGAGGATGGTAAATAGCAGAGAGCATAGGAGCACCACAGTGGACAATACAAACTTCACCAGCTCGAGGAGATGGGTATCTGCACAAGAGATGTTGATCAAAGGCTCAAAGTCACAAAAAAAGTGATCAATAACATTTGGCCCACAGAAGGCGAGCCAGGAGATAATGATCATGGGAGAGAGGACAGAGAAGAAGCCCCCAGCCCAAGAAGCCAATCCTAGTTGGAAGGACGTCTGGATGCTCATGATGGTGAAGTATCTGAGTGGGATGCAGATGGCCACATAGCGATCAAGTGACATGACAGCCAAGAGAATGACTCGGTAGTGCCAAAAAAGAAGTAGAAGTAGCATTGTGAGATGCATCCAGCCACAGAGACAGTCTTTTCCAAAGAGATAAAATCTTTCATCATTTTTGGAACAATGGCTGTTGCCATCATGATATCCAGTAAAGAGAGATTGCAAAGGAAGAAATACATGGGGCTGTGGAGTCGACAGTCAGTCAGTGTGATTGAGATGATGGTCACATTCCCAGAGACTGTCAGTACATAGATTATGAGAAACACAATGAAGAAGAGGACATCCAGTTCCCAGACCACAGGAAAACCCAGAAGTATGAATTCAGTCACCACAGAGCTCTGGTTAAACAGCAGCTTGGCAGGCATCTGTGACTTCAGCTTGGCAATAGGGTCTTTATAATGAAACAGAAAAATGTATTTCAATGCAAATGTTTTCTTAGTCCTAGTAGATATCATTAGTTGAACTCTGGGAGGGGGGACTTGTAATGTCTCTAGTGTCTCTTTCCTTCTAAACATAGATTTTATCGACAGGATTATTTCCACTATCTCATTAATATGGGGTAGAAGCTTGTACCTCGACTCTAAAAACTGTCATAACTTAGTTTGGAAGGAACTTTTAGAGGTCTTGTCCTGCCCTTTGCTCCAATTAGGGCTAAATTCAAAATTATGTCATATTACTTAGGGTCTTGCCTACTAAATTTGTGACCATGCCAAAGGATGGAGATCCCACAATCTCTGTGGGTTCCTGGTCCAGTCTTAACAATGCCAAAAGGCATTTCTTTTTCTCCTATCTATTTAGGATTTCTCATGCTGCAATGTTATCAGATTGCCTCTTCATCTTGCATGGTGCACCTCTGAGAAAAGTGTGACTTCATCTTGTCTATAACCTCCCTTAAAGAGTTCAAAAGTGATGCTAGATACCCAGAACTGACCACACACACACACACACACTTTTGTCTTCCCTTTTCTAGTCAAAACAGATTCAGTTCTCACTGTCTCTTTCTCATATACTCATCTTCCTGCACTCAAACTCTGTGATAGTCTCTTCTGAGAGAAAAGAGACTTTCCTCCACATTAATCTTGTATTGGGCAGCATAACGGCAAACCAAATATTGCTTTCCTGTTTCTGGCCCCACTACTGCTAATTAGAGGCAAACAATTTCCATTTATCTCCTAGATGCACTTTTGGTAATGCAGCCTGGTGGGTTGCCAGCCTTCATCAATGCAAGGGCGCAGTGCTGGCTCTAGATCAACTTACTGTCCACTAGGACTCCCACATCATTTTCTGGACAGTTTTTCCTTAGTCAGCCAGTCTACTGTTACTCACACTTTTTTTTTTAGTACCTAAATTACTTAAATTCAGTTTGCATACACAAATTTCCCACAAAATGCTTTACCATCTCTTTTGCTGAGTATGCAGTGCCTGACAAATGCTGCTTGAATGGACAGTGGAGCAGGCAAGTAAAATACCAAGAAAGAGCAGAGTTCCAGGAGTGCAAATGATAGAGGTTTATGATCTTTATGGTAACCTTAATGGTTTTCATCTGAATTAATAAATTATCATTGTGCTGCCTCTGTCTTTCTTGTAACTGTTTAGGTAGACTGATGTTTTTGATGCTAAGTGTGTATGATGACAGAGAAATAACTGCCAGAATAAAGTGTATGTGAAAAACGTGCAGTTTTAAGAAAGGACTCTATGTGTTGACACAGCGAAACATCACATGTGAAGACATTCTCCACATCTAATGTAGTTTCCTCTGCCTCTTTTTATGGTAAATGCAGACTACACAAATTGTAAGCTGACAAATTACAGGCTAGGAGTCTTTTATATAATGTATTTCTGTTGACCAGGCAGAGATGAATTACAGCCTGGTCTCTATTGCCTGTATCTGAATATTTTAGGGAGATTTGGGAGTGATGAATGTATGTTAGGTACCACCATGTAGTCAGATGACTAAAACCTGCAAGCTTCTACCTTTGAGAATGTAAATGAGATAAGAGAAAACAGGAAATAAAAAATTACCCAAAGGAAAAAAAGTTCCATAATCGAATCTTGTACATACCTTTGGAGCAATTTCTTCTAGCCTGTTTTGCAGAGAGCACAGAGCTCAGTTGGATGGCTACTTCATTTCATTTGGGACGACGACGGCTCTTATGGCTGTCCATCCAATCTAGTGATTTTGAGATAACATTGGAATGATGAATATGTGTAATGGTTTCCCTGTGATCTATAACAGAGGAATCAAAGCAAAGGACTTACTGGATGGGCAAATAAATAGGTGGCATAAAAGTATAGTGTGGAGGAAGAAAAGAGGTGGAGTCTCTCTTTAAGCATCACTAATGCATTTATTAAGAATAAATAGGTAACGGCTTTACTTCTATTCCTTGGACAGAACAACTTAATGCTTTCAGCTAACAATACCCAGTAGACCCATGTGTGAACATGCCAGAGAAAGCATCCCAAATGACCACGATAAAACAAAAAGAATAGGATTTGTCTTGTGCTCCCCAGCTGAACACATCAAATTTGAAGTAGTGGACATAACAGGCCATTTCATGGCATTGAGGTTCAATAAAATACAGCAATAAGGAGGGGACTGGAATGCTGTCAACATCTAAATTCAATGAAAATTTATATATGATTTCTATTAGCTGTGTTGTGCTTCATTCGACTTTACCCTTTCAGTTTGCATATATACTATGCATTGTAGATTTATGTGGTTTATGCTCAATATAAGGGTAGACATATCTCAGCACCACCTCTTTCCTTCCTCTTAAACGTGTTTTGACTAGAAAAGAGAAGGCAAAAGTGTGTGTGTGTGTGCTAATCGGAGAAAAGGGTGGGACAAGACCTCCAAAAATTCCTTCCAAACTAAGTTATGACCATTTTTAGATTCCAGGGACAAGCTTCCACCCCATATTAATGAGATAGTGGAAATAATCCTGTCGATAAAATCTATATTTAGAAGGAAAGAGACATTAGAGACGTTAGAAGTCCCCCTTCCCAAAGACCCTCCAACTAGACTCTGCACTGCTGATCACAACCCCCTGAGCTCTGCTATTCAGCCAGTTCTCAATCCACCTCGCTGTCCACTCACTTAACCCACACTTCCTCAGCTTACCTACAAGGATGTTATGGGAGACAGTGTCAATAGCCTTGATGAAGTCCAGGTAGACAACGTCCACTGCTCTCCCCTCATCCACCCAGCCAGTCATGCCATCGTAGAAGGCTATCACATTGGTCAAGCATGATTTCCCCTTGGTGAATCTATGTTGACCACTCTCGATAACCTCTTCCTCTACATGGTTAGAGATGACATCCAGGATGAGCTCTTCCATCACCTTTCCAAGGATGGAGGCGAGGCTGACTGGCCTGGAGTTTCCCGGGTCCTCCTTCTTGCCCTTTTTGAAGACTGGCGTGACATTGGCTTTCCTCCAGTCCTCAGGCACCTCGCCTGTTCTCCATGACCTTTCTAAGATGATGGACAGTGGCTTTGCAATAGCATCTGCCAGCTCCCTCAGGACTCATGGTTCCATCCTCTCAGGGCACATGGATTCGTGTGCGTCAAGTTGAAGAAGCCCTTCTTATAGTCCTTGACAATCCTTGCCAGATTTAATTCCAGGTGGGCCTTAGGCTTCCTTGTTGCATCCCTGCATACTCTGACAACATTCCCATACTCCTTCCAAGTGGCTGGTCCCTTTTTCCACATTCTGTAAACTTTGTTCTTCCATTTGAGATTTTCCAGAAGCTCCCTACTCATCCATGCAGGCCTCCTACCTCATTTGCCTGATTTCTTACTCATAGGGATGCACCAATCCTGAGCTTGGAGGAAGTGGTGCTAGAATATTAACCAGCTCTCTTGCACCCCCTTTATTCTAGAGCTTTAGCCCATGGGATTCCTGCAAGTAGGACTTTGAAGAAGCCAAAGTCAGCTCTCCTGAAGTCCGGGGTTGTAATTCTACTTTTTGCTCTGCTTCTTCCACACGGGATCCTGAACTCTGCCATCTCATGGTCACTGCAGTCAAGGCTACCCCCAGACTTCATATCCCCAACTAGCCCTTCTCTGTTTGTTAGCACAAGGTCCAGTGGCACACCTCTCCTCATTGGTCCCTCTGCCACCTGTCTCAAAAAGTTATCATCAATGGTCTGTAGAAACCTCCTGGACTGTGTGTGCCTGGCTGTGTTGCCTTTCCAGCAAATATCAGGGTGGTTGTAGTCGCCCATGAGAACCAGGGCCTGTGATCATGAGGCTATTTCCAGCTGTCTGTAGGCCTCATTGACTTCTTCTTCCTGATCTGTGGGTCTGTAGTAAACACCCACAACAGTGTCTCCCATATTATCCTGACCCTTAATTCTTACCCATAGCCTCTCAACAAGTTCTTCATCCACCCCTAGGCAGAGCTTTCTCACCTAAAGTGCAACTCCACCCCGCTGGCCTGTCTTTCCTAAAAAGTACATAGCCATCTGTCCTGGTTCTGGTGGGCATAGGGTTCATTTCCCCAAGGATCTGTCAGGAACACAGGTTCACACATCCCATGTGAGCCATGCCCAGTCTGCAGCCTTGAGCTGCCGGGGGAGGGAGCAGGAAGTTGCCACTTGGGAGCGGGCTGGGGCGTCCCGGGTCTGGTCGGTGAGTGGTGGTACTGTAATTGTGTTTGTACATTCCTCTGTACATTCCTCTCTCAGTGTTATTGTTGTTGTTTTCTTGTTCTTTTTGCTGTTCTGTTAAACTGTCTTTGTCTCATGCCACGAGTTTTGCCTTTTTCTTCTGATTCTCCCCCATGGCTGTGGGGCACTGAGAGGGCAGCCGCATGGTGCTTTGTTGCCAGCTAAGGCTAAACCACGACACCATCCATGACAGCATTCCAGTCATGTGAGCTATCCCACTGTGTCTCTGTAATTGCAGTGAGATCATGGCCCTGCAACTGTACACAGGTCCCTCGTTCTTCCTGCTTATTTCCCATGCTGCATGCAGTGGTGTACGGGCATTTCAGAGAGGGAGTAGAGCACATAGGTTTCCCTGGAGGGGTGAAAGAGGATCCACAACAGCCATTCACACCCTTGAGGTGGTTGGCCTTCTGAATCTCATTTTGGGAGTCAGCTAAGAACCATTTGTTGCTGCTCTGGTTGGCCTGGCTTATTTCCCAGTTGGATGTGATGGCATGAGCATTGCTATCTTGGGACCCCACTCCCCGAGTCCTTCAATTTAAAACCCACCTCACCAAGTTGGCCATCCTGCTGCCAAAGATTCCCCTGCCTATTCTAGACAGGTGGATTCCATCCCTCTCTAACAGGCCATATTCATCAAAGAATGTCCCATTGTCATAAAAGCCAAAACCCTCACAATGGTACCAGCCACGTAGCCAGGAGCTGGTATGTATTATCTGTCCATTTGTGGATGATCCCGTTCCTCTAATGGGTAAAATGGAGGGAAGGTAACTTGGGCACCAATTTTTTTCACTTGCACCCCCAGGGCTTTATAGTCTTCCTTAATTCTGCCCAGGTTCCAGCTTACAGTGTCATTCATGACCACATGAAAGAGTAACAGTGGGTAGTAGTTTGTGCTCTTGACAAGTTGTAGAACCCTCTCAGGAACATCTCAAACCTTACCTCCCAGAAGGACATGGACCTGTTGGAGCGGGTTCAGAGGAGGCCACAAATGATCAGAGGGCTGGAGGACCTCTCCTATGAAGAAAGGTTGAGAGAGTTATGGTTGTTCAGCCTGGAGAAGAGAAGACTCCAGGGAGGCCTTATAGCCCCTTCCAGTACTTAAAGGGGACCTACGGGAAAGATGGGGAGAGACTCTTTATCAGGGATTGTAGTGAGAAGATGGGGGATAACAGTTTTAAATTGAAAGAGGGTAGGTTTAGACTAGATAATGGGAAGAAATTTTTGACTCTGAGGGTTATGAGCCCCTGGCCCAGGTTGCCCAGAGAAGCTGTGGATGCCCTGTGCCAGGAGGTGTTCAAGGCCTGGTTGGACAGGGCTTTGAGCAACCTGGTCTAGTGGAAGGTGTCCCTGCCCATGGCAGGGGTCTTGGAACTAGATAGTCTTTAAGTAACCTTCTGACCCAAACCGTTCTATGATTCTATGATTCCAGTCAGCCTCTACAGAACTGTATGTGTAATCTAGGAAAGTGATTTGTCTTGTTTGCAGGAATCTGTAATTAGATGTAAGCTACTCTACAACCAATATGTGCAATCAATCAACACCTCCTGAGAATGGTGCAACTAGTGCAGATGTCCAAAATGGGCTGAGTTGCCGCTTGGAGGTTCTACATGACTTGTGAACTGCTACACGCAAAGAGGTTTCTGCTTCCCCAGATGATAATAACAGATGTTGTCACTGACATAATCTGCTCCTGTGATTTGCAGTGAAGAAACCAAAGTTTCTGAAGAATCGGGCAACTGTTTTCACTGAACTGTTTCACTGAACAACACTAGGGTTATTACCTTGTCTGGCATTGTCTTTTATGATGTTCTGTGGAACTGGTTTAACAGGGAGAAGAAGAACAATGAAAATACAGATGGTGAAGATTGTAAAGACATTTTACAAAGGACCGGATGGAGGAGTAAATAATTCTTGGATATTTGAAAGAGCTATGGTTACCTGAAAAGTAACAGTTTTACAGAGTGATTGACTTTGACAAAAGATCAATCTGGGAAGCAAGTTCCACGTTATTTTTCACTCAGTCAAGGTAATAAAGTGAGTCATCATTATGAGTAAAGTTTGTTGCAAGAAGGCTTCTCCTCCCTTCTTTTCCAATAATACATTTTTTTTGCACTTTTATTCTTTATCGTCTTTAACTCAAACCCACATATTTTTCTATCTTTTGAATAATTAATGAGGAGCTATATTGCAACAATGATGACAATAAAACATTACATATATTTTTTTAGCTGATATCAAGAGGTTCAGGTTGGTGTTAGTAAAACTAGTCAGAATTTAGCTAGCTAATGCCTGTGAACTAGTACTGAGTACCAAAGTCCCACATGTATTGAGTTCTGAAGAATGGGAAGCAGTCTGATAATTCAAATTTTTATAGGTTCCCATACAGCAAAGAATTAAACCATGCTTTTAGAGAGACCTAATGTTCATCATCATGCATGAATACATTGACAGTGATCACAGTCTAGAAAGAAATGTAATTAGAGAATTTAACGTGCTAATCCAGGGTGGTGTTTACATTTACAAGATGCCATGCTGTCCCAGGGTAGACATCTTTCCTCCTCCTTATTCTTGGTCAGTTACATAAAAGCCTTCATCATTTGGTGCTGGAGAATATGCCTGGAGAAGAGAGACAGAGCTCAGCCTTAGATAGTGCATTAGAACAGTGGGAGTATGAAGCATCTTAGACTTAAACCCTGACTTTCATCTTGTTACAAAGGTAACTAACTAACTATTCATGTGAAATTTTTTGAAAACAGACTCCTAGGAAAGTAGATTTATTTTCTTGCAACACATGTAGTTTCAAATACATCACAGAGTTTAGAAAACTCAACAACAATAGGATATCTTCTTCTCCCTTAAACTTTGTAATGGTTTTCTTAGATTGGAAAGAAATTGGAACAGGTTAGTAGAAACTGACTTCAGTGACATGTTTTTCTTTTGAAATCTTATTTTAGTCCTCTCAGCTTTCTTTTTGAAGATAGGATTTGACTGTGCAGTGGTATTATGAACTACAGCAGCTGTATAATTTTCCATATTTTGAAATCAGGAATAAACAAAAAGCTAGTATTGATGGAAAAGAAAACAAAAGTATTGAGTAGTTTATTAATAACATGCCTTTCTGTTAGAGAGTCATTCCACTTTCAGTTCACTGCTGATTCATGTTTCGTATACATTTAAATTTAAAATATAGCATTGAATCTTCCCTTTCCTCTCCCCCACAGTTATTCACAGCACAAGACACACAAGTAAATATTGCAATGGAAAACCAAATGATGGTCAAGAATTTCATCCTTGTGGGTTTCACAGCTGGCAGGAAGTTGCAGATCTTTATCTTTGTGCTTCTCCTCATCATCTACATATAAATTATAATTGGAAACTTAGTGATTGTCACCATCAGCATAGTGGACTGTGGGCTCCATGTGCCCATGTATTACTTTGTTTAGAACTTCTCACTCTTGGAAATTGGTTTCACTTCCTCTATCATTCCTAAGGTCTTGTTTAACCTAGCATCAGGAGAAAGGACAATTTCTGTGACTGGTTGCTTTGTTCAATTTTTTTTATATTTCATCTTTGGCATGACAGAGTTTCTTCTCTTGACAGCAATGTCAATTGACAGGTATGTAGCCATCTGCTATCCCTTGACATACTCCACCATAATGAGCAATGGGCTTTGTAGCTTATTAGTACTTGGTTCATGGGGGATGAGCTTTGTACTTCTTATTGGCCCATCAGTTGTTGTCTTCCAGTTACCCTTTTGTAACCAAAACATTAACCATTTCTTCTGTGACAGTGCACCTTTGGTAAAACTTTCCTGCATAGAAACACCTGTTCTAGATCTTGTTAACTTCTCAATAGCTGTTTTTTCTCTCCTGGGCACTCTCATTATCACAGTCCTGTCTTATGCCAATATAATTTCCACTATATTGCACATTTCATCTGCTTCAGGGAGGCAGAAAGCCTTTTCCACTTGTGCATCTCACCTTATTGTTGTCTTCATGTCTTATGGGAGTTGCATTTTCATATATGTTAAACCTATACACATGGGTGGGCTTGACATCAGCAAAGGGGTAGCTATTCTCAACACAGTGGTATCTCCTCTGCTCAACCCATTCATCTTCAGTCTGAGGAACAGGCAGGTTCAAGAAGCCTTGCAAAAATATTTGTGCAGTTCTTACAGAACAATTCTGAGTCTGATGGCAAGTGAAAAGTAGAGAAACTTTATGGTGAAGCACCTTAAAGGCTGAAGACATAAATATTCCTAGTATGCATTTGTGCAGTGAATGTCAGAAACTTTGTTACTGTCTCTGATCTCTTGTCCATCACTCACTTTTTTGCCTACATGACAAAAACTTCAATATGGTGGAAGATGAGTCTCCAATACATTTTAGCAATATAGCAGCTGGTTCTGAAAAGAAAACCAGGCATTTGATATACACCATACTGGAAATACAGGAGCGATTTAGGAGGGCAATAATAAGAGGAGAAAGACCATATTGGTGTATGAACATGGACTGCAACAAACTGAACTTGCCACAGGAAGGTACACTTAATGAGGTTACAGAAGAAAGAAGTTTTTCTTTGATCTAGAAAGCGGTCAATGCTGTAGATTTGCAAACTTTATTTTACAAGCCCTGATTGTTCTGTTTCTGTGCTAATGGAATTTTTCTTTCAGTTTAAAGAAACAGAACTAATATTACTCTGTCAGGGACCTTGATGGGTGGTGGGATACTTTAAGGCATATATATTTGCTTACTACCTGAATCCTTGCCTTGTAGTGGTTGTGTTGTGTTATAGTTTTGCCTTCTGTGGGAAGTATGGACTTTGAATACTAATTAATGAAGAGCTTCTAGAAATCTGCCAGTGCATTTTAAGATCCATCTTTTGGAAGAGTACTGAGAGTCTGGGGGTTGCGATGGTATTTGTACTTTTGGGAGCCTTGGGTGGAGATGTGTTCTACTCAATCTAGTGGGAAAACCCTTGAACTTTAAACCTACAAGAAAATTAAAAACTCCAGCCTTGTTTTCGAACGCCTCGCAATTCCAAAGCTGTTAGGAAGATTTTCAGGGTGGCCACTTTTAAAATCTGAAGCCAGAGTTCAGAAGACGAAAACCTCATACTTTTCAAGTTCCTGGTTGTTCTTTACTGTTGTCACCTGCATCTGAGGCCGTACCAATTTGGACTTGTCTAAGAAGACTCTGGGTGTGAAGGTCATGTTGACTTTACCAGCTCTTTCCAGATGAATTTTCTTTCCTAACCTCGCTGTTTCGCTTGACCTCTGTGGTGGACCTGTTAATTGCCAATATTGTTTATAGCACCTTCTTTTCTGAGTCTGAATTGAAAAGACTTTTATTTAAGAATAAAATTTTATTTTATAACAAAAATGGTTTTATTTATTTATTTATTTTTACTCAGGAAAATAATCCTTTGGCCTTTGCCCAAAAGACAGCTCCCTTTTCTGTTTTTCAAAATGGCTGTGTAAAAATACAGTTGTTATTTTAGGCCTGTCATAATCATATAAGTCCAAAAGCAAAATAAAAGTGGATCATTTCAACATACCATCTGTTCCTTCCCTGATGCTAATTATGAAAACTACAAAAGTTTTAATTACTGTGGGATCATCACCATTAGAGCTATGAGGCTTAGGAAGAGTTAGGAAACTCTGTTAATTGAATGGTCTAGAACTAGTAAAGCCTGAAAAGTTTCTCCAGTTATTCTTCAAAACTGTTTTTCTCGCACGGAAGTGAAGCATTTAGTGTGTCTAGTGACAGAACAAAAGAAAACCAAAAGGCCCAAAAACTCACTTGAAGCTGTTTTGGCGACAGATGCAGGCCACGATTTAGCAAACACTTGAAAACATGAGCTCAGTGATCAGCTAGTGTCTCCATGAACACACATTTAGGTCATAAACTGCAGATCAGTTGAAGAGCATGTTACTCTCTATAGTGAGCAGTTCACATCTCCACATCAGTACAGTTAAGAAAACCACAAAACCAAACGTTTCCTTTTTCTTTTTAACTCTTTCTCATTAAAGCTTGGATGTGGTCAGAAATATTTATTTGTTTATTTTTCCTAGAGAGAAACTGGAAATATTAGGAGATTTACGAAGCGTGTTTCTGTTCTAGAGTTCATATAATACCTGCAATGGGGCTTCATTTAAATGATCCTACTCTGAATAGAGCATTTTCAGAGCTTTGTGAAACACAGCAGGGTGTGTACTCCTGAACCTGCAGGACCAGGTGAAATCAACGATGATCTTTGGGGGATCTTATCTGACAGTATTAGTGAAGTGAACTTGCTTAAAGTAGACATTATAATGTAGTTTTAAAAGTTTGCCAGTCTTCCCGTTGTTACTGCTCTGGCAGGGACCCAGTCTTACTGAAGGAGGCACACAAGTTTCATGGTTGTTGCAGAATGTGCAAGTAGGGTGGCCAGGCAGGGTGGTGTTACAATAGTAGATAGAGGAGGAGGTAAATCAGGCTGTTGCATTGTAGGAATGTGTCTGAGAGAAAATGATCACGTGAGCCAGCCTCCCTACTATGAGAGATTAGACTAAGGGCAAAACAGGTGGTAGAAGATGGAATTAGTACATGGGAAAAATGAGAACTGAGAAAGTAGAAAACATGTTGTGCTAATGACTAAGCAATTTACTATGCAAATTCTTGTAACCAATCTGATGTGTGAATGAACTGCATGGACAGCGCGTGGACAGTGTAACTAGCTAATCAGAAATAAGCAAGTGGCATGTACGGCTACAACACAGGGTATAAAAGATGATGATCTGTGCTTAATAAACGGCTTCTGTTGATTCACATTGGATCGTCTGGAGTCCAGTTATTTCTCCTCATTGCATCTTGGTGGATATCACACATTGGCAATGCCTCTGAAGAAGTGTGAGTGGGCACAGCTTTTCCCATTACAGGTGTTTCCCTGATCACAGAAAGGCTAGAAATATATTGTTAATTGTTTGTCTGAACACATTGCTCCGCAGAAGTGGGAGAAGATTCATAACTAATAATATTCATTATTGAGTATCGAACTAATAATATTCATTAATTCATAACTAATAATAGTTATTATTCATAACTAGTAATAGTCTGTCATGTTGGTATACTCTGAGTCTAGCCATCGGAACTGGAGTCCTATTTTGCAGGAGTAAAGTACATATACAAATTGCTGGGATCATTTTAAGGATTTCTGAATATTGATTTTGCAGAAGTCATAATGAGTAATTCAGGTATGTCTGTCTGAAACACAACAGAGTTTCAGTTCTGTACCAGTTCTTCATTAGCTTGACAAACATACTGAGGTAGGAGGAGAGGTAATAACTGTGTCTAGTTCTCTCCTGAGGAAAATTAACCCTGAAAGGAAAAAAATAAATAAAAAATAACATGACGATTAGAAGAAATGTCTTCCCTTTTTATTTAAAAATAGACATACACAGAAAAATATCAAGACCAGAAATATCTTTGGGAATGGTTGAAAAGGAGCAGGAATTATCTACAGGAAAAAATTAACCAAATGTCCTTGGAAAAAGAAAATATATAATTCATGGTCTTCTTTCTACCTTCCTTTTTAAAAAATACATAGATTGTATCAAGAGTCCATCTTTTGGGTAAAAAAATGTCCTCCTTCTTTCGGGACTTTCTCCTCAGATGTGGATGCCAAGGAAGGGTTATTAGCAGCGTCATAAAAGCAGCAGCAACTTTGCTGAATTCCAGGGAGCAGCTTTCATTGTGTCAGACACCAACAAGCACAGAATAACATTGTTAAGAATTGAATAGATGGTGATAATGAATGACGATGATTAAAAACTAACCACTGATGATGTATAATATTAATGAATGTCAACCTAGTGAAGTTCTGTTTTAAAGTTTGAAACTAGACTAATTTATTAGTAATCTGAACATTCCCATGACAGTGCTGACTAGTGCCTTCATATACATGACATGTAATTCTTTGATGTTCATACACATACATCACAGTTGCAACACAAGGCAACCAATGAATATACAGGCTGATCTCTGCAAAAAAAAAAAAACAAACCAAAAAGTAATCATGGAAAGGTTAGAGTTGGAAGGCACCTTAAAGATCATCTGGTTCCAACCCCCCTGCCCTGGGCAGGGACACCTCCCACTGTCCAACCTGGCCTCGAACACCTCTAGGGATGGGGCAGCCACAGCTTCTCTGGGCAACCTGGGCCAGCGCCTCATCACTCTCACAGTCAAGAATTTCTTCTTATTATCTAACCTTTTTGTTTAAAACTGTCACCCCTCGTCCTATTGCTGCACTCCCTCATAAAGAGTCCCTCACCACCTTTCCTGTAGGCCCCCTTCAGGTACTGGAAGGCCACTATAAGGTCTCCCTGGACCCTTCTCTTCTCCAGGTTGAACAACCCGAAGTCTCTCAACCCTCAGCCTGTCTTCACAGGAGAGGTGCTCCAGCTGTCTGATTATCTTTGTGGCCCTCCTCTGGACTCGCTCCAACAGATCCATGTCCTTCTTATGTTGGGGGCCCCAAAGCGGGATGCAGTACTCCAGATGGGATCTCACAAGAACGGAGTAGAGGGGTAGAAGCCCCTCCTTTGACCTGGTGGCCACGCTTCTTTTTGATGCAGGCCAGGATGCAGTTGGCTTTCTGGGCTGCAAGCGCACATTGCTGGCTCATGTTGATCTTCTCATCCACCAACACCCCCAAGTCCTTCTCCTCAGGGCTGCTCTTGTAAGAAAAATCTAAGTATTGTTTTTGCAAAGGAACAACTTGGCCAGTCTGCAATGATGTAGCTAGAGAATGATTAACAACACGTAGGCTGATCAAGAGAGAGGCAAGAATGCTCATCCCTTAGACAAAGGAGAAACCAGCCTATGCCGGACCGGTGGTTTAACGGGAGGATGAATGTTTAACTGAGACCAGCTACTGTGGGCAATAATACCAAAAAAAGGAAGAAACAAACAGGTGGAGTAAGGGGTTTAGGAGGGGTGATGGGGAGAAGTAAACAGAGGCGGAGCAAATGGAATTAGTTTTAGGCAAATCGGACAGGCTGTAAACTCCGGAATACCTAGCCAGTGGTGAAACAGGGGAGGGAAATTTCGGCCGGGGATAGGAAATAAAAAGAAGTTACTTCGGGACCTCAGGTGTGCCTACCTGCTAGGTCACCTGTTCTTGCAAGAATGTCTAAATAAAATGTGCTTCGTATCGATCACTGCCTGAGCCATTGTTAGTGGATAAGGAGCGTTTCACACACTCTCAATCAATTCTCCACCCAGCCTGTATTTGGCTTGGGATTGCCCCGACGCAGGTGCAGGATCTTGCTCTTGGCCTGGTTGAACTTCATGAGGTTCATATGGGCCCACATCTCAAGCCTGTCCAGGACCCTGTAATTTTGCAAAAGAAATGTCCAGTTTCTTGGGCACAGAAAGGTAGCCTGGTTTATATGATGGTGGGGCTGATTGCTGGTAGAGATGCCATCATTCAGCTGCTAAGGATGAACATAGAGCATGATCAACCATCCAAAGTTACAATATAGTGCAACAGGTTGCAAGTGACCACTAGCATCAATTCAGGTTGGATGAACCAACTTAAGGATATCCAGGTGTTATGATTTGGGAAAACCCATAACAATTTATTGTCATTTAGACAATTATTCTATCACCTGATGATCCCTCCACACCTGGAAAGGGGAATCAGGGAAAGCAAGGAAACACAAGGGTTGAAATATAAGTAGATTTAATAGGATAAGACTAAATAATTAACAATAATACTAAAGAACCAGTATTAATCCTGATACTAATATAAGATATACAAGAATTATACTCAGCCAATTATATCAGTAGGAAGCTGTGCACTCCCAGCAGTGGACAGTAAATGTCAGACACTGTGAGCGCAACAGCTTCAGGAGGAAGGGAAGGCCTCAGGGATCCGGCACTGGGGCAAGGAGTTTCTCTGGACTGCCACCATCAAAGGAGAGAGAAACTACACAGCAAACTTTCTAATTTACATAGAATGTGACGTTCACGGTATGAAATAATCCTGTTGGCCAGCCTGGGTCAGATGCCCAGGCCTTGCTCCTCCTCATCCCTGCACCTGGTAAGGCTTGAAAACACTGAGAGCTTGAATCCCACATAGCCTAGCTGGCTATGAGGTAAATATTTTCCCAAATTCAGACACTAGAGTCTTCCAAAGGCAGAGTTTTCCTTAGCATTAGAGCAGAAATTTGTCCTGTGTTGCTCAAAGCAGGACACCAGGAAGATGGAGGAGGAGGTTGGGATTCACAAGTAGCCACTAAAAAAGCCTTTATTTCCAAGATAAGGCTGACAAAGATTTTGGGGGAAATCACTAAGGTGAACAGAATATCTTAGAAGTGGCTGAGGAAGAAGTACTTTAAAGTGTGGAACTGTGGTGAAACACAACGGTGGAAAGTATGACCATATTCCCCAGGAGAGTGAGCAGATAAATCAGCAGCAGAGTGAAAATTTGCATCTTTCAGGTGCAAAGGTCACCAGAAAGAATTCCCTATCCCAGGTCTGATTGAGAGGATCCATCTGAGTGCCCGGCCTGTTGAGAGGACCACCTGAAAGGTGGGATAAACAGTCAGTTGAATCTAAAATTACACAGCATCTCTGGGGAGACGACAGATGTGAAGGTGTTGCTGAAAGATGGCAGCTAGTATGGAAGAAGTATGTGGGTGTCTGGGGGTGCTAACTGTAAAGATATGTGGAAGATGAGAGGGTCTGCTTCCTATGGTTATCTGATCAAGGACCTTTTCAGTGCAAATATTTTAATAGGGAAAGAGGGAAGCGATAAACAAAAGCACAGAGGGGCACAAAACCTGGTTAACAAGGGGTAATGGAGACAATGGCAAAGACCAAAAGTCTTCAGTCACCAACTGACAGGCCATTAAGAAACTCCAGACACAGCTTTGGAGAGGCCTCCCTGAAAATTTGTAACTGATAAGAAAGGGGACAAGAGGAACTGAGGATTTGGGATATTCAACGGGTGAAATTACAAAGGAATGTTTGTGGAAAGAGGACTGGGGAAGAATAAACTGGGGGGGACAGTTAGGTGTGTAGATGGGGTGGGTCAGTGCTCTGAGCCCTGCACCTGATCACCGCAGTCTGTCCTGTCTTCTTATTAAATCCTTTCTTAACTCTTTCTGTGTAGTGTCACTCTATCCATGTGTACATGTGCATGGACTAAGTGCCAGCTAATGGGGGGACTGTCATGAGTGGATTTGGTGCCAGCTACCAAATAGGAAAGAGGAAATATAGAGATATACATGTGTATGTGCATATATTTGTACACACCTGCATATACACATATATATGTAATATAGGAGGCATTGTGATGATTGATTTAAACGTTTATTTTAAATGAACCAGGAGATTTGAGATCCTTATAAAAGTTTTACTGTTTCATTTCTCAGTTACTTTTTCAGTTGAGCAAGTGATGTCTTTTATACTAGAAGACTGTAGGGAAGATTAAAGAATTTATAGTGATATATACTGGTAATGTTCCCTCTACCAGTTACACTTCTACAGGAGACATTAGCCTAATTTATGTCCTCGAAAAGATGGATGTCTAGCGAAAATTAATCTGGGCTCCTACTTTGAAGCCCAGAGTACCATTAAAAAGTGATTAACCCCATCTGGACATAGGCAGCATGAACTACCCCTTACCATAGGTTTTTCTCCATAGCAGAACACAGGATAGCTAGATGGGAATAGTTACCCGACAATGCTATTGTTTAAATAGAGATGAAACGTATTGCACCTGTTGTATATGTAAAAACCTTCATAAGTCTGTCCTGGATGTAGCTTTTTGTAAGAATTTGCACTCCAGGGAATTATTTCATGCTAAAATATAGACTATACAGACAATACTTTAAATCTCTGCTTTATTAAACTTTATATCACCTGTTTTTTGTTACCTTGCTCTTTTTCATCCTCACAGGTTGTTGTGAAGTGGTTCTAAATGAAAGAAAGGGCATATGAGTCACATCTATTAATTGCTCATATATTTAGTTTTACTAACAATAAAAAAATACAAAAGTGGGGCTGTCCTTACATTCATACTTATCAAAATAAGCATGAAGTTTACTTGGGAGTAGAAATCATGATCTTCCCGTGCTAAGTACATTTTAAAAATTATCCAAGTTTCTGGCCGTCCCTGCTTTAGGATAGGAACACCTTACTAATACATTATTGTCAGCACATTCTGTGTCTATTCACCCTTATTTATATCATACAATCCAATTACACATACATGCAAACAGTCTAAATTTCTTGGACAACAGGTTATTCTGAAGTATTTTCTTTTTCTCGTCCTAAACCAGAGTATAATACTAACATGTCTCAGTCTCTTAGGGCCTGGACTACCTTCAGTAGCCACCAATGGTTCTCGGAATAATGAAAAGTCAAAAATGGGAACACTTTTATGAACAAGCCATCAATGTTGAAGTCACCCCCCGCCAAATAACAAATACATTCTGAGGCGGGAAGGAAAATAAATATCTGTCAGCAATGTCTGTACTCAGCATATCATTAAACCTCTCTATGTGGTATTGTGAAGCAAACTGGGTGGCTCTGGACCGAGGGAAGATATTCAGGTAGCTCCATTGCACATTCACAGGCATTTAAATGTCCCACTACTGTGCAAAGACTATTAGCTGGGAATGGGCAATTAACTCAGCTCATCCAACATGAAATCCTTAGGGAGAAAATGGATCGCTTAAGGCATAAAGGGTCTGCAGAACTTTAAAGAAGAAGCCGAGTTGATAAATCAGCATGGAAAACCAGAGTATCTTAGCTAGTAACAAAAATTAAAATCTTGTAAAGAGCCCCAGATTCTCAGACAGACGTGATGAATCAGCTATTGCAGAGTATCTCAGCTCTATGGAGTCAGTGAACATAAGGATCTATATTTCATTTCCCTGTGTTTCTTTTCATTTTGGGTGGTAATGATGCTTAAAATTTGTGAGCAAGTCTGCACAGCTTCATCTGGGTAAGATGGCTTTGGTAACGACTGCTGATAGTAGAGTGAGTGCAAAAGACCTGTGGGAACAGAATACCCAAACCTGTCTCTTCTGAGAACTCTTTCTGCCCTACTGTAGTGGCAGCTTCATTTCTGAATTAACAAACTTCAGGCTGCTATTATCACAAATGAAGCTCTCTGTCCCACATACCTCTCTGTCTCACCTTAACTCCCACAAAGGAAGTCCTTTGAAAGGAAGGAGCACATCCACTTGATCTGAATGGGAGGGCAGGGGTGACAGGTTCTGTTAATGTTCTGAAATTTGTTGGACACCTAAGTTGAAAGATTCCACTGTGAGATAAAACAAATATATTCCTTAACTGCTAAGAGAAAGAAAATAATGAAGATTTTTTCACTGGGGAACAAGTGGAGTCTGATGGCTGATTATGACCAGACAACACAGCTGAGGAGCAGACGGGATGGGGCAGGAGTGTATTTTGTGTACGTAACTGCACAGATATACAGAAACAAGGGAATATATCTGCATATACACATATGCAATGGAGAGGAGCATTAGTGATTTGATAAAGATTGAGTTAGCCTTTGAGTGCTTATTAAGGAAACCTCTCATGTTCACAACAAAAAGCAGCAGCTTGTTTTGATTCAGCATAGAAGTAGGGCTTTTTGTTACAACAGAATGATCCCGGTTCAAACTGAAATAAGGGCTTTCATGTAGAAGTTTTTCTCATTTGGGTTTTGCTCTAACTCAGCTACAGCAGCTTCCATCTGAAGTTCCACAGTTCACATCTGCAAGAACAGAACCCCAAAGAGTTTTGGCTCCTGCAAGTTTTTCTTTCCCACCCCTAGCCTTGCTCTCATTAATTTTGTTGTCAAAGGTTTTCACAAACCATTAGTCAGGCTTTTGTCAGGTATTTGTCATGAGGAGAGGCTGAGGGAACTGGGCACGTTTAGTTTGGGGAAGAGGAGGCTGAGGGGAGACCTCATTGCCCTCTACAAATACCTGAAAGGAGGTAGTACAGAGGTGGGCGTTGGCCTCTTGTCCCAGATGAATAATGACAGGACCAGAGGAAATGGTCTGAAGTTGTGGCAGGGGAGGTTTAGGTTAGATATCAGGAAGAATTACTTTACTGAAAGAGTGGTCAGGCACTGGAACAGCCTGCCCAGGGTGGTGGTTGAGTCACCATCCCTAGAGGTATTTAAGAAACGTCTTGATTTAGCACTTCAGGGCATGCTCCAGTGGCAGAGATTGTAGGGGGGGTTTTTTGTGTGTGTATGGTTGGACTCGATGATCTCAAAGGTCCCTTCCAACCATGAAGATTCTATGATTTGTCTCACTACCCTTGGATCACGTGCTTGAAATCCTTTTTTCCTATCTCAAACAGCCAGGGATTTAAAGCAGCCCCTTTTTCTCCTTTACACAGGAGAAAGCCCGCAGTTCTGACCGCCGTCAGCCCACAGCAGAGAGACTCAAAAACACCAACAAAGACTCAACATTTACCTCAGACCCAGACAAAAGGCTGGATGAGGAACCCCTACTCCTACCAGTTACTTTTATGTTATGGATGCTGCTTTTTCTCTCTTCTTAAGATATGCAAGATGCATAAAGGCAACCATAGCCTAACGGACATTTTTTACAAGTATTGTTATAGGTACCAGGAAAATCACCCCCTGATAGTTGGTTTGCCAACAGAACTCGTAAGCATTCTGGAAGGACTGCTCAGCCTTTTTGTTCCTCCCTGTTGTTCCCAGTAGTGGTTTGGTTTCAGTCAGGTCTCAAACTGAAATAGATCTGTTAGCAATTTTCCCATCTGTAGGAACGTGCCAATAAAACAAAGAGTGTGTGAGAAAGCAGAACAGGGAAGAATGCAGCATTGCCTTCCCACCTCAAGGACCTTTAACAGCACTATGTTATCTGTATACAAATGACATATGTTCCCTTCCAGTACTTGGTACTCCTAAAAGTACAGCAGGCTATGATGTCGAAAAGAGCTAAAAGTCCACAAAACTGAGTGGCCTTGATGGCATACTCTGAAACCATAGCAACAGGAATAGAAAGTCCCTAAACCAAAAGGCCCATAAACATAAATAGTCCAATCTTGAAGTCAGACATTGTTCCAAGTGGAGCCCCAACAGAATAGAAAGTTAAACAGTAACCTAGTGGTAGCTGATAGGATGAAGGTATAACCTCTAGTTAAGTTAGATTATTTTAATACTAAAAATCACACCTCTAGGAGGAGATTTTATATGTAAATGTAAGACCACCTTAGTATAATGAGCCCGACATGTGCAAATGAGGTGTTGTCGTGTAATTAAAAGTGACCAGTCAGCTATTTTGATGTGATTTTTCTTCATTACCTTTTTGTATGAAAGACCTAACAGGTGTGCTGGCTGCATGAGATGCCTACCACCCTATTCTGCAGAACTGAAATGAAGACAACTATCTTAACTCAGTGTGTTGATTGGCTCTCACACACTGGGTGAAGAACCCTTGTTTTTAGGGACAACAGCTAGACAGGGAGTTGGCATTTGATGAGACCCATCACCAATTCTGTCTCCAGCTTTCTCTTCCTGTAAGCCAGCTCAGAGGGACATTGTTGTTATCTTGGGTATCAGGATTTTTTGGTGCATCACAGAAGATACTGGTCTCCTGGGAGGTGACTCCTGTCCCATTTAGAATCATAGAATCATAGAATGTGTTGGGTTGGAGGGACCTTTACAGGTCATCTAGTCCAACCCTGTTCTCTCCGAGCCCTTAAGGCATCCAGTTTTTCAACAGGATTATGATCTGAAATCTGGTTTGGCCCATCTGAAGTGGAAGCAAGAAGTCCCATGCATGAATTAGCCCATGGTACTGGGATTGACAGCCTCCTGGGAATCTGCTGCAGTGGACTGCGTGCATCGTGGTGGATAATTTAAAAAGGTTCTGGCCTGAAAATCTTAAAAGGACCACAACGAGCATGAATGATAATATCAGCACATCCTGTTGGCAACTGAATAACCTGAGGCCAGAAGAAAGTATCAGGCATTACCTCACCAGACACCTGAGAAACATGTTGTTCAGCACTGTCCATAAGCCTTCTGGCAATGAGTCAGCCCTTGTTCACACTAAATAGCCAGAGCTCTGGAGATATCTCCCTGCAGCCAGAGCTCCTGGCAGGTTCTGGCTCTAGGCAGTCACACAGGAACTTTTCTTTCCTTAGCTGAATAGGCTGGTTTTGAAAGAAAGGTGTTAAACACCCAGAAGGAAGACACAAATTTGGAAACAGATGTGGTTGTTTTGCAAATGCTAAGCAAACAAGAACAGTAAATGTTAATGACTGTAAAAAAAACCAACACAAAAAAACCAACAAAAAAACCCAAACCCAAACCAAACAACTGAACAAAAAAAACCAAACCAAAACAAAAAGAACAGGTGAGATGAACAAGTTTTAGCACCTGAACTGTGAACTTCTACTTGGGGGAGGGTGAAATCTTCTCCAAGTATCCTTTTCCTTTTCTAACCCCTTGTTCTCATGTCTAGCTCATTTTTCATGGCTAACCCCAAACAGCCAGCACAATCCCTAAACCTGCCATTCTGAGCACACCCCCGGAGCAGCAGTCTGTACGAGCCTGCCGGATTAATGTACAGCAGAAAAAGGGATATTCTACTTTGTAATAAGTAAGCTTGGCTACTTTATTAATGCATGCCTTACTAATGACTGTATCCTTGAAGAAGATCTGAAAGGCTGATAAAGAAGGACTAAAGGCTGATAAAAACAAAACATCGTAGCCCAGGAGGTGCTGAAAGCCAAATAATTGCAAAAAAACCATAAAGTCAGCAAAAGTCAGTTTTAACTAAGGGAAAGGTGGCAGGGGGAGATCTCCGACTCAATTGGAGATGAACAGGCTTACCCCCCACTGTACTGGAGCACGTGCATATCAATTAAAGGGCACTGTAACTTTAAATGAAAGCAAGGAATAATACTAACCAATTGAAATTGTTAAAATAAGGTACTAACCAATAATCATAACTAAAGGCATGTACTTCTGTGTTTTGATTCATATAACTGTACTGAAGATTTTGTGAACAGGTACGCTAGCTTTGTGGAATACCACCTAGCGCCCATCTCTGCGCAAATAAACTATAATAAAATACCTTTGGTCTCTGTGTACGTTGGCGTCTTGCACGGCACTTCTTGGGACAACAAGATAGCTGAAACTGCTGATTTTCACGATGCACATGCCTGATTGCCCCCAGTAGCCTTCTAGGTGGTCTTTCTTGGTATCTCATGCAGAAAGACTATAGTTCTTGTGTATATAGTTCCCACATGCAAGAATGTTCTTTTTACCTCAAAGGAATAAAGCAAAAACATTTTGTTCCACTACCTTTTAGTGAAGACTCATGTTTCTGAAAGGAATTCTTCTCTCTCCCTGCCTGCCTTTCTAAAATTGTTCTGACAGCCAGACACCTCCAGAGATATACCTGCTACGTAATGTATTCCCTCCACATCATCCCTACAGTTTTGAGGAGAAATAAAGAGTGTTTTGTAGCCAGTGATGCACAGCTAGGGTGCACTCTCAGGGCAGGCCACCGTGTTCCTGACAGCTTTTCTCAAGGATTGCTTGACCTCTCCATTCCTCAGGCTTACAGTGGATTGACCAGGGGTGGGAAGATGGTATAGAAAAAGGAGAAGGTTTTGTTCAGGTTACTCAGTGGAGGTGTCCCAGGCAGCAAAGAGACAGTAAGAAGTGTCCCTTAGAAAATGTTGACCACAGTGATGTGTGAGAAGGCTTTCAGTTCTCACACATGGTATAAAAGGCCTTCTGCCTCCCCTTACTTGATGAGATCCTCAGGATGGAATCTGTAATGCAGACATAGGATGCCAGAGGGAATAAAAATAGCAAAACTGCATCTGGGATGGACATTATAGCAGCCTGGTGTCACTACAGGAGAGCTCCAGCAAAGAGATCAAATCACAGACGTTGTGACGTCAATTGTCAATTGGGTTGGGGCCACAAAACTTCAATAGGCTTGAGAAGTATGTGATGATTGTGGGACTAGTCGTTCCTCCATGCCACAAGCCAACTGCCAACTGGAAAAACGCCTTCCAGTTCACCATTCTTGTATAGAGCATGAGGTGACATACGGCCAGGTACTGTTCGTAGGACATGGTGGTCAGCAGGTAACACTTGGAGACTACAAGAGACTCAAAGAAATAGAGCTGAGCCATAGCAGTCCTGAGCAGAGGTGGTGCAACAGTCAGGAAGCTGGCCAGCAGCCTAGGAAGATCGATGGAAGCGTAGCAGATCTCCAAGCTGGACAAATTCTCCACTGGGCTGGGGAGATGCTGGTGTGTTGCCACCAGCACAACAATGAAGGTGTTCCCAAGCACAGTCTCTGTATAGACTGAGAGAGAGAAGAGGAAGAGAGGCACCTGGAATCACATGCTTTCCTGAATCCAAGCAGGAGAAACTCTCTAGGTGATGACTGTTGTTCACATTCCCTTTCTCCATGCAGGTCTTGTGGAACTCAGCAGGTTGGTAGCTCTCAGGGGTCTGAGAGTGCTTGTCCAAAGGTATCTGAAAGTGCCTGCATAACTATAACACTGCACTGCTAATAGTGACCATGGCTGTGTGGCTGACTGTTTGATAGGTATCCACTGCCAATTGTTAGAGTCAATCATATCACAGTTATATTGTAGTCACATACTGGCAAATTTAAAGAGACATAACTGACATAAATGCGCCTGCTATTGCTGTGATTATCATAACCACAGGCCACAGCCTAGGTAAGGTATTACAGATCTCTCCACGTGTACTTCCTATAGTCACAGTTTCTTTCCTCACTGGCTCATGCCGCTTTATGCTTTCCTCCCCAATAACAGAGGAAAACACACAACTGATGTCATATCATATCAGATGCCTTTTTTCCTGTCAGGAGAAGAATTGGCACCGCGGGTGCTGAGTACCTCTGAGCTCCCAGCTGTGGTTTTAGGGCTCTGTGTTCTGTTGCCATTAAGAGGCTGCTGAGTGCATAGAGTGGGGAGTGGGGAAGGAGCAGCATCTAGCGTGTGCTTGTGGTAAATACCCATTACAAACCTGCGTGCATGCTCAGGGAAAGCCCATGCTTGAGGAACAGAACCCTCTGCCCAGAGTGCATCCTAGGGTTTTCCCAATTTCCCAAGATTGTGGGTAAGCACAATGATGTCCCCGCTTATTTGCTCCCCATGGCTTTTGAGCCTTTAGAGGGAGATGAAGGTGCTGAAGGAAAGCAGCTAAGGGTCCATAGAAATTCTGGGATGGGTGGGCTGCTCAAAAAGTGATGCACCCAAACTCGAATGCACCCTTCTCTGAGGCTGGGATGAATTGTGTCTGGAGATGTTAATGACAAGTGCAATTAGGAGAGGTTCCCCCGCTGAACACTGTGAATGAAGAGTGTGATGGTGCCTGTGAATGAGGACTCAGGTCTGGGTGTCACCTGTTCTGCCCCATATCGCTTACCTACCTATTCTCTCTGAAAGCCCTTACCTCACAGGAAGGCCAACAGAAAGTTTAGCTTTTTCACTCTTCCTTCCATAGATGGAGCTCTGGACCTGAAGCACCTGAATGCCATATCCTGGTGTTATGGAAATAATCGGTGTCCTGGAGGGTGCCTCCTATGGGATTTCAGGGAGGGAGCACTGCATAAGTGTATCCCTGTGGAGGATGAAAGCTCTGAGTGGGTGCAAACTGTTTCAACACCTCAGGCAATGGCTGTCCCTCCCCAGACCTCCAAAGCATTTCAGCCTGCTGTGAGAAAAAGAGAAACTGAGGTGGGGCAACAAGCATAGCCTTTTCCAAACTGATGCAGCAGAGCCTGGTGAGGCTCCGAAAAGGGGATTCAGCTCACATTCTGCAGAAGACTAAAGTGGGATTGACTCCTTCAGAATTAGGCGGCCCGTGGCTGACTGAGGTTGCCTTTTCAGCCTCTGCCAGTGGTCAATGGGGAGAAAGAAGCAGAGTCTGGTATTCCCTCCAGGCCATGGAGACCAAGTTCGATCAACCCTTGGAAGTATCTTGGAGGGAAGAAGCCAAAACCTGTCCCTGGGTCAACAATGCATTTGTTGGTGGCTGAAGTAAACTGAGCTACCAGTACTTCCTCACAGCCATGATTCATCTCTCCAAAATGGGAGTTCCCCAATGCCCTTCTTTCCTCCTTCTGCACCCCAAGAAGTGTGGCAGGGACATTCCTCTCAGCCCCATCCCATTTGCATCTCTGGGGAAGGTGACTCCTCTGTCTCCCCACTGATGCCCAGGGAAGGAGGGCGTTGCCAATGCACTCAGACATTAGCGCTGTGTCTGCTCCAGATAGCAGAGATGAAGCTTAAAGGGAGAACAGCATTTATCTTCAGAGTCGCATGCTCCAATGGAGTTAAAAAGTTAAAGCTAAAACCAAGTTGGACATTAATCACCTAACAACTTTTCTGTTACAGCTAGGATAAGTTAGATATCAGTCATCAATCTGCTGGGCAAATGTTGCTACAGCCGGTACCTCTAAGATCAAGCTGAAATAAGTTCAAGCCAAAAGGAGTCTAGAAAAAGCCTGGCATGTCCTTAACTCTTGTCTTGCTAACCTAGAACAGATCTATGTTCTTCCAAGAGCAATGGCAGTCCCTTATTCACTGTATTACAATACACAGCTCTCTGGGAAGCGACCTTTCGTGCCCCTCCTGGTGACTTATAGACGGCCCCTGGAAGGAAGGATCATAGACCCGACTGAAATAAAGACTATGTTGCACCTTTTGGCTTAGAGAAGATTCACTGTTTATTGGAAAATGAATCAGAGACTTTGCCAACACGGCATGAGACCCATGAATTAAGGGTGCTGGGGCAGGAGGTGGTACATTGCATGATTGGTTTGCTAATCAAAACCTCCTGCTGTTCCACCTCCAACATACTACTAGTTTTCAAATCAATCTCGCACCACATGAGTTCTCTTGGACATTGTGATGGGCTGGGACTGATGCGGATGAGAGTTTTACTTCCAAAATTATTGTTTTACATGGCAATGCAGATACGGGAGTTCCTGACACAGCCTGATCTTATGGGGTAAAGGGAAGAGTTCGGTGAGTGGGGTGCAGCAGGAGTCCTTCATTGGGAGCCACTGCCGTTGACACCTCTAAACACTCTTCTGGTGTACACAGCAGTCTCTCGTCAGGACAGAAACCATAGAATCATATAATAATTTGCATTGGAAAAGACCCTGAAGACCATCAAGTCCAATTGTTAACCTAACACTACCAAAACCACCACTAAACCATCTCCCTAAGCACCACCTTTGTGGAGGCCAGTAGCCCATTTTGCCAAAGCCAAATGCAGGAAGCGCAACCACTGGAGAATGTGATGCTTCCTTCCCACTCCCACCTCCATCCAAACCAAACACGCTGGAGGCTCTGAACTAGAGGCTTTCTCTTGAGGAGTTCGGCATGCTACAGGTTCAGCCCAACTGGTATAAGATATAAGCAGTGAGAATTCATCTGTAATGTAAGATCGCAGCTGGTAGCAATAGTGGTATCCCAGCATGGTAGGTGAATTTAGGCTATACTTTCTGGCCCTTTTTATCTCTGCAGGTGCTGCTGATCTGTAGCACAGGCACGTGTTGAGCTCAGAGCCTGAAAACACTTGGCTTCACGCTGCTCCCAAGGAGGGTGTTGGCTGTCTCCAGGCACTTGTCCAGCTGAGATCCTGCAGTCAGAGAGAGACAGGCACACTAGGGAAGTTAGGCAGGAGGGAGACTCCACAAATGGAAAGGAGAATGGAGACACAGGACTCCTTCACCTGCCCCCAGGAAATTGTGGTCCTGCAAAGGGGTGAGGCAGGTCCCACTGGAGAGAGAATGCAGGAGGCTGTTCTGTGGGGATCAGCAGGAGAAGGATCATCAAGACTCACCAGCTTGGCTGCACAGCCAGGTCACAGCCTTGGCCTCCAGCAGCTCACAGAGGTCTTGGTAATACTCGTCATGTCTGTGTAGCCAGGTCACAGCCAGCACTGTGGCCCAGATGCTTGGCTCCATGACCTGTAGTAGAACAACAACTGAGACTAGCATG